>NC_141046.1:13556425-13743925 GCF_041138505.1 Cibotium barometz
ATTAATTAGGGTTTGCATTTTTGCATTTGTAGCCAGTTTTGTGCATGTGGGTTAGGATTCCTTGCATAGGTCTACTTTTGCTTATACATAGTCTACATGTGTCAAGTTTAGGACTAGATCATAGGCTCCCGATTTGGCATTGTCTACATGGTAGACGTAGACTCCATCATTGGGTGGTGTTGGTGTCATGTGTACACCTTAATCTGGTGTGATGTGGACATGCTTCCCACTAGCTAGTTTACCTGCCCTACTCAACAAAGTTTACTTGCAACCAAGCATAGATGTCCTTGTTGGCTATTGCTCCTTTTTTCTCTTGCTTGCTTATTTGTTTGTTTAAGGATTGACAACCCTGTTAAAGTATGTGATCTCGCATGTCACGTAGACATATCTGAACAAGAAGGTACAGGATCTAGAGTGGAAAATGGTTCCATGTGACCCTAGTCCAGGACGAGTAAGCCAGGGTTCCACTCTACTACGCGTTCGAGGTCAGGTGTGTCCTGCACATGAAGCAGTGCCAGTCCATACTGCGAGTCTCCATTTTTGTGGGCTACTCTTCTGAATCAAAGGCTTACAAAGTTTTTGATCCAAGATCAAACAAAGTTTTCGTTCGTCGAGACGTTGTCTTTGGTGAGCGAGATTTACTTCGCCTTTTGTTGCCCATACCAACTAAACAAGAATCTTAGATTGTGCCACATGAACCCCATTAGTCACCTACAACTTCACCTCTTGAGGAGGCTTCCTCCTCTCGATAGCCACCCAAGGACTCTTTACCTTGCATGGTATCAACAAACCATGCGTGATTCTGGCATGCCAAATTTTTTCGCAGCCAAGGTTTTCAACCATCTCACTGTGACCCCAATATCTATATTCACACTGATCAAGGGATGGTTTGCTACCTAGTGGTGTATGTCGATGAACTCATTATTTATGGTTCACATCAAGCCAAAATGGTTGATATCATGGCACAGCTCAGACGAACTTTTGAGATGACTAATCTCGGTCTTCTCTCATATTTCCTTGGCATGGAGGTGGTTCAACATCCTAATGGTATTTTTGTGTCTCAACAGAAGTACTGTCTCCAACTCATTACTTCCTACTTTCTTGATGGTGCTATCCCTGTGGTTACTCCATTGGATCCCACCGTCAGTCTATCAAAGAAAGTGGACTCACCTACACATGAAGAGCGAGCCTACCGCCAAGTGGTTGGGAAACTAATCTGGCTCAAAAATTCTCGTCTTGATATCTCCTATTGCACATCCATTTTAAGTCAGTATTTCAATGCTCCTAAGGGGCCACATTGGAGTTCAACAATAAGAGTTGTTCTAGGTACCTATTTGTATGGACTTCACTACAGTCGTGGGATCACCCTGCGTGGTTACACGGATTCCGACTGGGCTGGTGATTTCGATTCTCGACGTTCTCATGGTGGTTATTTGTACTCCCTTGGATCTGTCCCTTTCTCTTGGTCTAGCAAAAAGCAGGATACCGTTGTAGGTTCTTCCGCTGCGGCCGAATACGGAGCCCTCTGTGACGCCACCATTGAGGCTATGTATCTTTGTTAGCTTCTTTCGGAGATGCGTTTCCCCATTGACACCGCTTCTATCATCTTCGTCGACAGTCAGAGTGCCCTTGGTGGTAATCCTATTTTTTCTAACCGTACCAAGCATGTGGGTGTCCATTTTCATTTTACCAAGGAACAGGTTGAGCTTGGTACCATCCGACTCTAGTACATTCCTACGGCGGACAACCATGCAGACATCCTTACGAAGTCCGTCAACTGCCCCATTCTCGAGCGTCTTCGTGATTGGATCGGTATCGGTCCACCACCATCATCCTTCGCACATTGAGAAGGGGATCTTCCTCTCCTTTCACATTTTTTATCATTTTTGTATCGGGCACATGAGTCAGTGAAAACCCCATGAGGGCATGGCTCATATGAAAACCCATTGCATTGCATTTTTTTCCATCTTGCATTCCCTATGCATAGCATTCTGTTTTTGTGTTTGGGGCGCATGTATGAATGAAAGCCCAAAAATGGGCGTTCATGCATGTGAAAACCTCTTCCATTGTGGCATTCTTCCAGTATCTCTCCCAAACTCAGAAGCCTCTACTCCGGTCTCAAATCACATGGTCCTCATCTTTGACAACCAAAGTTGTTTTCCCTTCATCTTCTCTCATGATCCCTTTTTGGTATGAGAGGGGGGGGTGTGAAAATATACCCAAAAGGGTATTTTACCCAGCCCAAAAAGGGCTATTTAGTCATTTAACTTCACTATTATTTGCTGGCCGACTGCCTCTGCTGGCCGACCAGCACCCTCCCTTTCCATATAAATATGAGATGCATCCTTATTCAACGCATCAGTCAAAGAGCACCTTCTCTACTGCTGGTCGCCAACATCTGGTTCCTCATCAGCGCCCAATCTGCCTTCTTTGTTGCTGGTGGAGGCCGCCTACATCAGGGCTGTCTACAACGTTTGTCATCGCCTACATCAGGGCTGTCTATAGCGCTTGTCATCGCCTACATCAGGGCTGTCTACAGCATTTCTCCATCACCTACATTAGGGGCATGTTCTGCGTTTGTCATCACCTACATCAGGGCTGATCTCAGCGTTTTCACCTTCAGGTGTACTTCTGCGTTTGTCTTCAGCATACCTTCAGGCTGACTTCAGCATTTCTTCACAAGGAGTACTTCAGCATATACATCAGCCTTACATGAGGGATTTGCAAATAGCCATAGACACAGCCAAGTCGGTGCCAAGATGGTTGCTGAGAACTTTGCAAGATAGCAAACTTGCAGCTCCACTGAAAAGTAGAACAAGGGCTAGTTCCAACCATGCATCAAATATGCATCATGGGGAGTTTGCATTAGCCATGGGTGGTCTCTTTGATTTAGAAGAGCCTTCTTCTTATGAAGAAGCACAGAAGAACAATACTTGGGATCTAGTGGACTTACTGAAAAACAAGAATGTCATTGGAACAAAGTGGGTGTATAATTCAAAAGGACGTCTGATGGTATCGCTGACACGTACAAAGCAAGACTTGTGGTTAAAGGCTATTCTCAAAAAAAGGGAATAGATTACGAGGAGACTTTTGCTCCTACTTCGAGAATGACTACAATCCGATCAGTGATTGCATTGGCTGCACATAAAGGATGGAAAGTGCATCAGTTGGACATAAAAACTGCATTCTTAAATGGGGATTTACAGGAAGAAGTATATGTAAATCAGCCCATTGGTTTTGTAGTTTTCGGTGAGGAACATAAAGTATGCAAGTTAAAAAAGCATTGTATGGGTTAAAGCAAGCTCCAAGACCTTGGTATGATAAAATACATGCTCATCTAACCAGCCAGGGTTATGTGAATAGTCCAGCTGAAAGCACATTGTATGTGAAGAAAACAGGTGCCGATATTCTCAGAGTCATCTTGTATGTAGATGACATGCTCATAACAAGGACTAGAAAAGAACAAATTTCAGATTTCAAGGCTGATTTGAAAGTTGAATTTGATATGTCAGATTTGGGGCCTTTACACTACTGTCTTGGCGTACAGTTTACGCATAGAGATGATGGCATTGTTATGCAGCAAACTAAGTACATAAAAAGGTGCTAAAAAGGTCTCACATGGAAGAATGGAAGCCAATTTCTACTCCAGTAGAACCAAGTATGCGGCTTACTATGCATGGTATTGGTGAGCCTTTTGAGGCCAGCATTTACAGCCAGGTAATGGGATGCCTCATTTACTTGTGTAACATGAGACTCGACATATCTTTTGGGGTGTCTTTGTTGAGCAAATTCATGCACAGCCCAGGCACAAAGCATTGGCAAGCAGTCAAACGCATTTTCCGTTATCTTCAGGGTACCCTAGATCTTGGTTTGTTCTATCCCAAGGGGGGCAGCTTGCAGCTTTATGCATACAGTGATTCAGATTGGGTTGGTGATTATGATACTAGGCAATCCACCAGTGGAAATTGTTTTTTTCTTCGCAGTTCATGCATATCTTGGTTGAGCAAAAGCAACCCACGATTGCTACATCTACTTGCGAAGCTGAGTACGGGGCAACCTTCACAGCTACAGTAGATTGTGTATGGTTGGGGAGATGATTGGCTGATCTTCGTGAGTGTCAGCAGACAATGTCATGACCCTGTGTTTTTCTCTGGACAAGATGCAGATGTGTACGGGGACATGGTGGACAGTGTGAATGGCATCAGGTGGGAGTGATTATGGAAGCCCATGTGTGGATAACCCCATGTGTGAAAGGGGGCAAAGGAATTTTAGCTTGAAAGGTTTAAAAACCTTTGTAGTCATTTATAAAGCTTTTCATTAAAGAAACGTGGCCCTTATGCTATATTTGGGGCCACGTGTGCTTTTTGGGCAGAAAAAGCAGGAGGCGCCTTACTCTTGTGGGATGCGCATGTGCTTTTTGGAGTGGCTGCGTAGAAGTTGGCTGCGTGGAAGAGAGGAGAAAGCAGGCCGGTTGACTGCGTGGAGAATAGCCGTACAGTACAGCAGCTGTGAGAAGGCTGATACAGGCTGGTACGGGTGCTGCAGGTGCGCCTACTGTGCAGGTGTAAACTTGTACGAACAGGTACATACAGGCAGATAAGGACAGTTCTGTCCAGTCTTGTACAGCCGCAGGCAGCACATCTCCAGGGTACAGATGGCACATAGAAAGCTAGGCCATGCGTGTGCTTTTTGGCTCGTGGAAAGCAGGCAGACTGCAGCGCTTTTTCTCTCTCTCTCTCTCTCTCTCGCTTGGTGCTCAGGTGGCCAGGACTACAGAGGTGCACATGGTGCTAATCCCTCTTGCAACAAGGTTGTTTTGGGTCAGTTTATGGACTGATTATGGGCTGTTTTTGCTTGGTTGCAAATTCAGCTATGTGCTTGAGTTTTTGGCTGCAAGTACAAGGTCTTTTGGTTATGTTTCTTGGCATGGGAGTGATGCAAGCTCGCATGGCTGCGTGCTCATGGAGCAGATTGTTTTCTTCCTGCTAGAAAGGAACAGTGGGACCTACAGTTATGGGCATCTCTATGTTGCCAGATGTTTCATGAGGGAACAGGTAACTAGATGTGTGCCGTTGTTGGCGAGGAAACATGTTTTTGGGTTTCTCCAGGAGATAGGTCACATGCAGGCAGAAGGTACAGGAGTGGACACATGTTTGGTACAGCCTTGCTACTGACAAGACAGGGGTCAGGGAATCCATGACAGAGATGGATAGTACCCTTGGAAGGTAGAGAGGGTTTGTACAGGTGTGTCAACTGTATGGTATGCTGTGCTGTGATGCGAGTTCTCTTTTGAGAGACAGTTTGGGAGTCTGTGTTGTGATGCAGAAGCACTGGATGTGTCAGGGTGTGATGCTGTTCATAGTGTGAGAGGCTATGGATGGTTGTGGCAGCCTTGATCATGGGAGAAAGCTTCTGTATGCGGACTCAATGTGAGAGAGTCTTTCGATGTGAACAATGGCTGGATTTATTTGTGGATGCCGTGTGGACAAGAAGCCAGATGCAGGTTCTTTGCAGGCTTCAGGAGTTCTACTGGGACGGCTGAATTACCAGCCTTATATTGTAATCAAAGCTCTTAAAATCAATTAAAGAAATACCGCAAGGGGCGCCACTGCGATTTGGGGCCAATCGGTGTCCGTGTACTTTTTGCAGGAACACTCTAGCTCCCCTTGTTTGTTTTCCTTTTCTAGGTCCTCAATGGTGTTGAAGTGTTTTATGTGCGAGTGTTTGTTCCACCGCCCTTTGGGTTTCTGAAGGCCGGTTTACAAGGTTCCGTTGCCGGGACACATCGTCGACTTTCTCAAGGAGGCGAGTCCGTGGTTGCTTTGGTCGGGACAATCGCCAACTTTCCTAAGGGGGCGAGCTCGTGGTTGTCTCATGAGAGTCACATCAAAAGCTTCAACATGAGGAAAGTGAAAAGGAAGTGCAGGATACAGTACAGGATTTTGTGTCTTTGCCTATATGAGGTGAAGAGCAAGAGCTGAAGATGAAGTTCAGGAGAAAAGACACCAAGGACAAGAAGTAGTCGGCCAAGAACAAGAAGCAGTTGAAGTGTTATGGTGCAGGAGATGCGTTGAAGGCTATGGCTTTCGACAATTTGTCACCGGTGGTATCTTCATAGAGGCTTCATGGGTTCGGAAGACAGTTTCTTTGTGGTGATCTACTATGCTTCATCGAGGACTTGTGCTTATCACTTGGGTGGAGTGCAAGCAGGTTTTGGGTGCCTGAGGATGTATCAGATGAGGCTCAGATGGAAGTGGAGGAACTTGACGAGGTTCTTATTCCTGAGCATATGCTGGCACATAAAGGAAAGAAAGGTACAGGATAAGGTTTCCCCTCGCTATCCTGTGAAGTTCAAGAGCTATTCACTGCTGGATACGAAGTGGATGGAGGAGGTTCACTGATGGATGCGAAGTGGATGGAGGAGGGTGACTTAGCAGATTCACCTCAGGAGTTGCAGCTTTATCTTGATGCCTATGAGTTGGAGTCGACTCTTGTTACGGCTCATTCAGGTTCAGCAGAGCATAGGTCTGGAGCATTGCCTGATGCTCAAGAGGGGGGTAGCACCTCCGCTCCCTTGTTGTTACAGACAGGCTCATTTGTTATCTAGGAGTCGCTTGGTGACATCTTTGTATTCACCCGAAGGTACTGAGGCTGACAGTACATCTGCTTATGGGACTTCTATGATCTTGTGTTCTAGACACATGAGATGGTGGTTGAGTATGGTTCACAGTCGCGCGCACCTGGAACTCTAACTGCAACTATGGATAACTCTATGGAGGGCATAAGTCTTGCGAGCAGTCCTAGAGTTGGTTTGGTTCATGGAAATATGGATCGAACTCTGTTTGTGCATGTATGCATTCACTTTTTGAGGTAGAGGTATTTTTGTATTCTGGTGCCATTGGATCCTGGTACCATTGAGAATACATTGGGAAATACTCTGCATTGTGTCATGTGCTGCATGTATGTTGGTATGATACATCAAGTGCTTTATTATGTCATGGATGCACCATTGGGTGTAACTCCTGCGGGATGGCCATGAGACATATGTGGGAAAGTACTTGGTAGATGTAGTGTTTGGATGCATTGAGTGCTTTCATATGCTCATGTTTTACCTTCAGTCGTGGGTCCTGCGGGATGCCCATGGGCGTAAGGCTTGCGAGCAGCCCTTAGACTGTTACTTTGGAGTAGGTAGAGCATCTTGAGGAGCATATTGTTTGCGAATGCATGTATGTGTCATGCATATGTATGCCATATGTAGAATGATGCATGGTTTTGTTTTTGGCTAACACAGTTAACGTGTTTCCATTTGGTTTTAGACTTTTGCTGTAGGTTCTGAAGGAACAAGCAAGAGGACAGTGTGGCTTATTGTGCAGGATGATTGTTCTATCATCCAGATGCATTGGAAGGCCATTGTTTTTGCCATATGGGGTGTCTGTGCTCATGAGATGCTTTACTGTGCCATTGAGTGCAAACGAGGACGCTTGCCATTTTTCAAGAGGGGGGTATGTCATGACCCTGTGTTTTTCTCTGGACAAGATGCAGATGTGTACGGGGACATGGTGGACAGTGTGAATGGCATCAGGTGGGAGTGATTATGGAAGCCCATGTGTGGATAACCCCATGTGTGAAAGGGGGCAAAGGAATTTTAGCTTGAAAGGTTTAAAAACCTTTGTAGTCATTGATAAAGCTTTTCATTAAAGAAACGTGGCCCTTATGCTATATTTGGGGCCACGTGTGCTTTTTGGGCAGAAAAAGCAGGAGGCGCCTTACTCTTGTGGGATGCGCATGTGCTTTTTGGAGTGGCTGCGTAGAAGTTGGCTGCGTGGAAGAGAGGAGAAAGCAGGCCGGTTGACTGCGTGGAGAATAGCCGTACAGTACAGCAGCTGTGAGAAGGCTGATACAGGCTGGTACGGGTGCTGCAGGTGCAGGCGCCTACTGTGCAGGTGTAAACTTGTACGAACAGGTACATACAGGCAGATAAGGACAGTTCTGTCCAGCAGGTATAGGCGGGACAGTTCAGTCTTGTACAGCCGCAGGCAGCACATCTCCAGGGTACAGATGGCACATAGAAAGCTAGGCCATGCGTGTGCTTTTTGGCTCGTGGAAAGCAGGCAGACTGCAGCGCTTTCTCTCTCTCTCTCTCTCTCTCTCGCTTGGTGCTCAGGTGGCCAGGACTACAGAGGTGCACATGGTGCTAATCCCTCTTGCAACAAGGTTGTTTTGGGTCAGTTTATGGACTGATTATGGGCTGTTTTTGCTTGGTTGCAAATTCAGCTATGTGCTTGAGTTTTTGGCTGCAAGTACAAGGTCTTTTGGTTATGTTTCTTGGCATGGGAGTGATGCAAGCTCGCATGGCTGCGTGCTCATGGAGCAGATTGTTTTCTTCCTGCTAGAAAGGAACAGTGGGACCTACAGTTATGGGCATCTCTATGTTGCCAGATGTTTCATGAGGGAACAGGTAACTAGATGTGTGCCGTTGTTGGCGAGGAAACATGTTTTTGGGTTTCTCCAGGAGATAGGTCACATGCAGGCAGAAGGTACAGGAGTGGACACATGTTTGGTACAGCCTTGCTACTGACAAGACAGGGGTCAGGGAATCCATGACAGAGATGGATAGTACCCTTGGAAGGTAGAGAGGGTTTGTACAGGTGTGTCAACTGTATGGTATGCTGTGCTGTGATGCGAGTTCTCTTTTGAGAGACAGTTTGGGAGTCTGTGTTGTGATGCAGAAGCACTGGATGTGTCAGGGTGTGATGCTGTTCATAGTGTGAGAGGCTATGGATGGTTGTGGCAGCCTTGATCATGGGAGAAAGCTTCTGTATGCGGACTCAATGTGAGAGAGTCTTTCGATGTGAACAATGGCTGGATTTATTTGTGGATGCCGTGTGGACAAGAAGCCAGATGCAGGTTCTTTGCAGGCTTCAGGAGTTCTACTGGGACGGCTGAATTACCAGCCTTATATTGTAATCAAAGCTCTTAAAATCAATTAAAGAAATACCGCAAGGGGCGCCACTGCGATTTGGGGCCAATCGGTGTCCGTGTACTTTTTGCAGGAACACTCTAGCTCCCCCTGATTGTTTTCCTTTTCTAGGTCCTCAATGGTGTTGAAGTGTTTTATGTGCGAGTGTTTGTTCCACCGCCCTTTGGGTTTCTGAAGGCCGGTTTACAGACACCCACCACCATTCTCATTGATAGCCAAAGTACTATGGCTGTGGCACGAAATCCCGTATTTCATGCACATACCAAGCACATTGAGATTCATTATCACTATGTCAGAGAGAGGTTACATGGAGGGGAGATCAGTTTATCTTATTGCCCTACACAGGATAATGTTGCAGATTGATTCACAAAGGCTTTATCTCGAGAGAAGTTTGAAGCTTTACGCAAAGCTTTGGGATTACTCTCATATAGAGAGTAATCTACTACCTTGTACAGGTTCACACTTCCACTACAAGGGGGATTTGTAGACATATGCTCACTTATAGTAGTGCTACGTGTGAACAGGGCTTAACCAAGGGTCCTTTTTTCCATGTGCTTTTTCCCCTTGGATATCAAATGTGAAAGGATGCTCTATCCATATAACTTTTGTACTTGTATATTCTATGGAAGTGACTCACATGCAAGGGTTGACTTGCATTCGTGATCACCACACATCTTGTGTCTTGCTCTCTCTCTCTCTCTCTCTCTCTCTCTCTCTCTCTCTCTCTCTCGCGGCTGCCCCTCTGGTGATTGAGGCTCTTACGAGATCAGTCTCCTACATACATGGCTTGTGGGATCTCCCCCGAGACAGATATGCACGCCTCGCCCTGGAGTCCTCCCGACAATTAGCTTTACAGGGAGACACTGCTTGTTGGTATGGACAGATGACATCTTGGTTCCAGGCACATGGTTTTAGCATGGACAGATTGCCTCCCTTCCAGTATTCTCTGGAGGCACCCTCTCTCACTCTCACACGGACAGAGATTACCAGACTCATCCGTCAGGATTTAGTTCAGCTGGGACATTAGGAGGACATGGATACAGCCGACTGAGGAGCTGGGCACGAAGATGGCTTTCTACAGAGAGCATTTTCTTCAGCTCACAGCAGATGGTTTTGTGATTAGACCCAGTTACATGGATGTACACTTGTCTCATGCAGTACGATGTGCTATTGGTCAGATTCGCACATCCTCACACCAGCTTGAGATTGAGATTGGCCGATATAGAGGTATACCAGCTGAGGCCAGGATATGCCGAGTATGCCATGGGGAGCCAGAGACAGAGCTGCATTATATATGCCATTGTACTGCATACTATGAGATACGTGGTCGTTTCCACTGTTTATTCAGAGAGGGTTTTTGACCACTTTCCAGAGTCATGGGGTACGAGGACCAGAGGTGTTTGGGATTGTTCTTGCTTGAGCTGCGGAGACATAGAGATAGCCTGCTTAGGCGCACAGAGAGCGAGACTCAGAGGCACATTACAGACTTCTTTAGTCCAGCCATCACTGCGCTAGATGGACCACAGCAGCAGCAGGACATGGATACCGCCCACACCAGAGGTACACTGATTGATCGTGCGATTGAGCTTGGGTGGTCTAGACGCCCACGACTACGGAGGAGGGCATCCCAGCATAGACGGAGGTTGCAGCGGCGGATTCGGATTATTCTTGCGAGGCATGCGGGAGACCCAGTCAGGGTGCTGACCACAGAGGATATTGAGGAGATCCGCCAGCGTCCGATGCGGCACATATTATGAGATGGAGGCACCTCCATAGTGTGCCCTCCGTCCCACATGATATTGTATCCCCTCACTATATTCCACTCACCTCCATAGCGTACCCCCCCCCCCCCCCCCTCACTATATTCACACCCTATAAGGGTTTCTGTTTACCTTCCAGTTCTAGTTTCATTTTCTAGGTGCTAGTAGTATCATCTTTATTTTTCATTTTTTGGTTTTTTTATCCAGACACTGTATGAGATCCACCATGATGTAACTTTTGGTCTCATAGGTCATTATGGCCTTTTGAAGACGTTAATATAACATTTCATTTCATTTCATTTCTCTCTCTCTCTCTCTCAGCTGCTTGTTTCTGCAACTAACCCTAATTTGTAGGAAACCTGCTGCTGTGTGAGTGAGTGAGTATATACATATATACCTAGATGAATCCAGCAATATGCCCAAATTCACCTAATCAGAAAGTGCAAGTTATAAACTCATGGTAGTCATCCACAAGACTATATAACCATCAACTCCATCATGCATAGTATCGACTAAATACTACGATATCTCCACTAACGTCATCAATAGCGGGTATAGAACTTGGTATCAATATATGCCTCCACACACACACCCCCCACACACACACACGAGCATACATTTATAGAAAGGTCTGCGTACTGAGTTTTTGACACAACTCCGGAGATGTAAGGCAGACTTAGCCATAATGAAGCCTAGCACTAACGAAACATAACAAATAGAAAGAATTATTACAACAAAAAGGTAGTTGATAGGGCATAAGCACCACTATAGATAAAAAGAATTAACAAAATATCAACTTGCTTGCAACTTGGACGAAAACTTCACAATGTGTAATTCGCATGTCCACTAATATAGCATAAATATATACCTAGATGAATCCAACAACATGCCCAAATTCACCTAATCAGAAACTGTGAGTTATAAACTCATGGTAGTTATCCATAAGACTATATAACCATCAACTCCATCATGCATAGTATCTAAATACTATGACATCCCCACTAATGTCATTAGTGCCAATATCGGGTGTAGAACCTGGTATCAATATATGCTCCCACACACACACACACCCCACACACGCGCACTGAGACCGATCCCGTCAAGTGGGAAAGACTCCGTTGGACACCCACACGCTTAATAGCACAACTTTAAAACCACAAATTTGAAATGGACAACTTAAAACAACTTGAAATTAAATGAAATGAAATGGAAAGATGGACACCAGCACTGGGGCCGGAACGGGCCGACCCCCCCCTCAATATATGATATATTTATTGGGAGTATTTAATAAATACAATGCTCCATGGGTTCCAAGAACAAGATAATGTCCATGTACATATGAAAACAGTACCAAACAAGTAGGCTCGAATTTCGATGAAGAAAACTCGAAGCAGCATGACCACTAGTGTGGTCCAGTCTCTACGGTCCCGTGCTTTCACTGGACTCCGCGGAGAGCGCCTCACTGGTGTTCCGAGACCACGCACAAACAGGCGCTCTCGTACTAACACCTGGCTCTCCCGATCTCAGCACCTTTGGACCGAGGTTCGCCAATACAGCTTGGACAACCCGGCACCGAACGGGTGTGGCCGTAGAGGGATGAATCCCTTATCAGATTTAAACATAAAATGCTTTACTCAAATCTGAAAATCACTTACTTGTAGATGGTTGATAGAAGACCAAAACTTGTGGTGTTTGTGTAGACTTTGAAACCACCCAAGAGATGTGAAGACTTCTAGTAGCCGCCAATGGAAAAGAAGTACAACCTTTAGCCAAAAAGAAGATGGAGCTGCCGCCTTAGGAGAGGTAAAGTACTCTTGTAGGAACACAGCTACCAACAGAAGCAGCTACGCATGAAGATACAGCCATCTGAGTAACTGGAGCGTGGCCTGCTGGTGATGGAACAACAGCTGGGTGCTGTAATATGCTGCTGAAGATGGCCTACATCTGCCTGTAGAGGAACTAGGCAGCACAGCCTGTGGGTAAACAGCCGCCAGAAGCAGATGTAGCCGTACAGTAGGAGATGGCAGCCAGTTTGCAGTAAGTTTAGTCGCCTGGCAAAGAAGGCAGAGAGAATACACAGCTACCAGCAGAGGTTTAGTGCTTTGGCGTCTGCATGAAGAAGAGTGGTGGAGGGGCAGCCGACTGTAGTAGCACAGAGGCAGGTAGCCTTCAGGTGGTGGCAGCCGGCTGCAACACAGTAGCCGCCTATGCACAACAGATTCAGCAGCCGCCTGTGGTAAATATGCGCAGCAGTGCCCTGTGAAGATGGCCCACGTCTGAGAGCAGTAACAACCGCCTGAAGGAGCAGCAGTACATCAGCCGCTTGGTAGGGTCGTAGGCGCAGCCAGCAAAACAAAGGGTACTGCAGTCGCTTGAGGCGTGTACAGCCACCAGCCACGATGGAAGAGATGGCCGCCGGTTGATGAATCGTAAGAAGGAAGCGATGATCCCCACGCTTGATGGAGGGAGTCCTTTTTAATAAATTAATGTGGAGTTAACCTTGGTGATACCCACGCATGCATGTGGGGAAACTAGTGGGGGTAGGTGACCATGCCCACCCCCACACTCACTTAAAAGTGGGGCTCCCCACCTTGGCCCCTAAGTGGGTGCCCAAAGGGGGTGCCCACTTTTAAATAAATGTGAACACCTAACCTTATAAATTAAAGGGTTAGAATTTAAAACATTAAAACAACAAGTGCGACATACTTACCACCTGTTCACATGCACTAGAACTCGTCAGAATACAGGGCAGACTTCACGACTCACTGGCAGGCGTCCCCGCTCAGTAAGTAACACGTCAAACAGGCAAACACACAAATACATGTCATGCGAAAACAGTTTCAAACATGCAAAATATGTGTGCATGTGCAAAAAGTAACATGGACATATCTCCCGTTCATGGAACATGTACAAAATATCTGTCGGCACAAAACTGGCACGACATAAAAACATAAAAACCTGGTCTTCCTATGGAGTGACAGTCCCATAGGTAAGACACAGTTCCAGGCACGAGTTTCCCTATGGTGTGACAGTCCCATAGGTAAAACACGGCACGAATACTGGCTCTTCCATGGCGTGACAGTCCCATGGATCGATCACAGTCCAGGTCATACACGGGTGGCACTGATCTGGCTCCCGTCCATACGACACCATCCTGCTAGCACACGGGTGGCACCAGTCTGGCTCCCGTCCATGTCAGCAAAATACTGGCCTCTTCACAGGAGACACCGGCCTGGCCTCAAGTGAACGAGACGCAAAAACTAGGAATGGACCAAATGGTCGGCCAATTGGTGACATCCCCCCGGGCTTCTAAGGAGTTGACCTCAACTGAAAAGCCTCAAGATATGCCTGCAACAATTGCGGATAATCTGCAAAATAATCCTCATTTACCCACTTGGCATCAATAGGCAAATAATTCTTAAACTTCACAAGGTATCTCCTGGAAAGCTTTCCTGCAGGTAGCTTTCTCTCCTTGTGAAAAACAATCTGTTCTGGCTGGAGGATCTCCTCAAGCTCTTCAATTTCTGGCGGATCTTCTGTGACAGGCTCATCAGGATCTGGCCCCACATATTTCCGAAATAGACTCACATGAAAAGCATTGTGAATCTTCCAATGACCAGGTAAAGCAAGTCTGTAGGACACTTCATTGATCTTGTGAATCACCTTGAAGGGTCCATAATAGCGAGGAGAAAGCTTAGGATATGATCCTTCTCGTCCTGGCCTCTTCCGAAGTCTAGCCTTCTCAAATTTCAGCAATACCCAATCACCTTCTTTGACTTCCATGTCCCTTCTATGCTTGTCAGCAGCCATTTTATGCTTATCCTGAGATCTTGCAATGGCTGTCCGCACCTGACCAAAGGCAACATCCAAGTCACGAACATATTCATCAGCTGCAAAAATCTCATCCTTTGTACGAAGGATGGGTGGCAAGACCACTCTGCCATAAATAATCTCAAACGGAGCCTTTCCTGTGGAAGCATGGATCGTATTGTTGTAGGCAAACTCAACAAGTGGAAGATACTTCTCCCATGCACTCTTTTGATCTGCCACATAACACTTCAATAAATCCAACACGGCTGAATTTGCAGCTTCACTTTGGCCATCCGTTTGGGGATGATAAGCTGATGAAAACTCAAGCTTAGTACCCATATTATCAAATAAAGCCCTCCAAAATAGGCTTGTAGTCCTGGGATCTCTATCCCCAACAATGGATTTAGGCATACCATGATGCTTGAAAATATTAGCAAGAAAAAGCTTTACCATATGATCAGCTTTAATGGTTTTCTTGACGGGCAAGAAGTGAGCTTGCTTGCTAAACCTGTCCACAATAGTCCAAATAGCATCATTCCCATGCTGGGATCTAGGCAAATCCATAATAAAATCCATCGTGATACTTTCCCAAGGTTGCGAGGGAATAGGCAAGGGCTGAAGCAAACCTGGAGGCTTTTGCCTGTCAAATTTCACCTTTTGGCAAGTAATACATGCACGCACATAAGCCTCAATGTCTTTACGCATGCTTGGGCAAAAGAAATACCTCTGAATCATGCGAGTAGTAGGCATAATACCTCGATGACCAGCATATGGTGGAGCGTGACATTCGTCCATAACCTTTGGACGCAGATCCTTCACCACACATATGCAATTATCCTTCATTAGATAACCCTCGTTGATAACATAAGAGGCATGAGAATGACCAGCCATCAAATCAGTCCATATATGGCAAAAATCAGCATCCAAATGATACAAATCTCTCATAGCAGATAGATCTCCATGAGAGGCCACTGAGATTTGAGCAATATAAGGCCTCCTGGATAGTGCATCGGCCACCACATTTTTCTTTCCTGGAGTATGCACAATCTGAAAATGAAACATGGAAAGAAAATTTGCCATTCTCATCTGCTTCTCTGAAAGCTTGGTTTGAGATAGAAAGTATCTCAAGCTTTGATGATCTGTCTTGACTACAAATTCAGCCCCAAGAAGGTAGTGTTTCCAAATCTTTAAGGCGTGAATTACAGCCAAGAGCTCTTTCTCATAGATATCCATATGAAGCTCAGCATCATGCAAAGGACGGCTCTCGTATGCAACTGCATGCCCTTCTTGATTTAGGACAGCTCCTATGCAATCACCACAAGCATCACATTCAACCACGAATGACTTGTGCAAGTCAGGAACAATCAATACTGGACCACATATGATCGCATGCTTGAGCTGCAAGAAAGCATCCTGTTCCTTTGAAGTCCATTTGAAAACAGTTTTCTTCTTTGTGAGATCATGTAGAGGAGTGGCAATCATAGTAAAATGCCTTATGAAACGCCTAAAGTACGAACATAATCCCAGAAAACTACGTACTTGATGTACGTTTTGCAATTCGGGCCAATTCCGAATAGTCTCTATCTTTGCAGGATCCATTGTAACTCCATCCTTGGATACAATATGTCCCAGATAATGAATCTCTGAAAGGAAAAACTCACTTTTCTTGGCATTGACGAAAAGTTTATGCTTCCGCAACTCTTCGAACACTGTGACCAAATGAGTTCTGTGTTCCTGCTCATTCTTGGAGAAAACCAAGATATCATCAAAGAAGACTCCTGTAAACTTGCGATGGGGTCGGAATATCCTATCCATCATACGATTAAAAGTAGCAGGAGCATTGGTGAGACCAAAAGGCATTACCAAGAATTCATATAATCCGAAGGCTATCCTGAATGTAGTCTTATGGACATCTTGTGGCACCACGCGTATCTGGTGATAACCACTCTTCAAATCAAGTCTGCTAAAACAAGCTGAGCCATCAAGCTTATCCAAGATATCATCAATACGTGGAATAGGAAATCTGTTCTTGATGGTAAGCTTGTTCAAAGCTCTATAGTCCACACACATACGGAATGATCCGTCCTTCTTTTGAACAAGAAGCACAGGAGAGCAGTAAGGTGAGGAACTGGGCTGAACCAAACCTTTCTCTAAAAGCTCGTTTACCTGCTTCATAATTTCTTCTTGTTGTGCAGCACTTACTCGGTATGCGGGTTTGTTAGGTGGAGAACTACCTGGCACAAGATCTATGCGGTGATCTTCGGGCCTTTGGGGAGGTAATTCACCTGGCAATGAGTCAGCAAAACAGTCGTTGAATGCATTACGAAAATTTAGCCTATCATTAGACATAGCATCGACATTTTGATGATTTGGCACAAGACTATCACGCACAAAAACCAAGTACGCTGAAAGACTCTTTTTCATTGCTTTATTAATTTGGATGTGTGATACAACTGGGATAGTATCCCCTTCTTTGCCAGCATCAATAAAATGCATGCGGCCTTTATGCATAAAAGAAATCATATTGGACTTGTAGTCTTTGCGGGGCTCAAGCCTATGGTGCCACGGCTTGCCCAACAATATATCACATCCATTCAGTGGAGCAACTAAGAAATGCTCATTATCAAGATAGCCCTGTATATGGATGCGCAACTTCCCAATCAAAGGGGTAACCTGCACCTCTTTACCAATAAATGCAGCTTCGGCTTCAATCTGAGGTCCCATGTTTTCAACCTCAATACCCAATGCAGCTGCCATTTGCATAGAGATGAAATTGTCAGTTGCACAGTCATCAAACATGAAGAGTGCGGGCTGATCCTTGATTTGCCCCCAAGCCTTGCAAACCATACGCTCTTTTGCATCATGACCTGTATTACCTTGCACATCAGGAACTGCATGAACATTAGCTTTGGTGTGCTTATCCTCGTGCTTTGGTTTGCGATCTGGGCATTGCCGAAACATGTGGTCTTTGCTACCACAAGAAAAGCATTTTCCATCCTTAGCATATTGCTCTCTTTGTTCCGGGGTTAATCCAAATTTGTTCTTCCTTGGGCCCTGTTCTTTAGATGTGTTATTTTTAGCTTTACCACCCTTATAGGGCTCCCGGAAGTTCTTTTTAGGTGGCTGTCCACCCTTTTGCTGATTTGGGACAGCCTTGTCCTTCCCCTTGGAACCTCCTTGATCCTGCTTGATCTTGAGCACCAATTGCTCTGTAGCAAGGGCAGAAGCTGTGAGTTGTTGCAACGTATGTTTTGGGTGCAATTCAATACCCGATCTATATGCAGGTTGCAATCCAGAACGAAACTTCCTCTTTCTTTCATCCTCTGTGATTAGCATGAAGGGAGTCACTTCCAGCAACACTTTCCAGAATTTGTTAACATACTGTTGCACACTCTCATTATCTTTTTGCTCCAACCTGTCCCACTTTTGAGTGAGAGTTTGCTCTGCATTGGGTGGCAAGAACTGAGCATAAAATCTATCTTTGAATTCCTTCCAAGTGGAGATGGGATCCTTGGTGATCTTTTCAGTGATTCACCAATGGGCAGCAGTCCCTTTCAGAAACATGCTAGCATGGTGCACCTTTGATTTTTCTGTGAAATCCTCATCGCTAAAAGCAATGTCGAACTGTGCCACAAACGCTAACACCTTAGAAGCATCATGTTCACCATGAAAGACATCAAATTTGACAGATTTATCACCTGCTTTGAACTCCTTGAGCTTCCTGGCATGAGGCTCATGGTCCTCTCTTTCTCTTTTCCCCTTATCCAACGGGGTAGCCCTGTCTGCATGGGCTCCATGGGCCGTCGTAGAAGCTTCATGGGGCACGGTGGCATGTGCTCCACGAACTCGAAGCTCAGATGCATGTGACTTACCTGCATATGGCATGGTCTCTCCATGAGACAACTCAGAAGGCAAAATTTTTCTGGAAGTAGACCTGTCACCATGAGATACATATCTTGCATGCATGTGACTTTCGTGCCCTCCATGAGCACTGGCATACATATATCTGTCAGGCTTAGTGCCTTGGGGAGAAGATGCATGTCGAGAGGTGACAGTCACCTCTTCCTTTTGCATAAAAGATTTCAGCCCTTGGGATGCGGGATCTCCATGCTTCAAACGAGGTGGATTTCTGAATTTCAGCTCTCCGTCATCCCCCTCTTTGATATCACCTTTGCGAAGGAGATAGGCAAGTGCCAACTCCCTTGGTTTCTTGCCCACTTCACGAGCCATTGATTCAAAGGTTACATCAACCATAGCATTAGCCTTCCTGGCTTCAATAGCACTTTGTAGATGGGGATCTTCATGCAAAAACTTTAATTCTTGCTCTTGAGCCTGCAAAAGTTTTCTCATATGTTCCATTTCAGCCCTCATAGCATCAGGCTCTTGTTCAAGCATAACTGTCTTTCCTGGAGACAGTTGACCCTTGGATTCACTATCAAGAACCCTTTCAAGGGGCTTGTGTCTACCTCGCAGGGCATCAGATCCACGAGAAGCACTAGCTGGACCCCTCGAATTTGGCACTTCCAAAGGGTTGCCTTGGCTGTCCATTGTGTTTTAAGTTTGCTAAAAGCGGGATGTCCAGTACACAGGTTCGTTTCCCCACTAGGAAGAGGGAAACAACCGTGCTCTGATACCAATGAGACCGATCCCGTCAAGTGGGAAAGACTCCGTTGGACACCCACACGCTTAATAGCACAACTTTAAAACCACAAATTTGAAATGGACGACTTAAAACAACTTGAAATTAAATGAAATGAAATGGAAAGATGGACACCAGCACTGGGGCCGGAATGGGCCGACCCCCCCCTCAATATATGATATATTTATTGGGAGTATTTAATAAATACAATGCTCCATGGGTTCCAAGAACAAGATAATGTCCATGTACATATGAAAACAGTACCAAACAAGTAGGCTCGAATTTCGATGAAGAAAACTCGAAGCAGCATGACCACTAGTGTGGTCCAGTCTCTACGGTCCTGTGCTTTCACTGGACTCCGCGGAGAGCGCCTCACTGGTGTTCCGAGACCACGCACAAACAGGCGCTCTCGTACTAACGCCTAACTCTCCCGATCTCAGCACCTTTGGACCGAGGTTCGCCAATACAGCTTGGACAACCCGGCACCGAACGGGTGTGGCCGTAGAGGGATGAATCCCTTATCAGATTTAAACATAAAATGCTTTACTCAAATCTGAAAATCACTTACTTGTAGATGGTTGATAGAAGACCAAAACTTGTGGTGTTTGTGTAGACTTTGAAACCACCCAAGAGATGTGAAGACTTCTAGTAGCCGCCAATGGAAAAGAAGTACAACCTTTAGCCAAAAAGAAGATGGAGCTGCCGCCTTAGGAGAGGTAAAGTACTCTTGTAGGAACACAGCTACCAACAGAAGCAGCTACGCATGAAGATACAGCCATCTGAGTAACTGGAGCGTGGCCTGCTGGTGATGGAACAACAGCTGGGTGCTGTAATATGCTGCTGAAGATGGCCTACATCTGCCTGTAGAGGAACTAGGCAGCACAGCCTGTGGGTAAACAGCCGCCAGAAGCAGATGTAGCCGTACAGTAGGAGATGGCAGCCAGTTTGCAGTAAGTTTAGTCGCCTGGCAAAGAAGGCAGAGAGAATACACAGCTACCAGCAGAGGTTTAGTGCTTTGGCGTCTGCATGAAGAAGAGTGGTGGAGGGGCAGCCGACTGTAGTAGCACAGAGGCAGGTAGCCTTCAGGTGGTGGCAGCCGGCTGCAACACAGTAGCCGCCTATGCACAACAGATTCAGCAGCCGCCTGTGGTAAATATGCGCAGCAGTGCCCTGTGAAGATGGCCCACGTCTGAGAGCAGTAACAACCGCCTGAAGGAGCAGCAGTACATCAGCCGCTTGGTAGGGTAGTAGGCGCAGCCAACAAAACAGAGGGTACTGCAGTCGCTTGAGGCGTGTACAGCCACCAGCCACGATGGAAGAGATGGCCGCCGGTTGATGAATCGTAAGAAGGAAGCGATGATCCCCACGCTTGATGGAGGGAGTCCTTTTTAATAAATTAATGTGGAGTTAACCTTGGTGATACCCACGCATGCATGTGGGGAAACTAGTGGGGGTAGGTGACCATGCCCATCCCCACACTCACTTAAAAGTGGGGCTCCCCACCTTGGCCCCTAAGTGGGTGCCCAAAGGGGGTGCCCACTTTTAAATAAATGTGAACACCTAACCTTATAAATTAAAGGGTTAGAATTTAAAACATTAAAACAACAAGTGCGACATACTTACCACCTGTTCACATGCACTAGAACTCGTCAGAATACAGGGCAGACTTCACGACTCACTGGCAGGCGTCCCCGCTCAGTAAGTAACACGTCAAACAGGCAAACACACAAATACATGTCATGCGAAAACAGTTTCAAACATGCAAAATATGTGTGCATGTGCAAAAAGTAACATGGACATATCTCCCGTTCATGGAACATGTACAAAATATCTGTCGGCACAAAACTGGCACGACATAAAAACATAAAAACCTGGTCTTCCTATGGAGTGACAGTCCCATAGGTAAGACACAATTCCAGGCACGAGTTTCCCTATGGTGTGACAGTCCCATAGGTAAAACACGGCACGAATACTGGCTCTTCCATGGCGTGACAGTCCCATAGGTAAAACACGGCACGAATACTGGCTCTTCCATGGCGTGACAGTCCCATGGATCGAACACAGTCCAGGTCATACACGGGTGGCACTGATCTGGCTCCCGTCCATACGACACCATCCTGCTAACACACGGGTGGCACCAGTCTGGCTCCCGTCCATGTCAGCAAAATACTGGCCTCTTCACAGGAGACACCGGCCTGGCCTCAAGTGAACGAGACGCAAAAACTAGGAATGGACCAAATGGTCGGCCAATTGGTGACATCCCCCCGGGCTTCTAAAGAGTTGACCTCAACTGAAAAGCCTCAAGATATGCCTGCAACAATTGCGGATAATCTGCAAAATAATCCTCATTTACCCACTTGGCATCAATAGGCAAATAATTCTTAAACTTCACAAGGTATCTCCTAGAAAGCTTTCCTGCAGGTAGCTTTCTCTCCTTGTGAAAAACAATCTGTTCTGGCTGGAGAATCTCCTCAAGCTATTCAATTTCTGGCGGATCTTCTGTGCCAGGCTCATCAGGATCTGGCCCCACATATTTCCGAAATAGACTCACATGAAAAGCATTGTGAATCTTCCAATGACCAGGTAAAGCAAGTCTGTAGGACACTTCATTGATCTTGTGAATCACCTTGAAGGGTCCATAATAGCGAGGAGAAAGCTTAGGATATGATCCTTCTCGTCCTGGCCTCTTCCGAAGTCTAGCCTTTTCAAATTTCAGCAATACCCAATCACCTTCTTTGACTTCCATGTCCCTTCTATGCTTGTCAGCAGCCATTTTATGCTTATCCTGAGATCTTGCAATGGCTGTCCGCACCTGACCAAAGGCAACATCCAAGTCACGAACATATTCATCAGCTGCAAAAATCTCATCCTTTGTACGAAGGATGGGTGGCAAGACCACTCTGCCATAAATAATCTCAAACGGAGCCTTTCCTGTGGAAGCATGGATCGTATTGTTGTAGGCAAACTCAACAAGTGGAAGATACTTCTCCCATGCACTCTTTTGATCTGCCACATAACACTTCAATAAATCCAACACGGCTGAATTTGCAGCTTCACTTTGGCCATCCGTTTGGGGATGATAAGCTGATGAAAACTCAAGCTTAGTACCCATATTATCAAATAAAGCCCTCCAAAATAGGCTTGTAGTCCTGGGATCTCTATCCCCAACAATGGATTTAGGCATACCATGATGCTTGAAAATATTAGCAAGAAAAAGCTTTACCATATGATCAGCTTTAATGGTTTTCTTGACGGGCAAGAAGTGAGCTTGCTTGCTAAACCTGTCCACAATAGTCCAAATAGCATCATTCCCATGCTGGGATCTAGGCAAATCCATAATAAAATCCATCGTGATACTTTCCCAAGGTTGCGAGGGAATAGGCAAGGGCTGAAGCAAACCTGGAGGCTTTTGCCTGTCAAATTTCACCTTTTGGCAAGTAATACATGCACGCACATAAGCCTCAATGTCTTTACGCATGCTTGGCCAAAAGAAATGCCTCTGAATAATGCGAGTAGTAGGCATAATACCTCGATGACCAGCATATGGTGGAGCGTGACATTCGCCCATAACCTTTGGACGCAGATCCTTCACCACACATAGGCAATTATCCTTCATTAGATAACCCTCGTTGATAACATAAGAGGCATGAGAATGACCAGCCATCAAATCAGTCCATATATGGCAAAAATCAGCATCCAAATGATACAAATCTCTCATAGCAGATAGATCTCCATGAGAGGCCACTGAGATTGCAGCAATATAAGGCTTCCTAGATAGTGCATCGGCCACCACATTTTTCTTTCCTGGAGTATGCACAATCTGAAAATGAAACATGGAAAGAAAATTTGCCATTCTCATCTGCTTCTCTGAAAGCTTGGTTTGAGATAGAAAGTATCTCAAGCTTTGATGATCTGTCTTGACTACAAATTCAGCCCCAAGAAGGTAGTGTTTCCAAATCTTTAAGGCGTGAATTACAGCCAAGAGCTCTTTCTCATAGATATCCATATGAAGCTCAGCATCATGCAAACGACGGCTCTCGTATGCAACTGCATGCCCTTCTTGATTTAGGACAGCTCCTATGCAATCACCACAAGCATCACATTCAACCACGAATGACTTGTGCAAGTCAGGAACAATCAATACTGGACCACATATGATCGCATGCTTGAGCTGCAAGAAAGCATCCTGTTCCTTTGAAGTCCATTTGAAAACAGTTTTCGTCTTTGTGAGATCATGTAGAGGAGTGGCAATCATAGCAAAATGCCTTATGAAACGCCTGTAGTACGAACATAATCCCAGAAAACTACGTACTTGATGTACGTTTTGCAATTCGGGCCAATTCCGAATAGTCTCTATCTTTGCAGGATCCATTGTAACTCCATCCTTGGATACAATATGTCCCAGATAATGAATCTCTGAAAGGAAAAACTCACTTTTCTTGGCATTGACGAAAAGTTTATGCTTCCGCAACTCTTCGAACACTGTGACCAAATGAGTTCTGTGTTCCTGCTCATTCTTGGAGAAAACCAAGATATCATCAAAGAAGACTCCTGTAAACTTGCGATGGGGTCGGAATATCCTATCCATCATACGATTAAAAGTAGCAGGAGCATTGGTGAGACCAAAAGGCATTACCAAGAATTCATATAATCCGAAGGTTGTCCTGAATGCAGTCTTATGGACATCTTGTGGCACCACGCGTATCTGGTGATAACCACTCTTCAAATCAAGTCTGCTAAAACAAGCTGAGCCATCAAGCTTATCCAAGATATCATCAATACGTGGAATAGGAAATCTGTTCTTGATGGTAAGCTTGTTCAAAGCTCTATAGTCCACACACATACGGAATGATCCGTCCTTCTTTTGAACAAGAAGCACAGGAGAGCAGTAAGGTGAGGAACTGGGCTGAACCAAACCTTTCTCTAAAAGCTCGTTTACCTGCTTCATAATTTCTTCTTGTTGTGCAGCACTTACTCGGTATGCGGGTTTGTTAGGTGGAGAACTACCTGGCACAAGATCTATGCGGTGATCTTCGGGCCTTTGGGGAGGTAATTCACCTGGCAATGAGTCAGCAAAACAGTCGTTGAATGCATTACGAAAATTCAGCCTATCATTAGACATAGCATCGACATTTTGATGATTTGGCACAAGACTATCACGCACAAAAACCAAGTACGCTGAAAGACTCTTTTTCATTGCTTTATTAATTTGGATGTGTGATACAACTGGGATAGAATCCCCTTCTTTGCCAGCATCAATAAAATGCATGCGGCCTTTATGCATAAAAGAAATCATATTGGACTTGTAGTCTTTGCGGGGCTCAAGCCTATGGTGCCACGGCTTGCCCAACAATACATCACATCCATTCAGTGGAGCAACTAAGAAATGCTCATTATCAAGATAGCCCTGTATATGGATGCGCAACTTCCCAATCAAAGGGGTAACCTGCACCTCTTTACCAATAAATGCAGCTTCGGCTTCAATCTGAGGTCCCATGTTTTCAACCTCAATACCCAATGCAGCTGCCATTTGCATAGAGATGAAATTGTCAGTTGCACAGTCATCAAACATGAAGAGTGCGGGCTGATCCTTGATTTGCCCCCAAGCCTTGCAAACCATACGCTCTTTTGCATCATGACCTGTATTACCTTGCACATCAGGAACTGCATGAACATTAGCTTTGGTGTGCTTATCCTCGTGCTTTGGTTTGCGATCTGGGCATTGCCGAAACATGTGGTCTTTGCTACCACAAGAAAAGCATTTTCCATCCTTAGCATATTGCTCTCTTTGTTCCGGGGTTAATCCAAACTTGTTCTTCCTTGGGCCCTGTTCTTTAGATGTGTTATTTTTAGCTTTACCACCCTTATAGGGCTCCCGGAAGTTCTTTTTAGGTGGCTGTCCACCCTTTTGCTGATTTGGGACAGCCTTGTCCTTCCCCTTGGAACCTCCTTGATCCTGCTCGATCTTGAGCACGAATTGCTCTGTAGCAAGGGCAGAAGCTGTGAGTTGTTGCAACGTATGTTTTGGGTGCAATTCAATACCCGATCTATATGCAGGTTGCAATCCAGAACGAAACTTCCTCTTTCTTTCATCCTCTGTGATTAGCATGAAGGGAGTCACTTCCAGCAACACTTTCCAGAATTTGTTAACATACTGTTGCACACTCTCATTATCTTTTTCCTCCAACCTGTTCCACTTTTGAGTGAGAGTTTGCTCTGCATTGGGTGGCAAGAACTGAGCATAAAATCTATCTTTGAATTCCTTCCAAGTGGAGATGGGATCCTTGGTGATCTTTTCAGTGATTCACCAATGGGCAGCAGTCCCTTTCAGAAACATGCTAGCATGGCGCACCTTTGATTTTTCTGTGAAATCCTCATCGCTAAAAGCAATGTCGAACTGTGCCACAAACGCTAACACCTTAGAAGCATCATGTTCACCATGAAAGACATCAAATTTGACAGAGTTATCACCTGCTTTGAACTCCTTGAGCTTCCTGGCATGAGGCTCATGGTCCTCTCTTTTTCTTTTCCCCTTATCCAACGGGGTAGCCCTGTCTGCATGGGCTCCATGGGCCGTCATAGAAGCTTCATGGGGCACGGTGGCATGTGCTCCACGAACTCGAAGCTCGCACTGGGGCCGGAACGGGCCGACACCCCCCTCAATATATGATATATTTATTGGGAGTATTTAATAAATACAATGCTCCATGGGTTCCAAGAACCAGATAATGTCCATGTACATATGAAAACAGTACCAAACAAGTAGGCTCGAATTTCGATGAAGAAAACTCGAAGCAGCATGACCACTAGTGTGGTCCTGTCTCTACGGTCCTGTGCTTTCACTGGACTCCGCGGAGAGCGCCTCACTGGTGTTCCGAGACCACGCACAAACAGGCGCTCTCGTACTAACGCCTGGCTCTCCCGATCTCAGCACCTTTGGACCGAGGTTCGCCAATACAGCTTGGACAACCCGGCACCGAACGGGTGTGGCCGTAGAGGGATGAATCCCTTATCAGATTTAAACATAAAATGCTTTACTCAAATCTGAAAATCACTTACTTGTAGATGGTTGATAGAAGACCAAAACTTGTGGTGTTTGTGTAGACTTTGAAACCACCCAAGAGATGTGAAGACTTCTAGTAGCCGCCAATGGAAAAGAAGTACAACCTTTAGCCAAAAAGAAGATGGAGCTGCCGCCTTAGGAGAGGTAAAGTACTCTTGTAGAAACACAGCTACCAACAGAAGCAGCTACGCATGAAGATACAGCCATCTGAGTAACTGGAGCGTGGCCTGCTGGTGATGGAACAACAGCTGGGTGCTGTAATATGCTGCTGAAGATGGCCTACATCTGCCTGTAGAGGAACTA
Source organism: Cibotium barometz (assembly GCF_041138505.1). Taxonomy (NCBI): domain Eukaryota; kingdom Viridiplantae; phylum Streptophyta; class Polypodiopsida; order Cyatheales; family Cibotiaceae; genus Cibotium; species Cibotium barometz. The sequence goes on from NC_141046.1 coordinate 13,582,981, forward strand.
GGCAGCACAGCCTGTGGGTAAACAGCCGCCAGAAGCAGATGTAGCCGTACAGTAGGAGATGGCAGCCAGTTTGCAGTAAGTTTAGTCGCCTGGCGAAGAAGGCAGAGAGAATACACAGCTACCAGCAGAGGTTTAGTGCTTTGGCGTCTGCATGAAGAAGAGTGGTGGAGGGGCAGCCGACTGTAGTAGCACAGAGGCAGGTAGCCTTCAGGTGGTGGCAGCCGGCTGCAACACAGTAGCCGCCTATGCACAACAGATTCAGCAGCCGCCTGTGGTAAATATGCGCAGCAGTGCCCTGTGAAGATGGCCCACGTCTGAGAGCAGTAACAACCGCCTGAAGGAGCAGCAGTACATCAGCCGCTTGGTAGGGTAGTAGGCGCAGCCAGCAAAACAGAGGGTACTGCAGTCGCTTGAGGCGTGTACAGCCACCAGCCCCCACGATGGAAGAGATGGCCGCCGGTTGATGAATCGTAAGAAGGAAGCGATGATCCCCACGCTTGATGGAGGGAGTCCTTTTTAATAAATTAATGTGGAGTTAACCTTGGTGATACCCACGCATGCATGTGGGGAAACTAGTGGGGGTAGGTGACCATGCCCACCCCCACACTCACTTAAAAGTGGGGCTCCCCACCTTGGCCCCTAAGTGGGTGCCCAAAGGGGGTGCCCACTTTTAAATAAATGTGAACACCTAACCTTATAAATTAAAGGGTTAGAATTTAAAACATTAAAACAACAAGTGCGACATACTTACCACCTGTTCACATGCACTAGAACTCGTCAGAATACAGGGCAGACTTCACGACTCACTGGCAGGCGTCCCCGCTCAGTAAGTAACACGTCAAACAGGCAAACACACAAATACATGTCATGCGAAAACAGTTTCAAACATGCAAAATATGTGTGCATGTGCAAAAAGTAACATGGACATATCTCCCGTTCATGGAACATGTACAAAATATCTATCGGCACAAAACTGGCACGACATAAAAACATAAAAACCTGGTCTTCCTATGGAGTGACAGTCCCATAGGTAAGACACAGTTCCAGGCACGAGTTTCCCTATGGTGTGACAGTCCCATAGGTAAAACACGGCACGAATACTGGCTCTTCCATGGCGTGACAGTCCCATGGATCGAACACAGTCCAGGTCATACACGGGTGGCACTGATCTGGCTCCCGTCCATACGACACCATCCTGCTAACACACGGGTGGCACCAGTCTGGCTCCCGTCCATGTCAGCAAAATACTGGCCTCTTCACAGGAGACACCGGCCTGGCCTCAAGTGAACGAGACGCAAAAACTAGGAATGGACCAAATGGTCGGCCAATTGGTGACACCCCCCCGGGCTTCTAAAGAGTTGACCTCAACTGCAAAGCCTCAAGATATGCCTGCAACAATTGCGGATAATCTGCAAAATAATCCTCATTTACCCACTTGGCATCAATAGGCAAATAATTCTTAAACTTCACAAGGTATCTCCTGGAAAGCTTTCCTGCAGGTAGCTTTCTCTCCTTATGAAAAACAATCTGTTCTGGTTGGAGGATCTCCTCAAGCTCTTCAATTTCTGGCGGATCTTCTGTGCCAGGCTCATCAGGATCTGGCCCCACATATTTCCGAAATAGACTCACATGAAAAGCATTGTGAATCTTCCAATGACCAGGTAAAGCAAGTCTGTAGGACACTTCATTGATCTTGTGAATCACCTTGAAGGGTCCATAATAGCGAGGAGAAAGCTTAGGATATGATCCTTCTCGTCCTGGCCTCTTCCGAAGTCTAGCCTTCTCAAATTTCAGCAATACCCAATCACCTTCTTTGACTTCCATGTCCCTTCTATGCTTTTCAGCAGCCATTTTATGCTTATCCTGAGATCTTGCAATGGCTGTCCGCACCTGACCAAAGGCAACATCCAAGTCACGAACATATTCATCAGCTGCAAAAATCTCATCCTTTGTACGAAGGATGGGTGGCAAGACCACTCTGCCATAAATAATCTCAAACGGAGCCTTTCCTGTGGAAGCATGGATCGTATTGTTGTAGGCAAACTCAACAAGTGGAAGATACTACTCCCATGCACTCTTTTGATATGCCACATAACACTTCAATAAATCCAACACGGCTGAATTTGCAGCTTCACTTTGGCCATCCGTTTGGGGATGATAAGCTGATGAAAACTCAAGCTTAGTACCCATATTATCAAATAAAGCCCTCCAAAATAGGCTTGTAGTCCTGGGATCTCTATCCCCAACAATGGATTTAGGCATACCATGATGCTTGAAAATATTAGCAAGAAAAAGCTTTACCATATGATCAGCTTTAATGGTTTTCTTGACGGGCAAGAAGTGAGCTTGCTTGCTAAACCTGTCCACAATAGTCCAAATAGCATCATTCCCATGCTGGGATCTAGGCAAATCCATAATAAAATCCATCGTGATACTTTCCCAAGGTTGCGAGGGAATAGGCAAGGGCTGAAGCAAACCTGGAGGCTTTTGCCTGTCAAATTTCACCTTTTGGCAAGTAATACATGCACGCACATAAGCCTCAATGTCTTTACGCATGCTTGGCCAAAAGAAATGCCTCTGAATAATGCGAGTAGTAGGCATAATACCTCGATGACCAGCATATGGTGGAGCGTGACATTCGCCCATAACCTTTGGACGCAGATCCTTCACCACACATAGGCAATTATCCTTCATTAGATAACCCTCGTTGATAACATAAGAGGCATGAGAATGACCAGCCATCAAATCAGTCCATATATGGCAAAAATCAGCATCCAAATGATACAAATCTCTCATAGCAGATAGATCTCCATGAGAGGCCACTGAGATTGCAGCAATATAAGGCTTCCTAGATAGTGCATCGGCCACCACATTTTTCTTTCCTGGAGTATGCACAATCTGAAAATGAAACATGGAAAGAAAATTTGCCATTCTCATCTGCTTCTCTGAAAGCTTGGTTTGAGATAGAAAGTATCTCAAGCTTTGATGATCTGTCTTGACTACAAATTCAGCCCCAAGAAGGTAGTGTTTCCAAATCTTTAAGGCGTGAATTACAGCCAAGAGCTCTTTCTCATAGATATCCATATGAAGCTCAGCATCATGCAAACGACGGCTCTCGTATGCAACTGCATGCCCTTCTTGATTTAGGACAGCTCCTATGCAATCACCACAAGCATCACATTCAACCACGAATGACTTGTGCAAGTCAGGAACAATCAATACTGGACCACATATGATCGCATGCTTGAGCTGCAAGAAAGCATCCTGTTCCTTTGAAGTCCATTTGAAAACAGTTTTCGTCTTTGTGAGATCATGTAGAGGAGTGGCAATCATAGCAAAATGCCTTATGAAACGCCTGTAGTACGAACATAATCCCAGAAAACTACGTGCTTGATGTACGTTTTGCAATTCGGGCCAATTCCGAATAGTCTCTATCTTTGCAGGATCCATTGTAACTCCATCCTTGGATACAATATGTCCCAGATAATGAATCTCTGAAAGGAAAAACTCACTTTTCTTGGCATTGACGAAAAGTTTATGCTTCCGCAACTCTTCGAACACTGTGACCAAATGAGTTCTGTGTTCCTGCTCATTCTTGGAGAAAACCAAGATATCATCAAAGAAGACTCCTGTAAACTTGCGATGGGGTCGGAATATCCTATCCATCATACGATTAAAAGTAGCAGGAGCATTGGTGAGACCAAAAGGCATTACCAAGAATTCATATAATCCGAAGGCTGTCCTGAATGCAGTCTTATGGACATCTTGTGGCACCACGCGTATCTGGTGATAACCACTCTTCAAATCAAGTCTTCTAAAACAAGCTGAGCCATCAAGCTTATCCAGGATATCATCAATACGTGGAATAGGAAATCTGTTCTTGATGGTAAGCTTGTTCAAAGCTCTATAGTCCACACACATACGGAATGATCCGTCCTTCTTTTGAACAAGAAGCACAGGAGAGCAGTAAGGTGAGGAACTGGGCTGAACCAAACCTTTCTCTAAAAGCTCGTTTACCTGCTTCATAATTTCTTCTTGTTGTGCAGCACTTACTCGGTATGCGGGTTTGTTAGGTGGAGAACTACCTGGCACAAGATCTATGCGGTGATCTTCGGGCCTTTGGGGAGGTAATTCACCTGGCAATGAGTCAGCAAAACAGTCGTTGAATGCATTACGAAAATTCAGCCTATCATTAGACATAGCATCGACATTTTGATGATTTGGCACAAGACTATCACGCACAAAAACCAAGTACGCTGAAAGACTCTTTTTCATTGCTTTATTAATTTGGATGTGTGATACAACTGGGATAGAATCCCCTTCTTTGCCAGCATCAATAAAATGCATGCGGCCTTTATGCATAAAAGAAATCATATTGGACTTGTAGTCTTTGCGCGGCTCAAGCCTATGGTGCCACGGCTTGCCCAACAATACATCACATCCATTCAGTGGAGCAACTAAGAAATGCTCATTATCAAGATAGCCCTGTATATGGATGCGCAACTTCCCAATCAAAGGGGTAACCTGCACCTCTTTACCAATAAATGCAGCTTCGGCTTCAATCTGAGGTCCCATGTTTTCAACCTCAATACCCAATGCAGCTGCCATTTGCATAGAGATGAAATTGTCAGTTGCACAGTCATCAAACATGAAGAGTGCGGGCTGATCCTTGATTTGCCCCCAAGCCTTGCAAACCATACGCTCTTTTGCATCATGACCTGTATTACCTTGCACATCAGGAACTGCATGAACATTAGCTTTGGTGTGCTTATCCTCGTGCTTTGGTTTGCGATCTGGGCATTGCCGAAACATGTGGTCTTTGCTACCACAAGAAAAGCATTTTCCATCCTTAGCATATTGCTCTCTTTGTTCCGGGGTTAATCCAAATTTGTTCTTCCTTGGGCCCTGTTCTTTAGATGTGTTATTTTCAGCTTTACCACCCTTATAGGGCTCCCGGAAGTTCTTTTTAGGTGGCTGTCCACCCTTTTGCTGATTTGGGACAGCCTTGTCCTTCCCCTTGGAACCTCCTTGATCCTGCTCGATCTTGAGCACCAATTGCTCTGTAGCAAGGGCAGAAGCTGTGAGTTGTTGCAACGTATGTTTTGGGTGCAATTCAATACCCGATCTATATGCAGGTTGCAATCCAGAACGAAACTTCCTCTTTCTTTCATCCTCTGTGATTAGCATGAAGGGAGTCACTTCCAGCAACACTTTCCAGAATTTGTTAACATACTGTTGCACACTCTCATTATCTTTTTGCTCCAACCTGTCCCACTTTTGAGTGAGAGTTTGCTCTGCATTGGGTGGCAAGAACTGAGCATAAAATCTATCTTTGAATTCCTTCCAAGTGGAGATGGGATCCTTGGTGATCTTTTCAGTGATTCACCAATGGGCAGCAGTCCCTTTCAGAAACATGCTAGCATGGCGCACCTTTGATTTTTCTGTGAAATCCTCATCGCTAAAAGCAATGTCGAACTGTGCCACAAACGCTAACACCTTAGAAGCATCATGTTCACCATGAAAGACATCAAATTTGACAGATTTATCACCTGCTTTGAACTCCTTGAGCTTCCTGGCATGAGGCTCATGGTCCTCTCTTTTTCTTTTCCCCTTATCCAACGGGGTAGCCTTGTCTGCATGGGCTCCATGGGCCGTCATAGAAGCTTCATGGGGCACGGTGGCATGTGCTCCACGAACTCGAAGCTCAGATGCATGTGACTTACCTGCATATGGCATGGTCTCTCCATGAGACAACTCAGAAGGCAAAATTTTTCTGGAAGTAGACCTGTCACCATGAGATACATATCTTGCATGCATGTGACTTTCGTGCCCTCCATGAGCACTGGCATACATATATCTGTCAGGCTTAGTGCCTTGGGGAGAAGATGCATGTCGAGAGGTGACAGTCACCTCTTCCTTTTGCATAAAAGATTTCAGCCCTTGGGATGCGGGATCTCCATGCTTCAAACGAGGTGGATTTCTGAATTTCAGCTCTCCGTCATCCCCCTCTTTGATATCACCTTTGCGAAGGAGATAGGCAAGTGCCAACTCCCTTGGTTTCTTGCCCACTTCACGAGCCATTGATTCAAAGGTTACATCAACCATAGCATTAGCCTTCCTGGCTTCAATAGCACTTTGTAGATGGGGATCTTCATGCAAAAACTTTAATTCTTGCTCTTGAGCCTGCAAAAGTTTTCTCATATGTTCCATTTCAGCCCTCATAGCATCAGGCTCTTGTTCAAGCATAACTGTCTTTCCTGGAGACAGTTGACCCTTGGATTCACTATCAAGAACCCTTTCAAGGGGCTTGTGTCTACCTCGCAGGGCATCAGACCCACGAGAAGCACTAGATGGACCCCTCGAATTTGGCACTTCCAAAGGGTTGCCTTGGCTGTCCATTGTGTTTTAAGTTTGCTAAAAGCGGGATGTCCAGTACACAGGTTCGTTTCCCCACTAGGAAGAGGGAAACAACCGTGCTCTGATACCAATGAGACCGATCCCGTCAAGTGGGAAAGACTCCGTTGGACACCCACACGCTTAATAGCACAACTTTAAAACCACAAATTTGAAATGGACAACTTAAAACAACTTGAAATTAAATGAAATGAAATGGAAAGATGGACACCAGCACTGGGGCCGGAACCCCCCCCTCAATATATGATATATTTATTGGGAGTATTTAATAAATACAATGCTCCATGGGTTCCAAGAACAAGATAATGTCCATGTACATATGAAAACAGTACCAAACAAGTAGGCTCGAATTTCGATGAAGAAAACTCGAAGCAGCATGACCACTAGTGTGGTCCAGTCTCTACGGTCCCGTGCTTTCGTTGGACTCCGCGGAGAGCGCCTCACTGGTGTTCCGAGACCACGCACAAACAGGCGCTCTCGTACTAACGCCTGGCTCTCCCGATCTCAGCACCTTTGGACCGAGGTTCGCCAATACAGCTTGGACAACCCGGCACCGAACGGGTGTGGCCGTAGAGGGATGAATCCCTTATCAGATTTAAACATAAAATGCTTTACTCAAATCTGAAAATCACTTACTTGTAGATGGTTGATAGAAGACCAAAACTTGTGGTGTTTGTGTAGACTTTGAAACCACCCAAGAGATGTGAAGACTTCTAGTAGCCGCCAATGGAAAAGAAGTACAACCTTTAGCCAAAAAGAAGATGGAGCTGCCGCCTTAGGAGAGGTAAAGTACTCTTGTAGGAACACAGCTACCAACAGAAGCAGCTACGCATGAAGATACAGCCATCTGAGTAACTGGAGCGTGGCCTGCTGGTGATGGAACAACAGCTGGGTGCTGTAATATGCTGCTGAAGATGGCCTACATCTGCCTGGAGAGGAACTAGGCAGCACAGCCTGTGGGTAAACAGCCGCCAGAAGCAGATGTAGCCGTACAGTAGGAGATGGCAGCCAGTTTGCAGTAAGTTTAGTCGCCTGGCGAAGAAGGCAGAGAGAATACACAGCTACCAGAAGAGGTTTAGTGCTTTGGCGTCTGCATGAAGAAGAGTGGTGGAGGGGCAGCCGACTGTAGTAGCACAGAGGCAGGTAGCCTTCAGGTGGTGGCAGCCGGCTGCAACACAGTAGCCGCCTATGCACAACAGATTCAGCAGCCGCCTGTGGTAAATATGCGCAGCAGTGCCCTGTGAAGATGGCCCACGTCTGAGAGCAGTAACAACCGCCTGAAGGAGCAGCAGTACATCAGCCGCTTGGTAGGGTAGTAGGCGCAGCCAGCAAAACAGAGGGTACTGCAATCGCTTGAGGCGTGTACAGCCACCAACCACGATGGAAGAGATGGCCGCCGGTTGATGAATCGTAAGAAGGAAGCGATGATCCCCACGCTTGATGGAGGGAGTCCTTTTTAATAAATTAATGTGGAGTTAACCTTGGTGATACCCACGCATGCATGTGGGGAAACTAGTGGGGGTGGGTGACCATGCCCACCCCCACACTCACTTAAAAGTGGGGCTCCCCACCTTGGCCCCTAAGTGGGTGCCCAAAGGGGGTGCCCACTTTTAAATAAATGTGAACACCTAACCTTATAAATTAAAGGGTTAGAATTTAAAACATTAAAACAACAAGTGCGACATACTTACCACCTGTTCACATGCACTAGAACTCGTCAGAATACAGGGCAGACTTCACGACTCACTGGCAGGCGTCCCCGCTCAGTAAGTAACACGTCAAACAGGCAAACACACAAATACATGTCATGCGAAAACAGTTTCAAACATGCAAAATATGTGTGCATGTGCAAAAAGTAACATGGACATATCTCCCGTTCATGGAACATGTACAAAATATCTGTCGGCACAAAACTGGCACGACATAAAAACATAAAAACCTGGTCTTCCTATGGAGTGACAGTCCCATAGGTAAGACACAGTTCCAGGCACGAGTTTCCCTATGGTGTGACAGTCCCATAGGTAAAACACGGCACGAATACTGGCTCTTCCATGGCGTGACAGTCCCATGGATCGAACACAGTCCAGGTCATACACGGGTGGCACTGATCTGGCTCCCGTCCATACGACACCATCCTGCTAACACACGGGTGGCACCAGTCTGGCTCCCGTCCATGTCAGCAAAATACTGGCCTCTTCACAGGAGACACCGGCCTGGCCTCAAGTGAACGAGACGCAAAAACTAGGAATGGACCAAATGGTCGGCCAATTGGTGACACGCACACAAGAGCATACATTTATACAAAGGTTTGCGTACTGAGTTTCTATCATAACTCCAGAGATGCAGGCAGTATCACCCATAATGAAGCCTGGCACTAAGGAAACATAACAAATAGAAAGAATTATTACAACAAAAAGGTAGTTGATAGGTCTTAAGCACCACTATAGATAGAAAGAAGTAACACAATATCAATTGGCTGCAACATGGACAAAAACTTCACAATGTGAAATTTGCATGTCCGCTAATACAGCATAAATATATGCCTACATGAATCTAGCAATATGCCCAAGTTCACCTAATCACAAAGTGCAAGTTATAAACTCATGGTAGTCATCCACAAGACTATATAACCATCAACTCCATCATGCATAGTATCGACTAAATACTACGACATCCCCACTAACGTCATCAGTGCCCAATAGTTTCGAGAACACCTTGGTCCCATTCAACCTCTCGAGAATATAGTCTATTCGAGGCATTGGGAACTTACTCTTTATAGTAAGCTTATTGAGTGTATGATAATCGACACAATCAAGAAGATGTCAGAATGCGCAGTGGAAGACTAACGCACGTAGGAGACGCATCACCATCGAATTCCACGAACAACCCCAACGGGCACTGCAGCATCCCTCCACCGGGCTCCCATCTCGCGGTGAGCTGCCTCCCAAAACACCGGTCGGAGGAGATGACTATGACAAGGTGCCACTCTAGCCTATATATGGCTCTTCAACTTCCCATGCTTCCACTTATGGGATAATCTAAGGCACCTTCTAGCCATAGATCACACGCTGAAATCGCCAACCTTCCAACACCCTCCCTCGATTCGAGCTCCGCAAGCCACCGAGGCGCGAGGGGGTTGCCCAGGACCACACACACTTGAGCCGCCCAGGACCACACACGCCCGAGCTCTGATACCATGTCAGAATGCGCATAGTCGGCCAATATGTAGGAGAGGTCGGGGACTACACAGGAAAGTCGGCCAGCAACCAGATCATCCGACTAGCAGTCGGCCACCATCTGGATCAGCCGGGGTGTAGAAAACTGCCTCCCACACCATGGGAAAAATAGGGAAAAAATACGGGGAGTGAGGAAAAATGAGAAAACACCTATACAGAGCGGGCACACCCACAACAAAGGCCCTGGTGTCTGGTGTCTGATAAAGACAGGAGATGACTTCTAACACCCCCTCTCAGCTCCTGGCTGTGAAATCAACCCTAGGGAGCTGGAGTGCCGCCTGAGTGTAGCCTGAGGTAGAGACTTCGTGAAGAGGTCCGCCACATTGTCCTCCGTCGAACAACAAAGTAGCAAGATGTCACCAGCCAAGATCTTCTCACGTACAAAGTGATACTGTATCTCTATGTGCTTGGTCCGGGCATGGAAGACCGGGTTCCGAGCAATAGCTATACAACTCTGGTTATCACACTGGATGACTGTGGGCTCCTTCTGTGGAAACCCAATCTCGCCTAGCAGCCTCCGCAGCCACACAACCTCGCAAGCAGCACCACAAGCAGCGTGGTACTCTGTCTTTGTCGAAGATAGGGCAATAGTTGGCTGCCTCTTACTGCTCCAAGAAACTGCTCCTGAGCCGAGGGTATAACTGTAACCTGAAGGATTGTCAGGTAACTGACAAATCTGAATGAAGGCAGAGGCTTCCCCCAGCAGATAGCCTCGTCTAGGCCTTTGTTTCTTCTTCTTTCTAGAGGAGTGGCCAGAGTCAACCTTAAATGTGACCTGAGCGATATTGGCCAAGGGGCCGGGATGAGATCTAAGGGAAGACCAGTCAGACATCTCTTCAGGGGTGGTGAAAGAAATTGATTGGGATGGTGGGGCTTGAGCAACCTGACTAGTGGATTGCCATTGAGAGGAACGCGGCCAAGTTGAACCATTGCCTTGTTGCTGGGTTGTTGGCGGGGAGCCCGGCAGAGTAGGTGCTAGATTACTACCTCCTCTTGATCTCCAATTTGGGGCATTGCTACCACCTTGGTTGTTTTGGCGGGTGGAGGTAGTGGGGTTGGAGGTGTTGCCTTTATTTTCCTTGGCTTTAAAAACACACTCATCATCAAAATGTCTAGGCATTTGGCAATTAGTGCAAAATCTATTCTTTTTGGGAATATTTTGCCAGTGGGGAATGGGTGTTGAGGCAGGGTTTTTGGAATCAGTATTGTTGCCGGGAGGTTTGCCTTGATTTCCTGAGTTGTTGTTCCCCTTCCCTTGTTGTCCTTTTTGAGTAGAGGTGGTATTGGACACAAGGGCCCCCTCTTGAGTGGAGGAGGAAGAGGATGACTTCTTGGGATGAAATTGGTCATGCAACTGAGCAAAGCGCAAGAGTTGGCACTCACACTCATATAGGTTAGGCATAGGTTCTAAACTAATGGCCTGTGTGACAAAAGTAAAGAAACTGGGCGGCAACTTGTTTAGTAAAGTGATAACTTGGTCTTTCTCTGACTTGGCAGAACCAGTGGTGGCATACTCGGCGTTAAGGCGTCGATATTCAGCAACTTTGACGGTCAGGTCATCCCCTTCTTTGATAGAGAAAATTTGAATTTGATGCTTGAGATCAATGCGAAGCGTGCGATCGCGTGTGGCATCTCTCTCTGCAAGGTGTGCCCATCTGTCAGAGACATAGGGGAACTGCTGAAGTTGAGAATGAAACTCCGGCAGAAGGCCTTGCATGAGCTCCAATATAGCAGTGGCATTTCTAGCTTCCCAATGGCTGATGACCCCCTCTAGGTGTGCCAGATCTCCAATCCCAAAAAGAAGTGGAGTAAGCCTAAGTCGGTCATCTCAAACTTCTTTGACAAAGCAGCCTTCGTCACTCTAATGTGCTCCACATGACCGCCAGTGAGAATGAGATCATCCACATAAAGGATGATAAGCGTGACCATGCCGCGTTCCCGAAAGAGATACAGGTTTGGATCTGCAACCGATCTCTGAAATCCAGCCTGAATAAAGAAGGAATCAATCTTCTGATTCCAAGCCCTGGGAGCCTGCTTAAGACCATACAAGGCCTTACGTAACCTGTAAACCATCCCTTCAGATCGATCCTGGAACAATAAAGCCTGGAGGCTGCTCAACATACACTTCCTCCTGCAGGTCACCATTAAAGAGCGCAGATTTTACATCCATTTGATACACCGGCCACCTCTGAGAAGAAGCAAGGGCAAGAACGGTCCGAATCGTGGACATCCGTGCTGTTGGTGCAAAGGTATCCTCGTAGTCGATGCCTGGCCGCTGAGCATAACCTTTAGCCACAAGTTTGGCTTCGTGTTTGTCCACCGACCCATCAGACGCATATTTGGTCTTAAAGACCCATTTGACACCAATGATTGACCGCTTCGACGGCCTCGGTACCAACTCCCAAGTGTTGTTCTTCTCGATGGCATCAAGTTCCACCTGCATGGCTTTCCTCCAAGTATCCTGTGAAAGGGCTTCCTTTACGGAAGTGGGCTCTTTGTCCCGCATAATACGAGACATCAAAGCATAGTTCACCTGAAGAAGCTCCGCTGTGTTGCTTTTATCTCGGACTCTATGTGATCTTCGAGGGCCGTCCTTTGTGGTCCACTCGGAGGGTAGCTCCGTGACACTTGACTCCCGAAGGGTGTCTAACAACCACCTAGGTACTCGAACAGATCGTGGAGCCTCCTGTGTTCGCGGGGGCTCTACTCCAGCTGCGGGCTGAACCTCTTGTACTGACTGAGGTTGATCAACTGGAATGATGGTCTGGGAATCATCATCAGACTCCTCTGGATCTCCAAGAAGTGGCGGCTCCTCGACAGTGGATACTGGAACATGCTCGTCAAAGACCACATCCCGGCTGACAACAATCTCGTTCCTGTCTGGATCATACAACCTGTATCCCTTGGAAAGAGAGTTATACCCCACAAATACAAGCTTGCGGGACTTGGAGTCAAGCTTCCCCCTCTGCTTCTTCGGAATATGTACATACGCGTCACTCCCAAAGACACGGAAGTGCGAGACATCAGGTTTCCTGCCAAAGTATGCCTCAAATGGAGTCATATGGGGTACTGAAGTCGTCGGAGATCGGTTGAGGGTATGGACAGCCGTTGCCACAGCCTCTCCCCAAAGTGGACGAGGAAGATCACGATGCTCCAGCATGGTCCTCGCCATCTCCACCACAGTCCTGTTCTTGCGTTCGACAACTCCATTCTCCGAAGGTGATCTAGTAATGGCCAGTTCCCTTTTGATGCCATGATCTGCAAAAAATCTGAGAAATACAGTCGAGGAGAATTCACCTCCTTTATCAGCCCTGAGAGTCTTAACCTGAAATCCAGACTCTTTCTCCACCATCACGTGCCAATCCTTGAACCGAGAAAAAGCTTGGTCCTTCTGGGAAAGAAAGTGGACCCACGTGAATCTGGTACAATCATCAACAAGCAGCATAAAGTAGAGAGATCCTCCCAAAGATGGTGTCTGCTGAGGTCCACACAAGTCAGTGTGAATCAACTCCAATGGTTTCGAAGCCCGCTTGGAAGCCTGCTTCGAAAAGGATTCCTTGTGCTGCTTACCACGTATGCAAGAACTGCAGCGCCCTTGCCTACTACCAAGATCTGGCAAGCCAACCACCATCTGGTCTCAGAAAGCTCGTCTCAATGCATCCACATTTAAGTGGCGAAAACGAAAGTGCCACAAATCTCCGACCTGAGAACCTGTCAACGAGGAGAGTGCAGAGAGCTTGTAGATACCATTCTCCACACCGCCTTCCCAAACAACTTGGCCAGTCTGACGGTCTCGTAGAGCAACTGAATGCTCCTCAAATTCCACCTGAAAGCCAGTCTTGCATACTTCATGCACTGACAGAAGATGAAAACCCAGAGCAGGGACATAAAGAACACGGGAAGCATGCTTGCCCCCCTTGCCGTCGGGAATAATCTCCATCCGGCCCTCACTATGTATCGGGATAGTGGAGTTGTCGCCAATAAAGATGCGACCTGACTGCCGTTTTAGATCCAGAAAGAAGTCACGGGATGCAGTCATGTGCCTGGAAGCACCATTGTCAAGAATCCATTCCTGGATATCCTTCGCGGTGAAGCCAACTGCCTCCTCGCTCGAAGATGATGAAGCGTCGGATTGCACGTCTTCTCCACTGGCGACTACAAGAGGACTTCACATCTCCTGGATGGCTACACCTTCTACACAAATACCACGGGTATTGGTCCTCTATTTGCCAACCACAAGTAAGTGAATTTTCAGATTTAAATAAAGTACTATGTGTTAAATCTGATAAGGGATTCATTCCCCTCGGTAACACCCGTTCGGTGCAGGGTAGTCCAAGCTCTATTGGAGAACCTCGGTCCAAAGGTGCTGAGATCGGGAGAGCCAGGCGTTAGTACGAGAGCGCCTGTTTGTGCGTGGTCTCGGAACACCAGTGAGGCGCTCTCCACGGAGTCCAGTGAAAGCACGGGACCGTAGAGACTGGACCACGCTAGTGGTCGTTCTGCTTAGAGCATCTACTTCGAACGTCGACTTCAAGCCTATTTGTTTGGTACTGTATTCATATGTACATGGACATCATCTGGTTCTTGAAACCCATGGAGCATTGTATTTGTTAAATACTCCCAATAAATATATCATATATTGAGGGGGGGGTCGGCCCGTTCCGGCCCCAATGCTGGTGTCCATCTTTCCATTTCATTTCATTTCAATTTCAAGTTGTATTAAGTTGTCCATTTCAAATTGTGGTTTTAAAGTTGTGCTATTACGCGTGTGAGTGTCCAACGGAGTCTTCCCACTTGACGGGATCGGTTTCATTGGTATCAGAGCACGGTTGTTTCCCTCTTCCTAGTGGGGAAACGAACTTGTGTACTGGACATCGCGCTTTTAGCACACTTAAACACAATGGACAGCCAAGGCAACCCTTTGGAAGTGCCAAATTCAAGGGGTCTATCTAGTGCCTCTCGTGGGTGTGATGCCCTGCGAGGAAGACACGAGCCCCTTGAAAGGGTAAATGATAATGAATCAAAGGGTCAACTGTCTCCAGGAAAGACAGTTATGCTTGAACAAGAGCCTGATGCAATGAGGGCTGAAATGGAACATATGAGAAAACTTTTGCAGGCACAAGAGCAAGAGTTAAAGTTTTTGCATGAAGATCCCCATGTGCATAGCGCCATTGAAGCAATGGTAGATGTAACTTTTGAGTCCATGGCACGGGAAGTGGGCAAGAAGCCAAGGGAGTTGGCACTTGCCTACCTCCTTCGCAAAGGTGACATCAAAGAGGGGGACGACGGAGAGCTGAAATTCAGAAATCCACCTTGTTTGAAGCATGGAGATCCCGCATCTCAAAGGCTGAAATCTTTTATGCAAAAGGAAGAGGTGAATATCACCTCTCGACATGCATCCTCTCCACAAGGCACAAAGCCTGACAGATATATGTATGCCAGTGCTCAAGGAGGGCATGAAAGTCACATGCATTCAAGACATGTATCTCTTGGTAAGGGTGACAAGTTTGCTGCTAGAAAAATTTTGCCTTCTGAGTTGTCTCATGGAGAGACACTGCCTTATGCAGGTAAGTCACATGCATCTGAGTTTCAAGTTCGTGGAGCACATGCCACCATGCCTCATGAAATTTCTATGACGGCCCATGGAGCCCATGCAGATAGGGCTGCCCCGTTGGATAAGGGGAAAAGAAAAAGAGAAGACCATGAGCCTCATGCCAAGAAGCTCAAGGAATTTAAAGCAGGTGATAAATCTGTCAAGTTTGATGTCTTTCATGGAGAGCATGATGCTTCTAAAGTGTTAGCATTTGTGGCACAATTTGACATTGCCTTTAGTGATGAGGACTTCACTGAAAAGTCTAAAGTACGCCATGCTAGCATGTTTTTGAAAGGGACCGCTGCTCATTGGTGGATCAATGAAAAGATCACCAAAGATCCTATTAGCACCTGGAAGGAATTTAAGGATAGATTCTATGCTCAGTTCTTGCCACCAAATGCGGAGCAAACTCTCACCCAAAAGTGGGACAGGCTAGGGCAAAGAGATAATGAAAGCGTGCAACAGTATGTTAACAAGTTCTGGAAAGTGTTGCTGGAAGTAACTCCCTTTATGCAAATCACTGAGGATGAAAGAAAGAGGAAGTTTCGTTCTGGACTGCAACCAGCATATCGTTCGGGCATTGAATTGCACCCGAAACATACTTTGCAACAACTCACAGCTTCTGCTCTTGCTACGGAGCAATTGGTGCTCAAAATTAAGCAGGATCAAGGAGGTTCAAAAGGGAAAGACAAGGCTGTCCCAAATCTGCAAAAGGGTGGACAGCCACCTAAAAAGAACTCCGAGAGACCCACAAGGGTGGTGAAGCTGAAAATAACACATCTAAAGATCAGGGCCCAAGGAAGAACAAATTCGGCTTAACCCCGGAGCAAAGAGAGCAATATGCCAAGGATGGAAAATACTTTTCTTGTGGTAGCAAAGACCACATGTTTCGACAATGCCCAGATAGCAAACCAAAGCACGAGGACAAGCAGACCAAGGCTAATGTACATGCAGTTCCTGATGTGCAAGGAAATACAAGTCATGATGCAAAAGAGCGAATGGTTTGCAAGGCTTGGGGGCAAATCAAGGATCAGCCCGCCTTATTCATGTTTGATGACTGTGCAACTGATAACTTCATCTCTATGCAAATGGCAGCTGCATTGGGTATTGAGGTTGAAAACATGGGACCTCAGATTGAAGCCGAA
Source organism: Cibotium barometz (assembly GCF_041138505.1). NCBI lineage: Eukaryota > Viridiplantae > Streptophyta > Polypodiopsida > Cyatheales > Cibotiaceae > Cibotium > Cibotium barometz. The sequence goes on from NC_141046.1 coordinate 13,599,369, forward strand.
GCTGCATTTATTGGTAAAGAGGTGCAGGTTACTCCGTTGATAGGGAAGTTGCGCATCCATATCCAGGGCTACCTTGATAATGAACATTTTCTAGTTGCTCCACTAAATGGATGTGATGTGTTGTTGGGCAAGCCGTGGCACCATAGGCTTGAGCCTCGCAAAGACTACAAGTCCAATATGATTTCTTTTATGCATAAAGGCCGCTTGCATTTTATTGATGCTGGCAAAGAAGGGGATTCCATCCCACTTGTACCACACATCCAAATTAATAAAGCAATGAAAAAGAGTCTTTCTGCGTACTTGGTTTTTGTACGTGATAGCCTTGTGCCAAATCATCAAAATGTGGATGCTATGTCTAATGATAGGCTGAATTTTCTTTATGCATTCAATGACTGTTTTGCTGATACTCTGCCAGGAGACTTACCTCCCCAAAGGCCCGAAGATCATCGCATAGATCTTGTGCCAGATAGTTCTCCACCCAACAAACCGGCATACCAAGTGAGAGCTGCATAACAAGAAGAGATCATGAAGCAAGTAAACGAGCTTTTAGAGAAAGGTTTGGTTCAGCCCAGTTCCTCACCTTACTGCTCTCCTGTGCTTCTTGTTCAAAAGAAGGACGGATCATTCTGTATGTGTGTGGACTATAGAGCTTTAAACAAGCTTACCATCAGGAACAGATTCCCAATTCCGCGAATTGATGATATTTTGGATAAGCTTGATGGCTCGGCTTGTTTCAGCCGACTTGATCTGAAGAGTGGTTATCACCAGATACGAGTGGTGCCACAAGATGTCCATAAAACTGCATTCAGGACGGCCTTCGGATTATATGAATTTTTGGTAATGCCTTTTGGTCTCACCAATGCTCCTGCTACGTTTAATCGTATGATGGATATGATATTCCGACCCCATCGCAAATTTACAGGAGTATTCTTTGATGATATCTTGGTTTTCTCCAAGAATGAGCAGGAACACAGAACTCGTTTGGTCACAGTGCTCGAAGAGTTGCGGAAGCATAAACTCTTCATTAATGCCAAGAAAAGTGAGTTCTTCCTTTTAGAAATTCATTATCTGGGACACATTGTATCCAAGGACGGAGTAACAATGGATCCTGCAAAGATAGAGACCATTCGGAATTGGCCCGAATTGCAAAACGTACATCAAGTACGTAGTTTTCTGGGATTATGTTCGTATTATAGGCGTTTCATAAGGCATTTTGCTATGATTGCCACTCCTCTACATGATCTCACAAAGAAGAAAACTGCTTTCAAATGGACTTCAAAGGAACAGAATGCTTTCTTGCAGCTCAAGCATGCTATTATATGTGGTCCAGTATTGATTGTTTCTGACTTGCACCACAAGTCATTCGTAGTTGAATGTGATGCTTGTGGTGATTACATAGGAGGTGTCCTAAATCAAGAAGGGCACGCAGTTGCATACGAGAGCCGTCGTTTGCATGATGCTGAGCTTCATATGGATATCTATGAGAAAGAGCTCTTGGTTGTAATTCATGCTTTAAAGATATGGAAACATTATCTTCTTGGGGCAGAATTTGTAGTCAAGACAGATCATCAAAGCTTGAGATACTTTTTATCTCAAACGAAGCTTTCAAAGAAGCAGATGAGAATGGCAAACTTTCTTTCCATGTTTCATTTTCAGATTGTGCATACTCCAGGAAAGAAAAATGTGGTGGCCGATACACTATCCAGGAGGCCTTATATAGCTGCAGTCTCAGTGGCCTCTCATGGAGACTTATGTGCTATGAGAGATTTGTATCATTTGGATGCTGATTTTTGCCATATATGGACTGATCTGATGGCTGGTCATTCACATGCCTCTTATGTTATCAACGAGGGTTATCTTATGAAGGATAATTGCCTATGTGTGGTGAAGGATTTGCGTCCAAAGGTTATGGACGAATGTCACGCTCCACCTTATGCTGGTCATAGAGGTATCATGCCTACTACACGTATGATTCAGAAGTATTTCTTTTGGCCGAGCATGCGTAAAGACATTGAGGCTTATGTGCGTGCATGTATTATTTGCCAAAAGGTGAAATTTGACAGGCAAAAACCTCCAGGTTTGCTTCCGCCATTGCCTATTCCCTCGCAACCTTGGGAAAGTATTACTATGGATTTTATTATGGATTTGCCTAGGTCCCAGCATGGGAATGATGCTATTTGGACTATTGTGGACAGGTTTAGCAAGCAAGCTCACTTCTTGCCCGTCAAGAAAACCATTAAAGCTGATCATATGGTAAAGCTTTTTCTTGCTAATATTTTCAAGCATCATGGTATGCCTAAATCCATTGTTGGGGATAGAGATCCCAGGACTACAAGCCTATTTTGGAGGGCTTTATTTGATAATATGGGTACTAAGCTTGAGTTTTCATCAGCTTATCATCCCCAAACGGATGGCCAAAGTGAAGCTGCAAATTCAGCCGTGTTGGATTTATTGAAGTGTTATGTGGCAGATCAAAAGAGTGCATGGGAGTAGTATCTTCCACTTGTTGAGTTTGCCTACAACAATACGATCCATGCCTCCACGGGAAAGGCTCCGTTTGAGATTATTTATGGCAGAGTGGTCTTGCCACCCATCCTTCGTACAAAGGATGAGATTTTTGCAGCTGATGAATATGTTCGTGACTTGGATGTAGCCTTTGGTCAGGTGCGGACAACCATTGCAAGATCTCAGGATAAGCATAAAATGGCTGCTGACAAGCACAGAAGGGACATGGAAGTCAAAGAAGGTGATTGGGTTTTGCTGAAATTTGAGAAGGCTAGGCTTCGGAAGAGGCCAGGACGAGAAGGATCATATCCTAATCTTTCTCCTCGCTATATGGACCCTTCAAGGTGATTCAAAAGATCAATGAAGTGTCATACAGGCTTGCTTTACCTAGTCATTGGAAGATTCACAATGCTTTTCATGTGAGTCTATTTCGGAAATATGTGGGGCCAGATCCTGATGAGCCTGTCACAGAAGATCCGCCAGAGATTGAAGAGCTAGAGGAGATCCTCCAGCCAGCCTCCAGCCAGAACAGATTGTTTTTCACAAGGAGCGAAAGCTACTTGCCGGGAAGCTTTCCAGGAGATACCTTGTGAAGTTTAAGAATTATTTGTCTATTGATACAAAATGGGTAAATGAGGACTATTTTGTTGACTACCCACAGTTGTTGCAGGCATATCTTGAGGCTTTTCAGTTGAGGACAACTCTTTAGAAGCCTGGGGGGATGTCACCAATTGGCCGACCATTTGGTCCATCTCTAGTTTTTGCGTCTCGTTCACTTGAGGCCAGGCCGGTGTCTCATGTGAAGAGGCCAGTATTTTGCTGACATGGACAGGAGCCAGACTGGTGCCACCCGTGTGTTAGCAGGATGGTGTCGTATGGACGGGAGCCAGACTGGTGCCACCCGTGTATGACCTGGATTGTGCTCGACCCATGGGATTGTCACGCCATGGAAGAGCCAGTATTTGTGCCGTGTCTTGCCTATGGGACTGTCACACCATAGGGAGGCTCGTGCCTGGAACGGTGTCTTACCTATGGGACTGTCACTCCATAGGAAGACCAGGTTTTTATGTTTTACGTCGTGCCATTTTTGTGCCGACAGATATTTTGTACTTGTTCCATGAACGGGAGATATGTCCATGTTACTATTTGCACATGCACACATGTTTTGCATGTTTGAAACTGTTTTCGCATGACTTGTATTTTTGTGTTTGCCTGCTTGACGTGTCACTTACTGAGCGGGGACGCCTGCCAGTGAGTCGTGAAGTCTGCTCTGTCTTCTGACGAGTTTTGGTGCATGGGAACAGGTGGTAAGTATATTGAACATGTTAGTTTAATACTTTTATTTCTAACCTTTTGATTTATAAGGTTACATGTTCACACCCACTTAAAAGTGGGCACCCCCTTTGGGCACCCACTGAGGGGCCAAGGACCCCCACTTAAAGTGTGTGTGTGGGTGGGTCACCTACCCAACCCACCTTAGAACTGGCCACCCACATGCAAATCGTGGGGAGCCAGCCAACACTAAGGTTGAACTCCACTCCAAAACTCATAAAAAAAGGCGACCACCCTTCGTAGGAAAAAAAAAACAACGACCGGCAACCATCTCTTCGCTCCTTCAGGCTGCGCACGTACACGAGCCAACTGCTGACGGGCTGCGCTCCTTTCTCCAACAGGCGACTGCCTCCCCTGCCTAGCAGCTGCGCCTGTTTTCCCTGCAGGCTGCTCTGCCTACTCAGAGGCGGTTGGCATCACCTGAACTGCTGTGCATGATCTCTCTCTCCCAGGCGACTGCTTCTCCACAGGCTGCTCTACCTTCCATACAGACGACTGTACTTGCAGCAGGCGGCTGCACCTGTTTCTCTGCAAGTTACGTGATCCTTTGCAGGTGGCCAAAACAGGCTGCGATTAGGTATCTCCTCCTCTGCACAGCAGCTGCCATCACCAGAAGGATACAGCCAGCTGCTCCTCCACGCCGGCTGCTCCTCACGCTGCAGCCAGGCATCTCCTCCCTTGCAAGTGGGTGCTCCTTCTTTCACAGCAGGCGGCTGTGGCCTTTGCGGTTGTTCTTGTCTTGGTGGCTGCTCTAAGTTCTCTACGATGCGGCTGTGCCATCTCAACAAGGTGGCTGCTTCTTCTATCCAGCAGATTTCAGCAAGGTGTTACCTCTCCTAAGGCTGCTGCTCTATTTCCTTCTTTGAAAGAGGTTGCACGTCTTCTCCACTGGCGACTACAAGAGGACTTCACATCTCCTGGATGGCTACACCTTCTACACAAATACCACGGGTATTGGTCCTCTATCTGCCAACCACAAGTAAGTGAATTTTCAGATTTAAATAAAGTACTATGTGTTAAATCTGATAAGGGATTCATTCCCCTCGGTAACACCCGTTCGGTGCCGGGTAGTCCAAGGTCTATTGGAGAACCTCGGTCCAAAGGTGCTGAGATCGGGAGAGCCACGCGTTAGTACGAGAGCGGCCTGTTTGTGCGTGGTCTCGGAACACCAGTGAGGCGCTCTCTGCGGAGTCCAGTGAAAGCACAGGACCGTAGAGACTGGACCACGCTAGTGGTCGTTCTGCTTCGAGCATCTACTTCGAACGTCGACTTCAAGTCTATTTGTTTGGTACTGTATTCATATGTACATGGACATCATCTGGTTCTTGGAACCCATGGAGCATTGTATTTGTTAAATACTCCCAATAAATATATCATATATTGTGGGGGGTCGGCTTGTTCCGGCCCCAGTGCTGGTGTCCATCTTTCCATTTCATTTCATTTCAATTTCAAGTTGTATTAAGTTGTCCATTTCAAATTGTGGTTTTAAAGTTGTGCTATTACGCGTGTGGATGTCCAATGGAGTCTTCCCACTTGACGGGATTGGTTTCAGAAGCAGCACAATCCAATGTTTGCACGGCGGGGGAGACCTCTGGTGAGATGGCTCGTACAAGTGCAGAGTGAGCTTTTGAGTCTTGATTCTCCCAAGCTGAAAGTTCTGCAAGAAAGGCATCCTCCTGGTTTCCTGAGTCCACTTCCTAGAGCTGGTAGGGCGTTTGGGCTTTCGTTCGTGGCCCTGAACAATCTCCCAGAGTCCCTTGTGTGTGAATCAGACCTTCATCTGTAGCTTCCAGTGATCATAGTTTGAACCACTGAGCTTGTTGCCTTGTTCGTGCAGGGGGGGCCCATATCTGTCTCAAAGAAGCTATGTCTCAAATAACCTCTGTAGCTAAGCAATCCAGGTGCTCTCTTAAGCACCTTTCCACAGGATCCAATTAGGAACTAGTAGCCCCCTTTGAAGATGCAGGCTGGACAGTAGCAAAAGAAACCCAAAACACACCACTGGGAACCTGTTGGCTCCTACACAAAAAAGAACAGCGACACCTGTTGGCCCCAAAGCTTGGCGCCCCTTTCGGTATTTCGTTATTCAATTCAATAGAAGAGTTTAATTGAATACATCATGGCCATTCATGGCTTATACATATGCATGTCCAAACTGCCAGTCCCCTGGTCATCTCGGCATAGAGGTTTCACACAGCCCTGTGCTCAAAACACCCCACTGTTCTGCACCTCTAATCTGCCAAGAAAGCTCATCCACGAGGCCCTGAATATGCTGCCAATTGGTCCATGCACATAGCCAAAAACAGAGCCATATCTCAGCCCATAGACTCTTCCAAATCAGTCCAAAAACTTGCCCTGTTTCCACCCTCAGAACTGTCAAACCCTTCCTCTCACAAAGGGCCAGAGGAACACTTCCGTGACAGTCTCGAGCCAATGAAAAGAGAGACTCCGTTATGCACTTCCTGCAGTCCCACCTGCCCGCAAAGAGAGAGAGAGAGCAACTTACAGTCCTTGTGTCGCTTTCCCCTAGAGAAAGAAAGAGAGAGAAACCTGTCAGCTATGCACTTTTGTGGCCACCAGCAAACTGCCCACCTGCATGCATCCAGTAGAGAGAGAAAGAAAGGTGTATTAACGTCTACTAGAGGCCGAACTCGACCTATGAGACAAATCAATGAACAACTGTCAATGTCTTCTGGATGTCCAGAAAAAAAGAGGACAAAATGAACATGAAATAAAGTATGAGAGAGAGAGAGAGAGAGAGAGAGAGAGAGAGAGAGAGCAGTTCAGTCCTTGCACTTGCAGCCAGCCAATAGCCAAAAAGCAAAGAGGAGTTCTGTCTAGTCCACGCTTCTCTGCAGTCCAGCCCACACTTCCTGCTATTCAGCTCCTGACCGCCACCTGCAAACTGCCCGACTCTTCTCTTGCTACCCGACCAGTCCGCCAGTTGCCTAGAGAGAGAAAGCCATGTGCAGTGTAGACCTGTGCTTCCTGCAGTAGCCGACTCCAGCCAAAGAGAGAGAGCTCCCACATGTAGCGACTTTTTCCAAAAGAAGCCCCCCCTCCAAAAATAACGTGGGCTCCCCTAACAAGCCACGATTCACTTTTAAAAAGAGGTATTCTTTTAGTTAAGAGGTTTTTAAAACCTTTGTCCCCTCAAAATATTTATCCCCCTCCACATGGGGTAATAAAAAGAACCTTTAATAAGTGTCCCCAAGTGTGAACATATAACCAATGTCCTACACACTTGTGTCCTGCACACTGTCCACCATACTCACACCTACGCTGCACAAATTCACAGGGTCGTGACAAGGCGTGTGTCGTCACCACACATGATGCCCCAAAGCCCTTTAGCAAGTTACGGATCATAAAACTCCACAGGGAGTAGTTTGATCCATCCAACTTATCCTCCTAGGTGAGGACACCAAATACATCTGTAGCATTTTGAGCCATGTAGACAAAATACACCTGCAAGCAACCAAGCACCAATGTGCACTGCCAGCTGAGGCAACCAAATGTCCTGTGCAAATTTTTTGCCTGCAACCTCAAGCAAGTATAAACTTGCGCCAAATTGTCTAATTACACTCAATGTGTATACATATGTGACAAATCTGTGCTATAAGCCGCTTTTACATGCTCCAAACTGAAAAGCCCCAATTTTTATGCACTGCAATTGCTTCAATGTGCAGTCCGTTGTCCAATTTTCACAAAAGCCCCAAATTTTTGCAACTGAAAGAGGCTGAATTTATTGATTTTGACCTCAATTTGAAAAACCCCCAAATTCCAATCAAAGCAAAATGTTCAATTTTGGCAATTCTGCATCAATTTGAGATATTTGCAAATGGTGGTTCCTGACATAGCCTTCAAATTTCCAAAGCAAAGGGAAATTTTGCCAAATCCCCAAATTTGTATACCTGCAAATATCTGATATTTGTAAAAGCAAATCTATTTACTTGCATTGCGGAACTCCTCATGATCACCATAGTTGCCAATTTGAATGCGAAGCTTGCCAACCACTAGTGTTACATGTGCATTCAATCCTTCAAAAGCTGACTATGCATCCATACTCAACCCAATTGTTCAGGATGCAATTTAAGTGCTTCTGCCATCTCAATAGAAATGAAATTGTCAGTAGAACCCGGATCAAACAAAAACAGAGCATTTTTATCTTGCAATTTATCCCAAGCCTTTAACAAAGTACGGCTATTTGGATCAGCTGAGGTATTGCCTTGAACATCTGGTACTGTATTAGAAGAGAGTGGGGCTGAATGGGTGCCTTCATCATTAACAAGCTGAGGACATTCCCTCTTCATGTGGCCTTTGCTCTCACATTGAAAGCATTTACCTTGCTCCCGGTACTCCTTAAGTTGTTCACAACTAAGGCGGTTTGATTTGTTCCTACCCCTCGGCTTTTTTTTGTCAAACCCCTTCTTCTTTTGTTCTCTTTCTCCACTTCTAGCTTGCTGTCCACCCCTGGACAGCTCTTGATTTGCCCTCTGTTTAGCTTTGTACGAGCTAAACTCTTGCTTTCTGGGGGTGCTCTTTGAATGCAAACTTTCGGCAATAATTACCGACTCCATCATGTGTTGTAAGGTACTATTAGGATAGAGTTTTAGGCTCATCCTAATAATAGGTTGGAGACCACTTTCAAAATTCCGCATCTTCTCATCATTAGCAATCTTCATACTTTAAGCAAAACAGCCCAAAACTTATCTACATATGCAGACACACTTTCATGCTCTTTTTGTGACAACCAATCCCATTCTTTCTTGCAGACACACTTTCATGCTCTTTTTGTGACAACCAATCCCATTCTTTCTTTACATATTTCTCAAAGTCAAGAAGAAGAAACTGCTCCTAAGTGCAGCCGACTTTGGATCCTTGTTCTCAAGAAGCTTGGCCAGCCACCAATTGCTAGCCGTATCCTTCAAATACATGCCCACATGACGAAGTTTAGACTTCTCAGTAAAATTGACATTTACAAATGCAACCTCAAACTGTCTAATAAAAGAAAGAGCTTTCGTAATATCCCGTTTACCATTATAAGATTCAAATTTAACATCTTTATCCCCAGCCTTGAAAGTCTTCAATCTCTTTGAAGACTTTAGTAATATCCCGTTTACAATTATAAGATTCAAACTTAACATCTTTATCCCTAGCCTCCAAGTCTACAAGCCCATGCCCAAGGCACCTCGTCAACAACAGGGTGCCTCCACGTGTACGTGCCCACCTCTTGTGTATGGAGAGGCAACAAATAGAGCAGCTGGTCTTAAGCTTGAAGATAGGTATCCGCATATCACATTTAGTCCATGCTTTGCTCATTGTTTGAGCAACTTATGAAGGATGTTGGCAGCTTGTCATGGGTGGATCCACACATTCAAAAAGACAAGGAGATAATAAGCTTCATTCAAAACCATCAGTTTATTTTGAATAAATTCCACAAGAGATCTCCCAAAAAGGATCTCTTGAAGTACTCAGAGACACGCTTTGGTTATAACTTTCTCATGATGAGGAGGTTATCCAAAGTGCACTTGCCTTTGAAGCAGTTGGTTGTATGCAATGAGTGGATGGGATGGGCTCTTTCTCGGTCAAGAGCCGGCATAGAGGTTGCAAGAACCATACAAGACTTCACATTTTGGGATGAAGTTAACACTATCGATGCTATGATGAAGCCGATCAAGCGCTTGATGCGGATTGCAGATGGACGGGAGCCATGCATTGGGAAGGTTTATGAGGGGGCTGACCGAATGATCGATCTACTCAAATGCTATGTTTCTGATCAAAAGGTAGCATGGAGAAGTATTTACTCTTGGTTGAGTTTGCATACAACAATACAGTCCATTCCTCCACTGGTAAAGCTCCATTTGAGGCTATCTATGGCAAGGTAATACTTTCACCCATCCTTCGTAGTAAGGATGAGATTTTTGTTGCTGATGAATATGTTAGAGATCTAGATATTGCCTATGCACGAGAAGGATTGGGTTCTTCTCAACGTCTCCTCAAGAGGCCAGGGCAAGAAGGCAAAGCTCTTAAACTTGCCAACAAGTATTATGGTCCATTTCAGGTTATTCAAAAGATTAATGGTGTGGCTTTTAGGTTGGCTTTGCTCACTCATTGGAAGATACATAATGCTTTCCACATCAGCCCGTTGAAACCATGTATTGGAACTCCACCTTCTCAACCAACTATAGAAGATCCACCCGAAGTGGATGATTTAGAAGAGGTGCTTCAACTAGAACATATTGTCTTCCATCAAGAACGGAAGCTTAAGGGAGGCAAGGTCATATGCAACTATTTGGTTAAATTCAAAAACTATTCACCTTTGGATTCAAGGTGGATGCATGAACAAGATCTCAAAAGAATATCCCAATCTCCTTAATAACTATTTAGAAGCTTTTCAAGTGAGGACAACTGTTTAGAAGCCGGGGGGAATGTAACTACTCCCTAATTTCTCGGGATTCATATTGTAAATTCTCTATTATTCATGGACATGGGTGTTGAACACTACATGCAGCCATGAAATGTTTATGGTTAAAGCTTCTTATGTATGTGTATGCTAGCTGTATCTACGAGATCCGAGCTGCAAAGAAGCATGTTAGGCATTTGATGGCTCTTGGAGAACCAAATGCAACACATAATGCCATGGACATTTGATGTATCTTGGAGAGCCAAATGCCATAGCTTTTGTAAATTTCAAGTACATGTAAATAGATGGGGGTTTCTTCCAAAGTATGTGTTCAAATGCATACATTTGTATGCATGACTCATTTCTATTGTGTGTATTGTTTTGTTTGGCTGGACAATGCTTGGATTTTATTGCATGAGAAGCTCATGGATCTTGGGACGCCTGGATTGCACCCATGGGTTAGTATGTTGCATAATCCATTTTCAGCTAATCTATTGATGGATTTGTACATGAATAATTAATATTTTGAAGGTAGCCCACTCTTATGCGGGTTCTCTATCTCCATGCATGCATGCATGCATGACAATTTAACTAAGTATGGTAGATAATCTTCTTCTCCATGATGAGAAACCCCCATGCATGCGACATGCAAGCTTTTTCAGCTACATGCATGCATCATGCAATGCTTTATCTTTTCATGCACCTAAAAGTGTGCCATGCAAGTCTGCTTTTCTTAAAAGTAAAGCATGCAAGCTAGTTAACTCAAAAGAAAAGGATGCAAAGTAAACTTTTCCTCCTCTTTTAGCTACACGAGTTGCTCTTTGAATTATAGCCATTCTTGTTGTTCCAAAAGTCTAGCTCAAACCTCTCCCTACCACATCTTTTTATGAGCAATATCATCCACCCCTTCTCTTCTTGTAGGCGCGTCCTTCTAGGCTCTATAAATTCAGATTTTCAGCCTCATTTCAAGACACTTCTTGGCCTTTGTTTATTGCTCTATCTAATGCACTTATTATAGAGTATTTTTCCAGCCATACCATAGTGTTTTTACCTCTCCAAAACACTTAGAAGCTGGTTGAATTCTGATTTTCAGAATTGAAAGTCTCCATTCAAGCTAGAAGAAAAAGAAGAAGACTATTTCTAAAGATTGAAGCTGTGGAAGAATCATCTTGGCTCCGGTTGCTACAAGTTCTATGCAGGAGAACCCTTGGGAAGTGCTGGGCATTCTTCTAAGGCTGATTTTCAGCCACTAGATGGTTGATCTCATTGAAGTTGAGCTACATTTGCAGAAATCGGGATTGTTAGGCAATCTTGGTGAAGGGTGTTGGGCACCATATTGCTAGCTTGTAGCTAGGCTACTTTTGGGAAAGTATAGTTTTTGTAAGTTGTTTTCATGTTCATTCATTTTACTAGGCCAAGCCACCTGTTTTATGTACTTGTAAAATTCTTACTCCCTTAAGGCAATACATATCCTTCAAGGGGGGAAGGGGGGGACCAACCCAAATATTCTGTACAACCACGCACCTGTTTGTGATAGTTTACAAACTCCATGTAAGTCAGAGAGCTTGGGGATAGAGCCCGAGCTTACCCAAAGACCCTTGTGGGAGTGGAGCAAAGGTGTATGGAGGTGCCCCACTAACAGGAGATGTCACGTGTATGCTTAGGCATGGCACCACATGGACATTGTAGCAAGTATCTTGGCAAGGGAATTGGCCAGATTGGATCAATTTTGGTGGCCCAAACAGTGCACAGAACCTTACTTTGATACACATGTAAGGTTGCAAAGAGAAACATACTTTGATACCAATGTGAGTGTGCAATAAGCAAAAGTGTAATTCTCTAAACTGTTTCATAGCACTATGTTGAGAACACACACACACACACAAGAGGAAGAGAGAGAAATGATGGCAGAAGACTTGATATTCTCTAAATAAAAGCTGAATTTCTTACTAAACTCTTGTGTTCTCAAAGACGGGCTGTGAACAGAGCAAGAAAACCTCTCAAACTCCTCTCCTAAATGCTGACATCTGGTAGGAAGCTTTGCAAAATTTGATGCTTTCCCTTGGTTGGCTGCTCAAAAATGCTAAGAGGTGATTTGTGGAATGGGGAGAAAGGGGCTTTATATACATGCTTCCAAAAAGTAAGCCTATTTGTGTACGTTTTTGTGTTGATCATTACATTAGTTGCATTCACATTTGTGTGTTAGTTAGGCAGCTTATGGGTGCCCTCCTTCCGTTTATAGATTAGGGCTCAGTGTGAGAACTGGTACGGTGTGAAAATTGGTGTGAGAAACGGTATGGTTGCATGAGAAACAATACGGTGTGAGAATCTGTGTGGGGAGTGCTGTGGGTGAGTTGATTTTGGTAGCCAAATGTAAAATTTGCGGGTATGCACTTAGCACTTGCACTCAAATTTCTTTAACTTTTATCGAAATTGTTGTTGGACTACAGAACAAGTTACAACATCTAATAGAAATGATGTCTTTTTGCAGAGCCAGTGTTTGAGAGTTCCATCACAATTGATGGCTTCCTTTTCAAAGAAAGCAAGTAAGCTTTTTTTGGCCTGATATTTTTAACTTATTGAGTATTATTTGAGATTATATTATGATGTATAATTGACAACATGACCTTTCTTTTTCTAACTTAGCTCCTTCGATGTTGAGATGGTTCTAGAGTTTTCTGTTTCCAAGTAGCTGATTGATGTAGTTTCTATGCAATAATTCAAGGTTATCTTCGGTAAATGTCTTAACTTGCTTCTCTTTGATTTCAATTTCTAACTCCTGCTAAACCCCCCTAGGGATTTAATTATCACTTGTCCCACCTTCCAAAACTATCACATGCACAGATGGGCATGGGCACAAAGAATAAGCTATGGAAACTTGGAAGAGAACAAAGGCAAAAAGGGATGTTTGAAGCAAGACAAGCAAGGGAAGGAAAGTACTAGCAGTCAACTTGCGGTTTGGGTGTAACTCATTATTGTCTTTGGGTGTGGGACTGTGAAAGGGATCTGATAATAAGAGAAGTGCACATCGCTTGGGGAGATCAAGCAGCTCATCACGTTTAGAGGGGCCATACTAGTATAAAAAAAACAAATTAAATTTTGTGTAGGGTGTGAAGCTCCAGATGCAGATAATTTAGACAAAGGCAAAAGATCTTGTGGCCATTAATTAGCTCCAGTACTTGCATTGGCATAGGGTGGGACAAATATTTTATGATGGTAGGAGATATAAAACGCTTCATTTGGTCTGCATTGTGTAGGTGAGTTGGTAGTTGAGTTAACCCTTGCGCATGAGGTCTCAGTTCAATCCCAGCTTGCTGCAGCCAAAGGACACCTCCTCATGTGAGGGTTGTATTCTTCCTGGGGGCAGGCGCAGGGCTATCTTACCCTCAAAATAGGGTTTGAGGCGGCAGCAGTTCTGACTGATTAGCAGGATCTCAACTTGGGGATAGTTTTTTTTTTTTTTTTGGGTTGGGGGGGGCGGGGGGGGGCTTTGTGGGTGGGGTTGTGTGGGAATCTTCATTTGGATATCATGTGGCCTTGGAGAGTTAGAGAGCTCAGAGGTAACAGGTCTCAAGCTTAGACTCTGAACTTTTGATAAGATTTTAATGAGTAATTGCATTGGAACATTCATGTCGAGGACTAAAGCCACTACAGAATTGAAAAAGTATACAAGTTTACCTTGAAAATAACTCATTGTAATGCTTGGTCCAGCACTCATGGAGGTCCATTATCATGTTGACAAATGATCTAAAAAATTATGGTTTGTGGAACTATATGGCCACTTGGGTCACTTGGGTCAAGAAGCATAGGGAGCCAGGGACCTATTTTAGATGGATATTGCAGTGGCTTATACTTTTTGTTTTGATCACAAGCTTCCATTCATTGTTTGAGATCTTTTCAACTTCAGGGATGCACCACTCAAGAAGTTTGTGGAAGGACAGAGTCTTTTAGAAGACCATGGAAGAGGTGGATTGTTTGTTGCTGATGCCGCACCGACATCTTCTCGAAAGAGCCTAGCTAGGAAAAGCTGATCTGAAGGTACTTTTGCACCCTGCAAACTGCAGTTCGTGAGGGGCTCCAGTTTGTAGGACCAGGAAAATGTCTAACTATTTCTTTTTTCGCAACATTGCAGGGAGGGCCGTTTGTTGTGATGGATGATGACCTTTCACTTGATGATACTCTTGTATAGAATTTTTAAATTTTGGTGAAGGTTTCGGTGTTCAATGAATGCAATATTGCAATGGTTAACCGTTAAGTGCCAGTATGTTTCATGATGTTCAGGACTGGATTGATTATGCATGCTCTCAAAACACCTATGTAGACTTGGTTAGTGTTCTAACAGAAGTTGCAGAGCTGGTTTGAGGCTCTTAGTTTTGAATTTAGGTTGACTGGGCAGCCTTGCTCTGGACGGCATTGCGTAAAAGGGTTTTGTTAAAAAATGCCAATTTTTCTTTAGCAGGCTATAAGGCGGTCAATTTTTGTATGGAAGGGCTCTTCAGACCTGACTAATGGCCCATATCCATTAGCGTATTCTGTGAGAGCTTCACAAGAGCCTCTGAGAACTCAGAGGACTTGTTTATGGCTAATGTCATGAGAACTCAGAGGACTCCTTTATACCTGATGTCATGGCACATTCCTTTTTGCATTCTGAGTCCCTTAAATAGTTGCTCTGAGAGTAGGGCTTCAATCCACCAAGAAACCGATTAGAGCACAACAGTGCAAGGGTATTTCCATGCTGGGAGCGCTTGTCTTTAGGGGCAGTGCCCCCATGTTGACGGGGGTCACTAGGACACTGTATTGCAAGCCTCCAGCTTGCACACACATGCGAGCAAATAAATGTGTATAGGCTGAAAAAAAAAAGAGGCATGGCAAGCAGCCCCTGATGTTGTATTGGTAGAGCATGGGTTTGAAAAGGCAGCCCCTGATGCTGTATTGGTAGAGCATGGGTTTGAGAAGCCCCAGATCTCAGGTTTGAATCCCAGTTTGGCCCATAAGCATGTGTGTCATCATGCAGTGTACTCAGCTCAATGTGTATGTGGAGATGAGCGAAGCAATCCCACTTAACAAAACTAGGGCAATACCAAAAGATGTCTTCTTTATATGTACTCTGTATGTTATTTCCCCAGGGAGAAAAGTTCCTTCTATTACGATCAAACTAGGGCAATACCAAAAGATGTCTTCTTTATATGTACTTGGTATGTTATTTCCCCAGGGAGAAAAGTTCCTTCTATTACGATCAAACAGCGCCTCAAATGAGGTGGAGAAATCTGGGGGGGATAGTCCCTCCATTGCTGGCCACTCCTGGAGGCAACTACCTCATACAACGCGCGGGGCCCCACAGGGGCGCGGGGGGGGGGGGGGGGGGGTCGGGGGGCATGCAAACAGGCAGCCTGTAGTGCCAGTGATCAGAAAGACAGGGTCCCTGACACCATGTGTGTAAGAAAACCTCTCGCCGCCTACACATGCGATCTAGAGCTTCCTGGAGATTCTGCCACTTGCCACGTAGGGTATGAATGATATCAGTCCAAATAGCGCTGATTGACCCACCGGGGGTGGCGCGGGAGAAGGGGGGTTGGGGGTTGGGTGAGGATGCCCTCGGTGGCCCATTGCAAAGGGCCCATCATATATGCCATGCAACAATGCTGCTGATGATCTCCCATCTCTGACACGTGCTTGGAGACCAGCCCTCTCACAACAGGTCAGGAGTTGGAACTGTGTCAATTCTGCAGCCATCCAACTGCCTCCTTATAGTGGAGGGCAGGACCGGTCACTGTCTCCCAGGAAACAGCTCCCCAAATCCTCTGCCATACCTGTTGTGCTTTGGGGCAATCCCAGAGGCAGCGCTGCTATGACTCTATGGGTGGCTGCACCACACACAATGTGCCGGCCTACCACGGATAGCCAACCAAGTGCCGACAGCAAGGTTGCGGTGGGCGAACTGCCAGAGGTAGAGAGTGATCTTCCTTGGCCAAAAGCTGTCCCATGGTGGCTTCCGAAAATCTTCTAGGCAACGGCGTCAAATGCCTTGTGAGGCCCAATGTTCTGCTGCCGCCAGGGTGCTGTCTATCTCATGCATCTGGATCCTGCGACCCATCCTTACTGTGTAATGGAAGAAAGGGGTTGCAGGGCTCTCCGGGCTGAAGGGGTCCTGCCCACTGGTCTCTCTGAACACGCATCAATGGTCAGCTTTACTAAAGCCTAAGCCGCCAAGAATTGTTGCGGGCCATCTTGGCCAGATGCGTCGATGTGTCACTGATGAACATGATAACCTGAAGAGGGGGTTTTATATCAAGGGCTGGCGGTGTCTCTCCTCATCTATAGTCGGGGTCAGGGAGAGGGCAGGCTTGAGCCTTGAGGTGGCCCCAAGCTTTGATCAAATTGGCTGCAAAACAGTCCACGAAAGAGCAACTGAGACCGGAGGACCGGGCCTCCATGAAGATACATCTCACACTGGGGTCCAAGGGCCACCGAGAGAGGGAGTGCGGGGCGAGATCCATGCAAGAAGAAAAGCCTTTCAAGGCTCCCCGCCTGGCTGAAGGCCTCTCACAACCAGCTTGCCCTATAGGGCTCTGCTTTGAATAGCTGGATCAATGACGCCAAGGCCGCCCTGATGAGACAAGGCTGGATAATCACCCTCCAGGCTATTTTGGCCCGCGTAGGTTTGCCATCTGTCCCTGCTTATGGAAAGTTCCTGAAGAGACGCTGCACCTGTCCAAGGCTTGCCTGGGAAGATGCCCAACAAGTAATGGACCATGTGATGATAGCCATGAGCACCTGGTTGGCCACAATCATGTGGCCAGTGAGGGAGAGATGGGCTATGCACAAGTTAAGGAGCTTCTTCCGAATGCTCAGAAGAAGGGGGGCAAGCTGCTGCTCTGGCGAGATATCAATCCCTACCTAGCATCCCAATAGTGCTACTGGGTATCCACTAGAAAAAGACTCAACTGGGTGCCAAGCCAGGGTGGCTGTAGATCCAACCCAAAGACCGCATAAACTGGTAAAAGTCCTCAATGGCTGGCATGAATCTTTGAAGATTCCCTTCCTCTCCGGAATGGTAAGTCATCTGCAAACTCCGAGTCATGAAGCTCCTCCTGGGACCTGATGGGGAGCCGAAGGCCCTGAAGTCCGGTGCCCTGCTCTGACGGGAAGCTGCTTATCGCGAGGAAGAGGAAAAGGGTGAGAAGGCATCTCTGACAAACTGATCTGGAGGTAGGAAATCTCTCCCCTCTAGCCCCCTCATTGCGGACCTGGCTGTAAGCAGCGGAATATAGTGCTGAGACTCTTCTAATCCAGTGGGCAGGGAACCCCATCCGAAGCACAGTGCCGTTCAGGAAAGCCCAGTCAACTCTGTCATAGGCTTTCGAGAAGAACTGCCGTGTCCTCCCAACGAAGACGAGCTGTGCTGGCTGCCTCCCAAAAGGTGAAGATGTTATCCATGATGTTCCTATCTTGGATGAAACCAGTCTGGGTGCCATGAATCAAATCAGGGAGGTTGGGCTGCAGTTGGCAGCTGTTGGCTTTGGCGACGATTTTGTAGGCGCCTCCAAGGAGGGTGATGATTGACGTATCTCCAAATGATCACCTACCTTCTTGGGAATAAGACCATCCGATAGTCTATCTGGTATGTGGCCAGAGGCCATGATCTCGTTGAAGGCGGCTTGAAATCCACCTCCATTAGATCCCAATGACAAACGACGAAGGAGACCGGGAGGCCATCCTCTGGGGCACTTGCCGTGAGGCATGGCCCGTAAAGCCTCACACAACTCATCATGCAAGAAGGGAGAGCACTAGAACAAGTATGCTGCCAAACTCCCTCTCGCTGCCTCAACCTAGGGAGGGGGGATTGGTTGATGTGTTCTTTAAAAATCTGTGGCATTGTGTACAAATCTGTCACGACTCATGTCTCTAGGCTCCTCATGTGTATGGACTCACTTTTTTTTTTTTTTTTCACGGGACGGGGGGCTCATGTCTTCCAACCTTGAGAGCAGTGGGCTCACGTCTTTGACTCGCATCTTTTTTTTTTCACGGGATTGTGGGCTCAGGTCGCCCAACCTTAAGAGCGATAGACTCGTCATGTATTTGACTTGCGTCTTTTTTGTCACGGGGTTGGGGGCTCACATCTCCCAACCTCGAGAACGATGGGGTCACATGTTTTTTCAGAGATTGTGGGCTCACATCTCCCAACTAGAGAGTGGGTTGTTTGGCCTAGTTTTTTTTAGGTTTTTTGGACTTGATGAGGGTGATTAAGGTACCTAATCTTAGTTAACAACGGTTATACAAGGATGAAGTGTTTTTAATTAATATTTTACATGCTTCTAAGCTACCAATATTAAGAATGCATAAAAACTTATGAACAAAAATTAACTGTCCCACTTTAATTCACACCTAACGGAGCTTAATGCTTATTTTTTAAGAGTTGGTTCCACTCTTAATCACAATTGCTAAGCTATTTCTTAATTCGATGCAATGAAATCTAAGCCTAGTGGGCTCTAAAATTATGCAACTCACCAAGAATCTATAGTTTTTTCCTTCCAAGATTTTTTAACTTGAATACTCTAGTGCAAACAAGCTTTAAAATAAAATAAAAACATAACAAACTAAACACATTCAATGCTTCAAATCGTATGTTGTTCGAAGTGTGGTCTCGTAATAAATATCGAACAATGTTAGGTAACCCATTAGATGGGGATGGATAGAAGAATGAAATTAAGTCCTAGGCTAGTCCTCGTCCCAATAGCATTGAATGGATGGAGGAATGGAGATAAGCCTTAGGGCTAGTCCATCCCAATAGCATGGGATGGACGGAAGAATGGAGCTAAGCTCTAGGCTAGTCCTCATCCAAAGGCACCAAATATGCTTGTCAAGAGCTTAACTTAGCCTTTCATAAATCAAGTCTTGCCTTCAAGCAGCAATGCAATATCCCAATGTGGGTGAAAAAAGAGAGAGCCTTCATAGTGGGTCTCTCTCAAAACGGCAAGGGAAGAAGCAACTAATGAGAGAGCAACATACAAGCAACCACCCATCTAACATAGAAGAATCCAAGAGCATAGATGCAAGCAAGAGTAGAGAAGAGGAGAGTTCACAAGTATTCTATTGTGTATCAGACTAAATGCTTCTATTTAGTGTTAGAATTGACTTATATACAAGTGACTAGTGTTCACAGTAGGTCGACCAAACTTTAAAATGGTATGCTACTATTATTAGTCTTAAGCAAATATGTACACAAAGTTTTTAGGCCAAAGGTACGGCTGCTTTATATATTCTACATCGTCTTACAAAAGATAAGTGTCCATTGAGTGGGTAAGATGGCAAAGTGTCTTATGCTTTATAGTATGTCGAATAGGTGAAACCATGTTAACCTACAAAGTGGTTAATAAGACACTTCAGACCTTGTTGATGAGACCTTATATAAGAAATTGGATGGTAGTCTTATCTCATGTTTGATATTGGACCAAACATCAGTTTTGCTCTGTGTTTTGATCACGTTCTTCAACCAGGAGAATTATTTAGAAAGTAGGTATGTAGGTGTTATAACACATTCAAGGTACTTAAGAGTATGACATCACCTATGTTGTAGGCAAGACCTCATTGGATTTTGTGACTCAAATCAGGCAGGAATGAGTGTTGCATGGCCATTGCTCACAATCTTATGTTTCATGCTCCCATGGAACACATTGAGATTCATTATCAAGATGGTTTACTGTTCGAGGATGGAAAACTCTGCAAATATCTTCACTAAAGCTCTAGCATCTACCTAATGATGTGACATCTTCATCAACTGGACATTGAATCATAGGGGTAGTTTGCCTTTGGGGGGATAGTAAGCGGGGTTGTTGGATATCAATGCTCTACTCTATTTATGGGAGGGTTGTGTACTATTTTAGATTATTTATGGAAAGGCTTTACCCATTCCTAGCTCTCGTCTTTCTCATAAAGTAGAGGCTATTGTTTACTCAAGATTTTGAGGATATATTTTAGCAAGTATGCCAAGCTACATGTAATTCTCAAGAAGTGTAGCAAACAAGAAATGTACAACCATATATTTTAAAGAAGGTGATTATGCTCTTAGGAACTGAAAAGAGCGTCTCAAGAGTGTTAAGAAGAATTAGATTGGCACCAAGGTTTTATGGACCATTTAGGGTTACTGAAAGATTAATGACCTTGCATATCGATAAGGTTTGCCCATCACACTGGCACATTCACAGTTCTTTCACATTCTATATGTAAAGAGTCACCTCTAATTATTGAAACCATTTAGAGGACCACTTCCTTCATGCTACGTATGAAGAGCCACTCGAATTGTTGAAACCATTTAGAGGTGGCTCTTTATCCTACGTATAAAGAGACACCTTGAAACCATTTGAAAGACCCCTTCCTTTACATTTTACATATGAATAGCCATCTTTAATTGTTGATCAAGAGGAAATACTGGAGCCTAACACAATTATTGACCATCAACACACTACCACATGCATGTGAAACATATTCATCAAGTATCTTTTGACCTTCAAAAACCATCCTATAGAAGATGCTTAGTGGATGCTTGAGCGATATTTTATCCAAATCTTATCCACTCATGTAAGTAAATATACAATTAAGTAAAATTGCACAATTAATCAAGAGGGGTGTTAGATAGATCCTTTAATGGTAGATTGGGAACACCTAAATTACCATTGCACCATGCCGCTAGTTAGTAACATGGGTGGTTTCATATTAAATACTAATATGCTAGTGTTATTAGTGTATTTTGGGGCTATGCTAGTGTTATTAATGTATTTTGGGGCTATGCTAGTGTTATTAGTATTATAAGTGATTTCATGTTAGATAATGAATTGGTGTTATTGGTGTTTATATTTGTCCCTTATCACATATGCTGTCATGCTGGAATTGGTTGTGAGGAGCCTAATTGATTGTATGTAACTCACATGGTTGGCATTGTTGAGTAATAGGCAATAAGCGCTACAACGAAGCTGACTCTGATGTTGGTGTATATTTATCATTTGCGGTATCATGTATAGTTCATTTATTTGGTCACGTGTTAATATTTTCTTATTATGTTCACTACTACCGCCCATCTTATATAGTTGGAGTATGTTATATTTTGTGCACATGTGAGTGCTAGTATTTATGATTGCAACCTTAGTTACAAGACTTATGGTTATTTTGTTAAAAGACAAGCCTAATATATTTATGGTTGCAACCTTAGTTCCAAGACTTATGGTTATTTTATTAAAAGACAAGCCTAATATATTTATGGTTGCTACCTTAGTTTCAAGACTTATGGTTATTTTGTTAAAAGGTAAGCCTCATCATATATTTTGTAAGGAAAGTTAATATATGGCTCCTTGGGATATTTTGGTTAAAGTATAAAAACACGTGCATGTGGGAAGTGGAGTCATTCACATCGGTTGGGAGGGAGACATGTTATATTTTGTGTGCATGGAGTGCTATTATTTATGGTTGTATAACCTTAGTTGCAGGACATATGGCTTAATATATTTTGTAAGGAAAGCTATATTTTGTTTTAAAAAAATCTAATTATGGCTCCTTGGGCTATTTTGGAAGAAATATAAAAAAATGCTTGTGTGCGAGAAGTGGAGCCACTCACGTTGGGGGTGGAGGCGGAGGGGACCCAATGCTTTGACTTGTGTTATTTTCTTCATGTTTTTATGCGCTTTTGCCATGGTTGTTTTATTTACACGTCATTCAATTCTAGTTTCAATTTCTCATTATACCAAGACCCTATTATGATTTTTTAATGTCCTATCAATTTAGAAAATTTGTAGAGCTTTCATGACATCAATATATTTTTTGCATTTGCCTCTTTTGGATCACAATCATTACATATTGAAAAAAACATTCCTTTTAAGGACAATCAATATGCCCAATTCAATGCCAAATTTAAACTTTAATGGCACTTCAAAATATATTTTTTACATTTGCCTCTTTTGGATCATGATCATTACATTTTAAAAAAAAAACATTCCTTAAAAGTAATATGCCCAATTCAATGCCAAATTTGAATTCAAAATCCATCTGCTGTTGCTACAAGTGCTAAAGAGGGATAAAAAAGATGGTGTAATGATAATGTATGCTTTTTTTTCCCATGCCGAATATTTCTTATTCATGTAGATTGAGCACGATCAAGGAAATCATCCTAAGTTTTTTTCTACAGAAAATGATGTGCAATATGTTCCAAATGTTTCCTATTTTCAACCTTGTTTATTCCAATATCTATTTAGAATGGTGTAATAATAATGTATGATCATTTTTCTTTTTCATGCCAATTATTTTTTGATATGTTAGGATAATGAAGAGCGAGCATGGATAATGAAATTATTTTCAAAAAAATCACGAAATAAATGATGTTTTTCCTAAACCTATGAAAGGACACTTTTATGTTCTGTAGTGTTACCAAACTACTGTTAGATAAAGCACTAACACTACATTTTACTTCTCTAATGTGGTCAAATCTTATATATCCAAAAGATACTCATTTTTCTTCTCCAATGTGGTCAAATCATATATATCCAGAAGATATACATTTTTCTTCTCTAATGTGGTCAAATCACATAGATCCATAAGATATGAAAACAAAGAGCTTGCTCACTACTTTTATAATCCTTTGAAAAGAAGTGCACCAACGTTGATTCAAACTTGTGTGCAACATGCACATGAGGCGTGACGTAACTATAAATTACGCATTGTAAGTTTTTTGAGCCCACATTGTAAGTTTTTTGAGCCCACTCATACCCACATTTTACTAAACACGTGACTCAAGCACATTGATATATTACATTTTCTCATTCCAATCACATATTTTATATCACTTGTTTGCATGCCAAATCTCACTTGGCTTACAAGTGAAATATTCCTAAACAAGTGACTCAAGCACATTGATCTATTACATTGTCACATATTTTATATCACTTGCATGCCAAATCTCACCCAGAAACTAACAAAAATCACAAACCCATAACACATGCAAGCAATACAACATACATGGGAATGACCTATTCACACATTATTTTATAATTCTTTAAAATTTCATCTACAATCATGTGCAATTCTCTTTCTTTTTTGCTTCTATGATGCAAACCCATGACACAAATTTTTAAGAATATATCTTTTTGCATTTTGTGTTAATTAGCCAAGATGAAGGATCCAAAAACACATAATCCAAATTCTCTTTCTTCAACTATAAATAACAAGAGAAAGCCTAGTGTGCTCAACCAAATTCTCTTTCTTCAACCATAACAAAAAGAGAAAGTCTAATCTACTATGAGGCTACTTAGTTCTTACAAGGAAGTATATTAATGAGAGCAAGTTCCTTCATAGATACAATCCAAATGTGTGCCAAAGGTTGCCTTGCACATATCTAGTTACATCAATGTAAATTTGTAATGATAGCTAATTAGAAGTTCTGAGCCTTACCACTATGTTTTTTTACCTTTTTTCATGGTGGGACTCACGTTTTCGAAAGCTCAAGGAGTTTGTGTCAAGAGTGATGGGATCAGAAGAGCCCGCATGGCTTCTACAAGTTCACAAGCTTTGAAACTCTCGGGTCGCCTTCCCTAAAGGTTAAACAAGTTGGGGCAAGTAGGGTTGAAGCTTGCAACCTTGCCTCAGACTTTAAAATGTCAAAATTGAAGGCCTATAGTGTACTTTGGCTTTCATTTGAAACCCGTTACTCAGGAAAATTTGCTTGGGGTGGCCTTTTTCTTGAATTGAATCTTAAAAGCTTTATTTGAAGCTTTGGAATGCAATGATGCCCATTGAAGGCTGTGAATTTCAACACAAGCAGAAACAGAAGCAAATGGGTGCCTCGGCCAATGGTGAACTAGTAGTGTTCTTATCACTTGTTATCTATTTTAGCCCAGTCTATCGCATTCGTTTTTTTTTTGGAAAATTGTGTCACATATGCTATTGAGTTCCTAGTTATCACTTTTTAATTAAGTATTGCCCATTAGGTTTGATTTTTGTGAAGGGCCACTTTGCTTGTCACAAACCAGCCACACACATATGATGGCCATACATAGGTGGACAATGTTAAAAAAATCTTCAAAGTGGACCCCTCTTCCTTTTTTTATCTCATCTCCCTTCTTTACTCTCTCTCATGCTTGTGTTTCACCTTTGCTCTTTTAGTGTTCCATCTCCCTCCCTCCTTCTCTCTCTCTCTCTCTCGCTCTACCTAGAAGGCAAGTTATTGTCACTTCTCAACTATTCTTTAGATGTGGAGGCTGCATAGTGTAGTATATATATATACTACATCACATTTTTTGGTACTGCACTTGTTTTTTATAAATTTATATGTTTAGCCCCTATAAGTGTTGCATTGCATGAGAGGGTATTGAAAGAAATGCCATATAGGCTTTGGACCTCTAGTGGGTGTGGTGGGCATAGATTAAACCCATGACTTTTGCATTCTTGGTGTTCACTATTCTCCCTCACCACAATGAGTGGTGTCAGATGAAAACAAATTTCACTGTTCAAATTGAGAAAACATGGTTGTAATTTTGGCAGCCTCGAATTTAAAGATGGAAATTTTAGTTATAAAACCTAACCTATATGCATTTTTTCAATAAAACGAGTTGAACTTGAAGGGCATCCTTTTTTCCACTGGTTAGAAGAAAACTAAACATACATACATAGTCATAATCACCATGAAGTTGACACACACGGCTTTTCCAAGTTGCAAATTTTGAGGTCCTTAATTACGTTTTCCAAGAGGGCGGGAAGCTTTAATGACAGAGAATGTTGGGGCGGCGTGCAATAAGAGTAATGAATGTGGGGTTTTGGGCAGTGATTAATGACTAATCTCCCCTGTTTGAACGTTGAGCTCTCGGAAGTTGGGTCGAAAAACCGTAGTGGTGTGTAGTGGGGGCGTACAGAACGGGCCTGTGAAAGATTTTGAATTAAGGTCAAAGCTGGCCCAGAGGAGGTTTGTGAAGAGGTGGTTGTTTCATCAAGCTCTTCAGTTGCTCTTCTTTTCTCATCACCAGTCTTTGTGTTGGAAGGAAAAGAAGAGGACATGGGCTGGATTTGGACCATAGCTTCCCAGCTTCACATCCTAGCAGGGTAAAGCGCTCTCTCTCTCTCTCTCTCTCTCTCTCTCTCTTTCTCTCTCGCACAGTTATGATGCAAATGCATGTGTGCGCCACAGTGTAGCTGCTATGAATTACATATTAATACGATTTGGGTAGAAATAATCCTTGCTTAACCCTCCCTTTTTCTGTATTGCCCAAGCTTGAGTTTAGCTGAGTTTTAAGTACAAGTCTGGTCTTTGATTCGTGTGTTGTCGTGCGCTGTCATCAGGCCAGTGGTGATGCTCCTCTACCCACTGTAAGTGAGCTCTCTTTAACGTCGATGATCCCGTAAACATGGATCGTGTGTGTGTGTGTTGAAAGAATTAAAGTGCTTGCTTCTTGCAGGTACGCATCAGTGAAGGCTATCGAGAGCGAGTCTAAAGATGATGACCAGCAGTGGCTCACCTATTGGATCCTCTACTCCTCCCTTACCTTCTTGGAGCTTGTGGTAGCCCCCGTCTTTGCATGGTAACGTATGACACCCCTTCTCTGTGTACAAATTGCGCGCGCGCGCGCGCGCGTGCATGTGATACCAAAGGGCTCCATTTTAAGGCTGTGTGAACGTGTGCGCGCGTGTGATCACGTGCATGCTTATATGTATGCTACTTTCAATCCCCTTGTATTTATCCTAGATGGCTTTTCAGGATCCCCATGTGGAGCTCAATCAAGCTGGCATGTGCGTGTTGGCTGGTGCTCCCCCCGTTCCGGGGTGCATTCCACGTGTACGAGTGGCTCGTAAGAGGGCGTCTTTTGAAGCAGGAGGCCAGCTTCAAGCGGAGCTTGAGTGAGTCCCAACGCAGATTCCTCGATCTGCTCAGCCCCCAAGCAAGGGAATCTCTTGAGCATCACATCCAAGAGCATGGCACCCATGCCTTGGATAATGTCATTGCAGCTGTAAGCTCCCAACACAGCCTCTACATTGATTGCCAACATAAGAGTTTTACATGATAGGCACGAGATGTTTCAATCGATTGGTCTAAGTAGTTTACAAATATATGATATCTTATGAAATGCATATACATGGATATGCACATGCATACATGTGGGCATGGATTGGCTCTTATGTGTGTGCGTGCGTGTGTGCTCGCTCATGGGGGGTGTGTGTGGGAGCATATATTGATACCAAGTTCTACACCCACTATTTGACATTGATGACGTGAGTGAGGATGTTGTAGTATCTAGTCCATGCTCTATACGATGGAGTTGATGGTCTGTTGTCTAGTGGGTGACTTACCATGAGGTTATAAATTGCACTTTCCCATAAGGTAAATTTGGGCATGTTCTTAGATTCATCTTATGTATGGGTGCATGTGTGCATCAAGTAGACAAATGGTGGTAGTGCTGTGGTGGTGAACTCTTGCCATTTTTAAAAAAGTGTCTTTGGGCTCTGCA
Organism: Cibotium barometz; assembly: GCF_041138505.1. Taxonomy (NCBI): domain Eukaryota; kingdom Viridiplantae; phylum Streptophyta; class Polypodiopsida; order Cyatheales; family Cibotiaceae; genus Cibotium; species Cibotium barometz. The sequence goes on from NC_141046.1 coordinate 13,626,087, forward strand.
GGCTAACAAGGAGACCTACAAAAACCCATTTGCATAATGGTCACTCAACAGACCCAGATTGTAAAGGCTATGTAGGCAATGTGGGTAGCTTCTAACAGACTTTACAAGTAGCCATCTTTCTTCCTAGTGTGCGATTTTTGGTCATTGGAGTTGGAGATTTGTGCATGGAAAACAAAGAGCTTTCAATTATGAAAGCCATGGTTTAATGCTAAGGTTTGTACCATGTTTTGATTGCATGTACCTACTAATCATAGATTTCACTTCCATATGTACAAGGTTGGTGGTAAGTACGTGTGCTAGCGTTGAGAATGACTTGGTTATGTTCACTTTCCCTTAGCTCAACCTTTCTATTCTAGTACACACACTACAAGAAAACCATGGGAAAAAACAGCTTACTTTAACGTCAAAGATGGAAGTTCTTTGAAGTCCTTTAATAATATATGGGTGCACTCTTTAAAATCAAATTTGATGGATATTAATTTCTTTCATACATTCATCTTGTGAAGCTTGAGAAAAATAACATTTATTATCATGTTGATCTTTCCTTGAGTGGTGATTGCAAATTGAAGGGCTTGTTAAATTCAAACTCTAAAATTTTTGATTATAGGAGGGTCAAAGCAGATAAACTACCTCAAAAGTGTCTAATACATCTATATCCATGAAGTCTAATTTTAGTCTTGGAATTTAGAGTCGAAAGTGTATCAACTTGAATTTCTAAATAGGAATTACATCTCTAAATAAGAATGTTTGATGCTCTTATGATGATCTTAAATGTTGCTTACAATCTATATAGTAATGTCAATTGATATACAAAACTATATTACATTTCCAAGTAGTGGTGTCTTATTGCACTAAAGAATTCTCTACACCGATCAATAACTTGAAACAGTACCGTTTAATGCACCCAATGGAGCTTTTTAATGTCGAGTATCCTCGTCTTGATTCACGCCATTTCAACCTTGTTTCGTACTTTACTACATGAATTATTCAAGGTCATTTAGACCTTGGTATTTTTGAAATTGTACTGATAAATTGGAGGTAAAACACCTCAACACATACATATGGGCATCTTGAGTCCCTTTCAATAGAGGGCTCAAAAACTAGAAGGTGAAGTCTCTTCTTAAATGTTATAATTTAGACTCTGATCATAATTCTCCCTTAGGAGTTGGTAATATTTAAAATAGAACGCTCAATCATGACACGTTTTAAAATTGCATCCCTAAGTTTATTATGCTTGCATATGCATGTTAAGCAATTGCTTTATTATGGCACACGATTGCTCAATTGAACCTTGTTTTGATATTTGGTAACTTTTGATTTTTAGAAAATTTCTAGTGTACCATTACAATGCCACCGTATACATCTAGGAACATACACATTATACATCGACACTTACACTTACTTGAGAAATGTTAAACTTTGTAATCAAATAATAAGCTTGAATGTCTTTTTGGTCAAGTTGCCTAAGTTAATAATAATATTGAAATGGACTTGTGAGCCACGAGTTTGGCATTAGTGACAAGTTTCACAAAATGTAAAATAAAATAGGTATTAGGCATTATGAAATACATATGAATAAAAGGTATTTCTTTTATTGTACCATTAGAGGAGTATTTCTCAAAACCTCCAATATATAAATGTCATTTTCTATAGGAATCCATTATAGAAATTTTTTCACCATAAAATTGAGTTTAATTTTCTCATTTATTTGAATGAGATCATTGTTTGGGACATCATAGCATAGCGGAGGCTACACTCCAACCCACACACTTTGTCAATTCGTGAATGTAACCCGGTTAGCGCATAGAGGCTATCTTGAATGGGAGAAGATTAGTTAACCACACACTAATGACTTCTAGTCCTACTCAATCTTTCTTCAACACTCAAGCAATCAATCTAACATAATCAAAGCATCAAGATTAGGTTACACTTAAGCATAAAAATGTAACTTATGCAAAGAATCTAACATGCAAAGAGCTATCACACAAGCCTCAATTACACATCATTTCATGCACAAGCTTCATCACATGCACTCTACTATAATTCACAAATCATATTTTAGCATCAAAACATCATTAAGAAATCTAGATTAGTAAGTGTGTAGACCATAATCTCATATCATTGAAAATATAGAGAATAGAGTACAAGATTGAAGTAAGAATGGAGATGGAGAGCTTTGGGAGAGCACATGAGAAGGAGCTATGGAGCAAGCTCTCTCTATGAGCCTCTCAACCAAATGACCAAAGAGTGTTCTCTTAAGCTTTCAAATGGGTCACCTTTTATACAAAAACTCTAGAACTTTCAAAAGTTCTCATGTGGGACTATTGTCAAGTCCTCTCCCACATTCATCTATAACTTGGAATTCTTTACAAGAGTCCTAAGTGTCCTTTTTGTTGCATCTTTGCATTGATCTTCATTTGTCATGCAACACTCTTTCCTTCCTATTTTGCGCACGTTCTCGAGCGCGGTAGGAGCACAAGCTGCAAAAAAAACAATGGATATAAGTAATGTCTTTTATTGAGAAAAAAAAAAAAGAAAAGAAAAGAAAAGAAACCAACAATGATAATTTCACACGTGAGCATACAAGTGCAAGGCTGATTAAAGTTTTAAAGAGTACTAAAATAGGTGAGTAAAGACTAGTCAAAGTGAGACCAAGTGGTAGACAGTGCTATGCAAAGGCAAGTGTGCTTACACACCACAGGTTATGATCGCAGTCTCAATGTCCTACAAACATTTAAGTTATTCCGAAGTGGCAAACTTACTCCTAAATATGAGCAAAGGTGATTGGAACTCTTTTTTTTTTTAGATGTGTGTGTAGAAGGTGATAAAGATTAAGGTTCCATCCTAATGAGACCCAAGCAATGGTCAAGAGACCTTCGCCAAGAGAATCTAAAGGTCGCTAAGTATCTCAAAGGCGACAGACCCTTTTCTTTCTTTTTGTCATAAAGGAGTACCCCATGAAGATGAGGGCATCGGTCTCGAAGGTCCATAGTGTACCCCAGAGTCCTACCAACATCTATCAAGGCGATAGATTCTTTGAAGGTCTTTTTCTGAAGCTTTTAGACGTCAGTGTTTATCCCATGGAAACCAAGGCATCGGTCCCAAGGTGCTAAGATAACCCTAGGTCTTACCAAGCATTCCTCATGGTTGTAGACACATCATGTCTCAATTCACTTTGTATATATATATTTTAGGGTATATTTTTATAAATTTTTTATTAATCCTAGCACCTAGCTCATATCTAAGAGGTAGCTACCACTAGGGATAACTAATATACCTTGAAAGCATAAGAACTTGGCATACTCCATTGGTATATATCTTACAGTGTCTTTAAATAGAAATATTTTCTACTAAGTTCACTAAGAATCTAGAATTCACTCATTATATTTTAACAATTAATCAAAAACTTAAACTAGCCAATATTGTGTAAACATGCAAATCATAAATCCAAAAGATAAAAGCACATAAAGAACAAAAGATTATGATTTGAATACACCTGTTGTAGTGCCTGTTGATGTTGTTCGTTTGCATTGATGCATTGCTGATTTTGTGCAGATTGCTCCTCCTTTGTCTTTGTAGGCGTAGCATGTCTTCCTCCTTCCTAATTTGTGTGCACGGTAGGTGGACTATTGGGGTGTGTTTGATGCTCTTGTTTAGCTGAGATCTCTGCAAAATGGTTATTAATAAACAAGAAAAGAAAAGAAAAGAAAAAAAATTTGCTATTGGTGCCAATCACCGAATATAGCCGAGGGAAAAAACCCAGTGGGAGAAAAGTGCCCTGGCTTGTCGATCTTATTGTGGAGTCGTTGAGCTTACCCTTGTGCTGGTGGTGGATCCGTGTTCTCATCTGCTGGAAAGATGGTATCAATTTCCTCAGGATGCAAGGACAACCCCTCACAAAAACCGGCCTCTGGAGAAAGTGATAGAGGAAGGAGTGCTTCCTCACTAAAATATGGCATTGGTTCTATGGGAAGGTTAAGCAGACAATTTCGATTTTGGAACTGTGCAATATAAGTACTCATATTGATCCAATATTGACATGTTGAGGCTTGGGAAAGGAGGGCTTGTAAGATCGGTGGTTGCAAGTCATTTAAGCTTGTATCCCTCCATTGTTGTGCTTGAACCTCCTCAGGTAATCTACGTTGATTTGGTCCTCTCTCTGGTATTCTCACATTAAGAAGATTACGGCGTTGGGGTGTAATTCTCATAATTTGCTTCATTAAGTCCGTGCCATATCGTCTAAAGTAAGAGCAGCATATCCAATAAATATGTGAAGCTTCTCCTAATACGAGTCGTGCACACTCTTGACAATGTGGAAATGGGTGATGCTGTTGATAGAATAACGTGACAAAGTGATGCCCACAGCAATTTTCACCTAAGGGAGCATAGAAGTACCTAGAATGTGTTTGAAACGGAGGAGCACTATAATCCCCGCGATGATCAGGTCGAGTACTATCAGGGTCAATGCATGGTGGACATGTATCTCGCTAAATATCCATCAGGAGTTATCTGGACGTAGAACAATGAAATTTAGAACACTCATATCCATCATTACACTTCCAATCAAAAACAGGATTATCTCAAAAAGAACACAATCCTCTAAAGGCATAAGAAACCACATTATTCAAACATTGATTTACCAAAGAGCTTCAATTATAGTGTTAATGCCTTATCTTTGGTTTTAGGTATATTCTTTTTAAGAGGTGGGAATTTCAGCAATTGTCTTTGAATTTGAGCAAGATAAGAGGATTTAGGCATTGAAATGCTAGAATCTATGCTCAAATGAGACTCATTTGGATTTGTCTTAGGTACACAAGTTGATGGTGGAATTGTGTAACAAGGAGAAATTGGGACAATCGGTGTTTCAATACATGTTTTAGGAAGATCAACACTAGTAGATTTGTAGGTGCTATCACAGCCACCTATCCTATCTTGAAGAGTTTGTGTTGATTTCTTTTGCACCCACTGATATGAAAAATCAAGGGTGGCTTTTGGAATCTTTCTGAAATACTCTTTTATCCCTTAGCAAACCATGGCATTTTGGAAGCCAAATTGCTGTTGCCCCCTCATAATAGCCTTGTGCTTTAAGAACATATTTTGGGAACCATCGAGTAACAATTCGAGGTTTAGGCTTGAAAATGATGTGCTTTTTAGGAGGCTTAGCAACTGGACTAGATGGTACAAGTTTGTACGCATCTTTGGGTAGCCAAATTGATAATTCCTTCTTGCCTGGCCTTCTTTGAGCAGCAACTAGAGTAGTTGGAACATGCCAGCCATGGTCCTCACTTGAGTACTCATCAATTATCCACATCATTTGTTTTGGAGCTTCAAGAGCAGATTTTGAGAGTGGGTTGTGTAAGGTAGAAACATTACCCTTTTGACACGATAAAGCTTGTGGAGTAGCAGATCCCAAGATGCAATCAGAATCAATTTGTAACTTGTATTGTCTATTCTTCCAATCTAATGAGCAATTGGTAGCACTTAACCACGATCTACCGAGAACAGCCTCTACTACTGCCTTGGACTTACGTGCCACATAAAAGGGCACTGACATCTGGTGATCCTGAATGGACCTCATAATGACACATTTTTCCTCTATAGGGTTATCTTCACCTGAGAAGCTTTGTAAGTCAACAGGAATGTGTACAAGTGTTGGTTGACCCAAGGCTATCCATGTGTCAAACGAGAGAACATTATAATCTGCACCAGAGTCAATTAAGGCAGAGACAAAGTAGGTAGTCTCATGAAGATGGAGGCACACTTGAATATTGAATGGATCGACATATGGTTCATCAGTAGTCAACTGTATGGCCAACATAGAAGCTTTGCGACGCTCCTTGGCTTTTGCAACTCTAGCTTTAGCCTCCTCTTGAGCCTGACGTTTAAGTAGATCAAGTGCTTCTTTCCGTGTTTGTGCAGCATGCATCTGTTGAAGCATGGCTTCAGTTAATGGTTCATTGTATTTCTTGAGACGACTTCCATTAATGAAGTTAGGCATTTGCTCACCTTCTAGTGTCTCTAAACGCACTGCACCACTTGGAGTAAGCTCATTAATCACAAACGGTCCTAGGCCACGTTTCTTGAGCTTTCTCTTATGCTTTTTAAGTGTGTACAAGAGCACCAGGTCTCCTTTTTTGAATCGGCCAGTTGTTACATTTCTATCGTACCATTGCTTCTGTCTCCTCTTCTCAGCATACATCCCCATTATCGCCAATAAGCGGGTCTCATCAAGCGTTTCCAATTCGTCAACGCGTTGTGAAAGCTCATGACCAGTCCAATCCAATTGTTTAGCTACTCGTAGAGTAGGTACAAGAAATTCAATGGGAAGAATTGCGTCTAATCCAAAAGCAAGCTCAAATGGAGTTGTGTCCACAGATGTTTTATAGGCTATCCTATATGCCCAAAGAACTGAGTGCAACTTTTGCTCCCAATCAGTCCTATGTCCCTCAACAATCTTTGTGAGTTGTGCAGAGAATCTTGTTAGTACTCTCGGCTTGTCCATTGGTCTGGGGATGATAGGGTGCAGAACGCTTGTGAATTACCATGAATTCTTGAAGCAAAAACTCTATGACCTCATTCACAAAGTGCACATCTTGATCACTAACGATCTCAATAGGTAAGCCATAGCGTGTAAACACGTACTCATACAGGAACTTGGCTGTGGTTCTGGCATCATTTTTGATTGTTGCCTTTGCCTCTACCCATTTGGTCAAATAGTCAGTTGCGACTATAATATATTCAGCATGCGTGTGACGAGCTGGAGGTTTAATGGGACCGGCAAAATCAATACCCCATTTTGCAAAAGCACGTGTGCTTAACATAGGCCGCGATGGCATATTGTCCTTTGTGATGGGAGGTTTGGTTCTTTGACAATCATCACAACGTTTCACATATTCTTCGACATCCATTTGTAAGGTTGGCCACCAAAGCCCAGACTACCTAATCAACTTAGCTGTGGTATTGCCCAAAAAGTGTCCACCCCCAACACCTGCATGTGCATGAGTTAAAATTTTCAAATAGTCAGCTTCACATACACACATGCGTAAGTTGCCATCCTTGCCCCTCTTGTAGAGTTGGTCCTCTATCAGCATATAGTTTGTCGCTTCAACTTTAATAGCATGCTTTCGATGTTTAGGAATTTTTTGATCCGTATGATCATGCTGAAGATAGTCCACAATATACTTACTCCAACTTGGTGTAGTTGAAATTTGGAATAATGTGACATTATGAATTGGCTGTTGAATTTGACATGAAGCATAGTTACGAACAAATGTTTCAGCATCCGCATGCATGGTAGGCCACCGTTGTCCATCCTGAGAGATACGTCGCACACAAGTAGTAATAATGTGACATTATGAATTGGCTGTTGAATTTGACATGAAGCATAGTTACGAACAAATGTTTCAGCATCCGCATGCATGGTAGGCCACCATTGCCCATCCTGAGAGATACGTCGCACACAAGTAGTAGCTGATGCATGGATTCCACCGATACCCGCATGTGCCCATTCCAAGATCTCCTCATATTGGTCGGGGTTAGGTATAAGCCGCAACACTCCATCATTACTCTGACGATATAATCTCCCTGAGATTAACTTGAATGGTCGCCATAGGTCCACATTAGGACCCGCTAGTTGTATCTGTCCACTTGTCAAAATTTCTAAAATGGATTCAGCCCATCTAGGAGCTGTCTCTACAAGGAAAAGTGTTGAATCTAACATATCATCATCCACACCCACAGGAGCTTCGCCAGAGGTGATTCGAGACAAATGATCTGCCCTAAGATGAGTTGTTCCTTTTCGAACTGCCACTTCAAAATCAAACTCAAGAAGGATGATAAACCACCTTACAATCCTTCCAGTTGCACAAGGCTTATTCACCAAATATAGCAATGCTTGATGGTCCACAAAAAATATGAATTTGTTTGCCAAAAGGTAATGGCGAAACTTTTTCACTGCATATATCATGGACAATCCTTCTCTTTCTGTTGTGGTATAATTCTTCTCAGCATTGTTCAACTGTCGACTAGCATATGAGATTGGGAAATCCTTATTATGTTCTCCCGATTGAGCCAAAATACATCCAATTGCAAAGTTTGAAGCATCAATATGGACATGAAAGATTTGGTTCCAAACTGGTGCCCGTAAGATGGGTGCAGTCACTAATGCTTGCTTCAACTTTTCAAAGGATTCCTCACACTCATCAGTCCAATTAAACTTTACAAGAAGAGCATATAATGGTCTGGCTAGGACAGCGTACATGTAGATGAATCTACGGTAATAGCCACAATGTCCCATGAATGTTTGTACCCCTTTAGGGTTGATAGGCCGAGGTAATGAGACAATGACATCAATTTTATCCATATCTGTTGAAATCCCATTGCGAGAAACAATATGGTCCAAAATTTTCCCTTGTCTTACCATGAATTTGCACTTGTCAGGATTCAAGCATATACGATAAAGTTGACACTTTTGAAACACAAGTCTGAGGTGTTCTATATGATCATCACGCTCTTGTGAGTGAACACATAAATCATCCATGAAGATCTCAAGAAATTGCCTAAGGTACTCCTTGAATACATGACTCATTAACCGCTGAAAGGTTGCTGGTGCATTTGTTAGACCAAATGGCATAACACGATAGGCAAAGATGCCATCTTTAGTAGCAAAGGCTGTCTTGTGTTGATCCTTTAGATCAATTGACACTTGATTGTAACCGGAGAATCCATCCAAGAAACTATATGCCTTTTTCCCTGCAACTCGTTCCAGAACATGATCCGTGATTGGAAGTGGGTAATGATCACGCACAGTAGGTGCATTTACCTTCTTGAGGTTTACACATACTCGAAGTTTTCCATTTTTCTTGGGCACCACTACAATAGGGGATACCCATTCAGTGTGTTCAATCTCATAGATAAATTCTGCCTCTAAGAGCTTGTCTATTTCTTCCTTTATCTTCCGTGCGAAATTTTCATTATAGGTATAAGGACGTTGCTTGGAGGGCTTTGCATCCTCTCGCAATGGAATTGTATGCTGACATATACTTGGATCAACTCCCTTGAGGTCTTTATAACTCCAAGCAAAAACATCGCGATACTCCTTTATTGTTTGAATTAATAACTTCTCCTCATCTAAGGACAAGTCTGTGGCAATCCACACATAGCGAGGATCTTCTCCTGGCTTAGCAATATCAATCTTTTTAGCATCTTCTGGACCATCATATGAAACCCCTGGCATGCTTGGTTTTTGTCGCATGGGCTGTTGAAGAACAATCTTCCGATCTTGAAGAGTGTACTGTGTGAAATTGGGAGGAACATTGAGACCTTGTTCTTGTCCACTTGAGTCTTCACTCATTGAAGACCATGCGGTTTTGAGCTCTCCTTTTTCATCTTGCATCGGATTTTTTTGTTCAACCGTTGTCTTTGCACTTCCGACACTCTCTTTTGAATCGGTTTTAGACTTGAGTTTTGGTTTTTGTTTCTTCGTTTTTTTACGATTTTTGCTAACAGTTGTTAGCTTTTCTCTTGCTTGGAATCCATCTGATCGTTTTACTTGGTCTTTGATACTATCTTGTGCTTGGACATAGTATAGATATCCGTTCTTTCCTGAGAAGTGAGGTGATGGTCGAGAGTGTTCACTCTTAGACTCCTCCTTTTCTTTTTGTAGTCTCTCACGTTGTTCCCGCTCATCTTGTCTAATGATTCTCTTATGGCTCTTACAGCATTTACGTTTAGGACGGCTTCGAGGGATTTCTACTTGAACCTCCCTTCCTCTCAAGAGTAGGCGTGCCTTTTCTAACTCTTCCTCAGGGATTGTCACATCATTATTAAAATTAGAGTCCCAGCCATCTTCCTTATCAGCATCATTAGCAGATTCGAGTGTTAAATTCTCCACTGAGACTTCCTCGACATGCATAGCTGTTGTGGATGTATCCCTATAGTACAAATCATCTAGAAGGGCACGTGGTTGTACCATTCGTATAGGAATAATATCATATCCATCTGAGTCACAAAATTGAATTGGCTTCGGTAAAGCACATGTCGATAATGTTGCAAGGACATGACTCCATTCTAGTGGATCAATTAAATGCTCAGGGAAGGGTTGTGGAATGTATGCCTTGTCTGATACACTTCGATTACTCTTAAGTCTCTCAGTGTTGAAATCTCTACATGAGGCTCCACACATCCACAGATCTTCTCGCCCGTCTGACAATGTAACTCTTGAGCCCTCAGATGAAGCAGAATCAAACTCATCTAATCAAACTCATCTATTGGAGACCTTGTTACATCACGATATGAGTGATTCCTTAGGTTGACCCTTGTGATGACAGAATCATGTCGGAGGTACAAATAATTGTATTCCTAATCTTGAATCATTTGAAATTGTCGCATGAATGGTCTACCCAATATCACTTCATAGTTTGGATGTTTTTCAAAATCCACTACTGCAAAGGTGTGCTCATATTCAATCCCACATGTGGTGACCAATATGTTCTCAAGCAGCCCAAGGGGATGTTCTAAGCTTCCATCTGCTAGCTGCAAGCGCATCCTGGTACTCCTAATAGCTGGTTTGCTCCACTTTTCCCAAATGGACCTTGTCACAATGCCCACTCCTGCACCACTATCAAGTATTGCAGTTGAAACTACTTTTCGCACTTCTAATGGGAGGGTAGCATCGTCCTCACAAAATTTTCCTACTTTGTTAATAGGAACTGGCATAACATGCTTTGTCTCAGGGTGTATAGTACACTCATGGTGACTCTTTTGTAGTAATACCTGCTCTGACAAACATGTAGCAATATCATTCCACAACTCAGGTCGAATTTTTATCAAATCAAGCAATGGTAAGGTACAAGCCACTGGTGCTGACAAAATAGCTTGCACGGTATTCATATCCTTCTCTTTTGTCAACCTTTTATGCATGGAGGGTATCCTTAAGGTTTAAGAACAGTTCTCATATTCTCCTAGATATGATGGTAAGGTTTTCATTGTATGCTTACTTCTAGGAGAAACAATTGTTTGAACTTCCTCCTGGATGCTTGGGCGTCTAAAGTTGTTTTCCGTGCCCTTGGTAAAATCCACTCAGAGAATGGAGGCGAACTAATAGAGGACATGTTCTCATTAACTTTCTCATGAACTGCGGCCCACATCTCATTTGCCATGTCCTCATTAGCATCAATAACTTCATCATTGCATGGGAAGACAAGGCTAGGTGGTGGCAGATTACCTCCTTTCAATTGGGTGTCAATTGGTGCAGACCTTTCGCTATGAGCTTGTGAAATGAGCTCACTTTTCATTTCCCGACTTGATGACACTTCTGGTATGGTTTCTAATGTTGGCTTAAGAGAGGTTGGGCCCCGAGGAATAGGTGGTGGTGGTCCCTCAAGTATTGACTGAGTTTCCCTAATGAGTTGTTGATGTACAGCTAGATTGATCTTCTCCTCACGAGGGTTTGGGTATTCTTGAAGTTTCTTGGGTAGCTTAGATAAAGCTGCAATGCGACTTCTATGAGCATCAATGATGGCATCTAGAGTCTCATTCACTTTATCCACAAAAACAGAACCCCCAGAACTATCCTCGATCATACTAGTCTCATCTTGTTTAGCACTAGGCCCAGGTTAAGGTTGATGTTCCTTATGCACTTCTTGGGATGTAAAAGTTTTATCCCTCATGTTTTGTTTAGAGGCTTCTTGAGAACTAGTGGATGTACTTTTAGTTCGTTTGTTTCGGTTCTTTTTCCTCCTAGTGGTCTTTTTTCTATTGTCCACTAGATTTGTCTTTGCATCCCTAGTTCGAGGTGTTTCATCAGTCTGTATTTCATCATTTCGTGTCTGTGATCGAGTCATGACTCTAAGTGGCACGACATCCTCATTCTTAGATGAAGGTGGTGATGGAACTGCCCCTACAAGGTTGAGTGAGACCTTTGGTTAAGAGGCGCCTTCCTCATGTGGTTTTAGCAGACAATCCTTTGGGAAGTGTTCTACACAACACCCTAGACAATATCTTTCAATTGGTGGAAACTGTTGTACTGTTGTATTGGATCGAGATGCTTGCCTTGAGCGAAGTGGACAATCACGAGCCCAATGGGGTTCTCCGCACTCATAACAGGGGCCCATTGGTTTGGCTTCTACTTTCCTTTGCTGCCATTGATCTGAGGGGCTCCTAGGTTGGTAGCCGCCTAGCAACATCAAAGAGTTTTGTTTCCCTGGCCAGTGCTTGGCTTGGATATGCGGGACTTTCAAAGAGATTTTATTTGGATGAATATGATGCGTAATCCTCTTCCACATAGCCTGGGTTTACCACGTCTCTACACATATTTGAATTGTCGTAGTCAACAACCCTCACAGGAGCAGTCCCTGGAGCAGGAGGTTGGGCATCAAGAACAGGTCGTGCTTGCTCTTGTGCCATCGGTGGCTTACGTTCAAAATTAGTATACTGTTGATACATTTGTGGAGCCACTCCATCCCTTGGCTGCTCACGCTCCTGTCTCATTCTTGCAATGCGAGTACATTCCTGTGTGGTGTGGGTAAAGTTCCAAGCACAGGCTTGGCACCACTTCTTTGTGGGTTGGTTTGTGACTAGAGGAGAAAAGGTATTACATTCCTCTGTTTTATGGTTACCGCCACATGCTCCACAAAGATGAGGACCTGTAGGAAGTACACTCCTCATTCTCTGCTGCTGCTGTTATTGTGGCTGCATGGATGGACGATAGGTCTGTCCCAATCTCCTTAGTACTAGGTTAGCTATCTGGTCTGGATTTACTAGAGCGCTAGACCCTAAACTTTGGTCATCACCCCACTGATCTCTAGTTTTCACCTCTGGGCCAGAACCATCTTGGAATTTGAAGTTATCGGTGAAATCCATAGCATCATGGCAACACTCATTGAAATTTGTATGCTTCTTCGCATAGAGATGTGTATGCAGTGTTGAATTTTTGAGTCCTTTTAAGAAGAGAGAAATTAATCGACTTTGGGCGGGCTTCTCATCTTCTGGGCAACGATTAATGTACTGCTTCATTCTATTTACACAGTCTCTAACACTCTCATTCTCGCCTTGCTTGAAAGAGTAGATGTGTGCTACCATGTCATGTTGAATTCCCATCAAGGAAAAAGCAGCAATGAATCTCTCTTCCAAAACTCGTAAAGAAGATTTGTCTGAAGCCTCTAATGCCTGAAACCAAGCAAGGGCCTTTCCCTCAAGAGTGAGTCCAAATCCTTCAATTTGAGTATGCTTGTCAGCCACTTGCTCAGCTCGAACTGCTTGCCTAAATGCTGCTACATGGTCATATGAATCTCCCAACCCTTCATACTTCTTTACCAGTTTCTGAAGAGTTGATGGCCTTACTTGTCTTGAATACTCATCATAGGGCCTACGGCCTCTCACTCTCAGTGGGAATTGTTCCTCTCTTTGGTAAGATGGTCCACATGCATCCAAAATTGGTGTGGGTCCCCTATTACCAGCCTCACCAAACCCCTTCAAAGATCTTGTCACCCGCATTTCAGGAGGTGCATTTATGGGAGACCGAGTTGGCTCCCCTAGGGAGACCGAGTTGGCTCCCCTACCCTCCGATTGACATAGTGAGAAAGATGTTGTGGTGTGACCTGTGGTCGCACATTTGGTGTAGGACTATATCTTAGTGCTAGAGTTGGGCTACTAGCAGTGGTCCACTTTGATGTTGAAGGTCCCTCTCTAGTGAACTCTCGTAGGGGAGGAGCAACAGTTTCTCCAAGAAAGGCCGTCTCTCCTGATTTGGTTGTATTTGTTGAGAACACTTCCATGAATAATGGTTGTCCTTTCCACGTGAGCTCCCGAATCTCTTTCCAATCTAAGGTTCGGTATTCATTGGCCCATTTATCAATTATTCGGTTCATGTGTCCTGCAAGCTTCTTAACTACCACCACCAGTGCTAGAGGAAGATCTAGCTCCGGCAATTTAGTTGTGGCATAATATCCCTCCAAAAAGTCCTTATAGACCTCTTGAAGTGGGTCATCCTGTAAGACCTTTGTCACTGGAATTTGTCACACAAACTCCCATTGGTTCTCAGCCCCCTGATCCATTTTGCTCTTGCCTTTCCTATCCCTTTCCAAATTTAGATCTACAAGAAGTAAATCATCAATGGATGGCTTTGAGGATTGGGCATTGGAGGGTCCAGGCATGTCCGGCTCAATGAGCCAGTCATCTCTAGACTCCCTTGCGTTGGAAAGCTTCGATAAGTCAAAGAACTCGGTTTTAGAGAGCTCCCCTAATTTGTCTACATTTTCTGGATGGTAGGTGACTTCGTAGCGAACACCATCTCCACCCATATACATGTTACCCTGGTCATTGACTAGAGGTGCTCTATCAAGTTCTGAGAAAATGTCTGCGATCTTAACAAGATACCGTTGTTGTGGGTCCCTAAAGATCTCAGCTCCTTGAGCATTTGTGTAGACATATTGGAGTCTCACATTGAGTGTTAACCCCATGGTGTCGGCTTCAAATGGATTAAAAGATCTTGTGGGTGTCCTATTTGGGGCTACGGAATAACTATTTGACGGCCCTAGATTGTCCATGGACAGTGAGCTAGTTGTTCTGGAGGAAAGGGTATCGGATTGGGATTCAGAAAAGGTTTCAGCAATATCTGCCAAATTTCCTACTGATTGGGTCCCACTTTCCTGCGTAGGTACTCTAGAAGGTGCCCTAGGTCCTATGGCAGAATCTATAAGACGTCCCGACCGCAAGTGCATAAGGTCAAAAAAATTTTGGTTTTTTATGTGTTTTTTTTGTTTTTTTTTTGTTTTGTCTTTGTTTTTTGTTTTTTTGTTTTTTTTGTTTTTTACAAATAAATATATATATATATGTATATATATATATATATTTTATCCTACCTAACCACTAAATGCAACTAAAATGAGTATGTGTGGTGTAACTATCTATCATATTTTTTATTATTATTTTTTAAATGATTTTTTTAAATGATTTTATGTTTTTACTTTTTTTTTAAATTACAAAAATTATGAATCACGCTAAAAAAATACTAATTATGCACAAAGTTACAAAAATTTTAAAAAAATGCAAGTTACACTAATTATGCAAAAAAAGAAGAATTATAAAATATGCAAAAAAGTAGACTCCTAAAAAACACTTAATTTATAGAATTTTTTATTATTTTTTTATTATTTTTTATTTTTTAATTTCTATTTCTTTACTTTTGTTTTCTTTTGTTTTCTTCTCCTTTTGTTGTTTTTTTTTGTTTTTTTTGTTTTGTTTTTTTTAATACTAATAAATTTCGTACTAATTACACAAAATATGAATCTACTAATTATGCACGCAATTACAAAAATTCTAAAAAATAAAAATAAAAAATGCAAGCTACTTTAATTATGCAAAATTTTACAAAAAATTAAGAAATGAAAAATGGACTCAAAATACGAAAATAAAAATTGTTTTTTTTTTAAAATGTTTTTTTAAATATTTTTCTTTCTTTCTTTCTATTCTCTCTTTTTTCGCTTTTCTCTCTTTTTTTTTCTTTTTTTCTTCTTCTTTTTTTTTTCTAAAAAAAATTATATATATTTTTTTGTTGTTTTGTTGTTTTTTATTCATTATTATTATTTTTTATTTTAAAAATATAAAAACATTAAAAATTAATAAAAAATAAAAAATAAAAAAAATAAGAAATGCACCAACCTTATCAGTTCGCTCCGGATTTCTCGCCGCCGCACCCACACGGCTTCTGCACGCCTGTCTCACGCGCTTTCTACTGCTCGCTTCTGTCAGCCGTCTCTGCTGCTGCGCCTCCACAACTCCACACCGGTCGCCTGCTACTACAGCTGTTTACAGCCTACGGCCTTCACACCATGCTGCAGACGCCTTCGCTTTCAGCCTTATCAGCTTATGCGCTGCTTCTCTTGCAGACGCCTCCCACTCAATGCTGTCGATGCCTTCACTCCTTGCTGCCTTCCACTCCGTCGTCTTCCTCTGCACTGCCGAGGCCTTCACTCCTTCCACTCCGTCGCCTTTCACTCAATGCTGCCGACGCCGACGCCTTCCACTGCACTGTCCACGTCGACGCCCCGACGCCTTCCACTCCGTCGCCTTCCACTCAGTGCTGTCGACGCCGACACCTTCCACTCCCACTTCGCTTTCTGCCGGTGCCTAACAGCCACGCTTCAACGAAATAAATATATATATATATATATTTATTTATTTCTTTGCTGCTGTTCCACAGTGTATATATATATATATATATATATATATATATATATATATATATATATATATAAGTCGTCTCCAAAGATCTTGTTAGATGATGGAAGAAAATTTTCGCGTCACAAAGCCCTCCCAACCGCAACACAAAAACACAAATGTTAGTGTTTTAGTTGATTAGTGACACAAGGTATGCCAAAAAATACAAAAACAGAAAGCACTTAAACCTAATTAATGGCGGGATTTCTCTACCGCGATGGGGTTTTAAATTTTTTTGCTTCTAATCAAAAAACAGAAAACACACAAGGCGCCCTTGAGATCACACACTCAATGCCCTTGCAAACTCTACTCTAATCTACCCTAATCCACGATTTTGCAATCAATGGAGCACTTAGTAAGAAGTAATGGTTAACACCCTTCACTAACTTAGGTGTGCGTTCCCCGGTAGTGGCGCCATTGTTTGGGACATCATAGCATAGCGGAGGCTACACTCCAACCCACACACTTTGTCAATCCGTGAATGCAACCCGGTTAGCGCATAGAGGCTATCCCGAATGGGAGAAGATTAGTTAACCACACACTAATGACTTCTAGTCCTACTCAATCCTTCTTCAACACTCAAGCAATCAATCTAACATAATCAAAGCATCAAGATTAGGCTACACTTAAGCATAAAAATGCAACTTATGCAAAGAATCTAACATGCAAAGAGCTATCACACAAGCCTCAACTACACATCATTTCATGCACAAGCTTCATCACATGCATTCTACAATTCACAAATCAGATTTTAGCATCAAAACATCATTAAGAAATCTAGATTAGCAAGTGTGTAGACCATAACCTCATATCATTGAAAATGTAGAGAATAGAGAGTACAAGATTGAAGCAAGAATGGAGATGGAGAGCCTTGGGAGAGCACATGAGAAGGAGCTATGGAGCAAGCTCTCTCTATGAGCCTCTCAACCAAATGACCAAAGAGTGTCCTCTTAAGCTCTCAAATGGGCCACCTTTTATACAAAAACTCTAGAACTCCCAAAAGTTCCCATGTGGGACTATTGTCAAGCCCTCTCCCACATTCATCTACAACTTGGAATTCTTTACAAGAGCCCTAAGTGTCTTTTTTGTTGCATCCTTGCATTGATCTTCATTTGTCATGCAACATACATGCACTATGGGGAAGAGTAAAGAGCTAAAGTTTAGGACTTATATCAAACCTGAGGGATCCACAAGGGCACTCACATAAAGCTTTCTTGGACTTGGCCAACATGTCTTAAAGCCTTAGAAAACCACACAGGCCAAATCCTATAAGGTAAGAAATCACAAACCTTGAATAGAGGTTTTTGTGCAATCGTTTCCTTGTATTCCATGGTCATATGAATATGTAGAAGACATGCTTAAGCATTTGAAATGGGAAAAGAGGAATTACGATAATACCTAGAGATTTAGAGTTGGACAAAACAAAGCTAATCTACATCTCAAGGAAGATGACTAAATCAAATAAAATTGGAGATTCCATTTAGTACCTAGAGAAGTTTGATAAAGTTTGCAAAGTTGTGGGTAGGATCGAGGATCCCTACAAAGCAGGCTATTGGTTTTGGTCTCTAAATCCACTTGAAATGGTTGGCTAGTTATGAGATCTTGCGACATATTCATTGTGGAATTTCCATCCTCCATGGGAGCTTGATGGAGTCCCATTACATAGATTTATGAATTTTAGTAAGGGGAAGGAGAGAATGCGGGACTATATTGCTAGAACAAAGTAGAACTTATGTCTCATGCGACTAAAAAGTCCATGCATTTCTAAGGGGCATTTAAATTCTGATCAATTGCTCAGTTTTAAGTTGAAAACCATGGTAATATAACTCCCAAAAAAATCTTAGCTAAAATTTAGATTCATCAAATATACTCCCATATAGTTACACGAAGCTCACAAGAAACCTAATCCTAGGCCACTTGACGTAGACAGGGCATCACACACTAAAACGAAAAGAAAAAGTTGAGTGACATAATTAAAAACTTAACTTCATCTCAAGCTATCTTGAGTGTCAGTATTAAGGGTCTTATCCCTATGGGGTGATCCTATTATTACACACAATGAGATCCCATTATTATCACCATCACGTTCACATTTTAGAGTAAATTATAGAAGCATGAAAATTCATTTTTTAACTATGCTTGTTTATAGATGCTATACATGTCCCTAGAGCTCTCTAAAGCTCTTGTACATGTGTAACTAAAGTACCCAAAGTGTAAAATATAATTATTATACTAGATAATATCATGTGTAGGTGCTGAAAACTATGCAAAGTACTCTCCTTTATGAAAACTTTATGTATTTATCAAGGGCTAGGGAGAATTTATGTTCTTGAAAATGATGATTAATCATTCCACATGCTTTCTTAAGATTTGTAGCCCATAATATCCCATGCAACTAGAGTTAACTATGTATACAATCACCCATTCTCCATGCAACTAACCCTTACAATTAGTAAACTAGCTCTTTAAGTATACGGTTTATTTCAATTAATAGTCTCCATCCTTATCTCATCACTTAATTTATGACTTTAGTCTCAAATTTTAACCTTGTTCATTCATCCTTAGATAAATCATTGCATACGTTCTTGTTTACAAATGTTAAGGTCAATATTTTTTACCCACACATGCATGGAAAATATTTTATTTATCATTTTTACTCTTTAGTTTACTTATTCAAAATTTTTCTCGTTATAGTTTTCCTTAGTTTGATTTCTTGGGATTTTTTTCTTTCCACCACTTTTCACTAGTTAATTTGAAGCCAAATATGATTTTCTACATGAGAAGCATCTCAGTGTAAGTCTATTGGATGTTATACATTCAGATATATAAAGAACTGACCAAGATTGCAACAATTGCAGGTTGCTTGTATTATGTTACATTCATTTAACGATAATACGCGAAAAGTGTGGGTTTATTTTACCACCACGGAGAAAAGCGATGTGTAATCTCTTTTTCAGAGATTTGAAGCCTTGGTTTAGAAAAAAAAGGCATGCAAATAAAATGCTCGAGATCAGATGGTGAGGAAAGTATTAAATGAGTTCAGTGATTTCTAAAGAAAACAAGGAATCAAGAGATAATTTACATCAATGAGACGTGTTCATAGTATGACACATGAATAGAAGTTTATAGGCATTAAACCAGATGTGTCTTACTTAAATGTGTTTGGGTGTATTGCATATGTGTGTTTTTAATGAAGTGAATGAAGCTAGATCCAAAGGTCGAGAAATGTATCTTCATTGGTTATACTTTGAAACAAAAAGGTTATAAATGTTATAACCCTACCAGTCATGAGATGCAAGTATGTTTTTAATGAAGTGAGAATGAAGCTAGATCCAAAGGCTGAGAAATGCATCTTCATTGGTTATACTTTGGAACAAAAAGGTTATAAATGTTATAACCCTACCAGTCATGAGATGCAAGTATGAAAAAACAGTCTTTGATAAGATGAATAGATGTTATAGCTCTATCACTTGTGAGATGCGAGCAAGCACATATGTGTTTGATGAGATGAGTAGCTAGTATGCATCACTGAAGGTAATAGAAGATGAAGATGTACGAAGTAATGATGTTGTCCACACAGTTGCTAAGTGGACCTGGAGAGTTCTCTAACAGTGTGTTAGTCCATGGTTAGGCAGGTTAAGGATAGACATAGATATATATGTATCATGCAAAGGGAGGAGAAGGTAGATCAACCTTTTATGCCTCATCTGTCAATAGGTCACATGTGGATGATGACTCTAGTGGCTATGAGCAGAGTCTTGATGAGGAGACATACCTTTCTCTATGAGAGTAAGATACCCTGTTTGACAAGTTGAGATATGATTGATATACAGCCTATCATTATGTTTACATGGTTGAAGTAATACAAGAATTGGAGCCCATTTGTTTTGAGCATGCACTTGAAAATAAAAAATGGGAAGATACCATGAATAAGGATATGGATATTGGAGGCAAATGCAACATAGGAGTTAGTGCCTTTGTCTAAGGAAAATAAGGCGATTGGGTGTATAAGGTCAAGCATGATTCAGATAGATCAATGGTATAAGGTGAGATTGATTGCCAAGGATTATGCACATACTTATGGCATTGACTATAAGGAGACATTTAGCTTGGTTGTTTGTGAGAATGGCACAACCGTGAGAGCTGGCATTGCTATGGCTATGAAGGTTAGTCTTTACAACATCAGATGTATGTAAAGAATGTTTTCTTGCACAGTGAAAAAGATAGATAGAGGGATCATGTTATTAGTCATTTATGTGGATGACTTGACTATCACACACTGATGACTGATCATGCTATTAGTCATTTATATCGATGACTTGATTATCACTGATGACAGTGATGTTGACGTACATGATGTTAGGAGACTTTTGAAGCAGAAGTCTAATATAAAGGATTTAGGTGAGTTGTGATATTTCTTAGGCATAGAGGTGGTGAGATCACCTTATGTCATTTTCTTGTTAGAGAGGTAGTAGAGTTTGGATATGTTGTTGTCTAAGTATGACAGGTATAAGTTTGAGTTTTAAAGTTTTTTAAAACTTTTTTGTTTTTTGAAATTTTTCATTAGGTAAAATTTGGACTAAAAAAAGACGCTCTAAGAAATGTCGTGTCAGCTTTTTTTTAGAAAAATGAGCTTATGATTAAATTTATGTAAAATCAAATTTTTTTTTAGATTGTAGATTATGAATATACTCTTCAAGATCTTTTCAATGATTTATAGCATGATGGGTAATTTTTCATATTTAAGAAGTTCCCAAATTGGTGTGATGACATAAATATGAAAAATTATCCATCATAATATATAGCATGATAGGTAATTTTTTATATTCAAGAAGTTTCCAAATTGGAGTGATGACATGAACATGAAAAATTATCCATCATGCTATATATTATTGGAAAGATCTCGAAGAGTAGATTTCTAATCTACAATGTTTAAAAAATTTGATTTGATTTACGAAAATTTAACAAGTAGCCCATTGTTTTTTAAAGAAAAAGATGACATGGCATTTCTTAGAGGGTCCTTTTTGAGTTCAAATTTTGTAGATCTACATGAGACAAAAGATAAATAAAAGGTGTAGATCACACAAAACGTAAAATCTAGCTAAAAGATCTACATTAGACAAAAGATAAATAAAAAGTCTAGATCACACAAAAGATAAAATCTAGATAATATTAGGATGTGTTCGCACAAAAGATAAAATCTAGATAATATTAGGATGTGTTCGCACACACTTCCACACATACGTGTATTCAAACAGACACAGTTTGCCTAAGGGAAGATTCATACACATTACCACTTGTACCATGTTTGTGGTATCCAACTTTTCCTCGAAATTTTTCTTTGCTGAATCGGCTTGCTCTTTCATCGCTTGCTATAAAATCCACGCCATGCATTCATTAATGAAATGTTCCTTTGTTAATCACATTGGCTAACATTACTCCACATACAATAACTTTTTCAAGCCATATTTTTATACCATGCAATGCACTTCATATAAAACGATTATGGAAAATCTATGAGCTTACAACTTGTAATACCAAAAGTTCGTCAAACACCAAGCTTACGACTTGCGTAATGTCGGTAATGTATATTTAGGCTAGGAATTAACTGAGACAAATGAAGAGAGAGTGAGAAAGAGAAGCTTAAGTACACAAGAGAAAGAAAGATTGCACACCTCAAATTATATTCACTCACACAATGAATCCATCCAAATACATGCTTTTATAAGCACAAGGACTATATCTTTTGACTCTAACTAAGAGTGATTCACACCTAGAGTGTTCACACAAAGCTGTGTATAAAGCTAATAACCAGATGTCCATATTCCCAATGTAACATGGTATTTTGGTGTATTTCTAACACCCTCCAGGCTTAACAAAATATCCATGACTATGCTTATGCTAGCTCTAGTTACTATTTATAATGCTGTTATGATGAGCATCCAAGTGCCCGTGGATCTTACTCATGGCGGTTTATAATACCAGTCAATGATGAAAGATGCTAAACATCTAGTTATGATTACATTTCACTTAAGATAAATGGCTGACCACATGTGGGCTGGTCTAGGAAGCCACCTATGTCTTTTATAACATCAAGGCTATATAACAAACCCAAAAAGTCCAAAAGATTCAGATTTTGGGGAACGACCTAGACAGAGAATCCATGTCTGAACATAAAATAGAAAATAGATTAAAAGCTTGGGAAGAATTCTCCCTTGATATCGGTGAAAATTCTTTTGTGGCATCGTTTCCAAGCAATGGACGCCTGGGTCATCCTTTTTGGCTCATGAGCCAGGGCAGAGCACCTGGAAGTAGATGTATTCAATGAAGCAGTAATGCTTGGTGATACACTTCTCATCATTGATGAAGAAGTTGTTAATGAAGATTTTATCTCCCATCTTGATTTAAAAAAAACTCGATGATGATGTATGTGTCATTGCACATGCCGATGTAGAAGTCAAAGATCCACAAAGCACAAGTTTTCACATATGTTCATGTGAAGTAGACTAGCTTACAAACTTCAATGTTGGGAAGCACCTTAAATGCTGGTGTTATTGAAATTCGGTTGGTTTTGGAGAAAAACGCACGCAACACACGCATGGTGCAGACTATCACATGGAGACCCCCCTGTCGAGATGAGCAGGAGGAAACAGCAGCAACAGCATAAGCAGCCTCAAATATTGACGCTGTACAGCCCTATGACACGTTGCGTTTTGCTATAGCCCTTGCTTGGTATGAGCATTATTCAAGGTTGTGTAGGTGGCTGGTGTGAGCATGGGGAGAAACCCTAGCGGCGGCGGTGGAGGCCCAAGCAGGGAGGTCTAGAGGTAGCGAACTGGGTGGTTGAGGCCAAGAGACGCAAGCCTACATGGCCGACTGGTTAGGAGGGGGGTCATCTTCTTCTTCCTGTGTTTTGTATGGTAGCAGGCAATCAAGGCTCCCAAACAAAAAAACGCAGAGGTACTACAGTGGTGGGACACTCCCACAGAGAAAAACGCAGAGGTACTATAGTGGTGGGACGGGTGCAGACAAACGCAGAAGCTGCTCGCTGCGATTGGTTAAGAAGAAAAAACGTAGATGCCTTCCTATTGAGAAATAACGCCTGCATGAGGATGAGTATATGTATATCATAGGCAAGCATCATGATGATGATGATGATTAGATCGACATTAGCATGGTGGACATGATGAGTGGGCTACCTAGGGCTTCATGGTGGAGGTAGTGGCTCTGATACCATGTTGGAATTCACATGGTACCCAGGGAGATGGAGAGAGAGAGTCAAAAGCTTGAGCACAAAAGGGAAAGCAAGATTGCATAACTCAAATGATATTCACTCACACAATAAATCCATCCAAATACATGCTTTTGACTCTTAGACTAACGTTCACACCTAGAGTGTTCACACCAAGTTAGCTATAGACCTAAGGAGACCGGATGCTCATATCCCCAATGTTACATGGTATTTTGGTGTATTTTTAGCACAAGTTGCATGGATACAAGTAGATGTTCAATTTAATTTCCTTTGATTTTGGTTGATTGCTTCTTGCATTTATAATTTTCTAAGTTTTTATTCATTTTAGGACTTAATTTTATCATTAATCTTTGTATAAATACCATTAGGATATATTGTGCACATCATTAGAGAGGTTAAGGAACCCAAAAGTATAGATGCTCTGCACATACACATAGACACACATGCACACACAGTCGTACACGAGCTCAAAGAGCAAGAGAGACAATATGTGATAGCTCGAAGTACTTGATAATAATGATAATGACCATGTGGAGTATAAAAAAGTACTAGTAGACCTAGCCCTAGTGCTAACATGGCTAACACACTAGAGTGTGTTCACATGGGGAAAAAACCCCTACCAACAAAGGGTAAAAAGTGCCCAAGTGTAGGGATGCTCACACCCAAAACTTCCAAGGTTAACAAATCCCCCTAGAGTGAATGGTGTGAACGTGTACAAGGTTAACAAATCCCCCTAGAGTGAATGGTGTGAACGTGTACAAGGTGTAGCAGCCTACCCTAGTAGAGGTAATAAGTTCAAAACCTTGCATGGAAAGCCTCAAACTTTTCCCTAGAAAGGGACTTGGTAAACCCATCTCCCACATTGGCCTGTGTAGGCACATAAGTCAAGGCAATCTCTCCTACATGGAGCCTTTCCCTGACATAATGATAATGCACCCTTACGTGCTTTTTTCATGTATGAAATACCTGATTCTGCACGACTGCTAATGCACTTTGACTACTATTAGTGAAAATGGTGGTAGAAGACGGCTAACACTAAGATATGCCAATAGATGGCAGAGCCATACACACTCTGTGAATGCTACCATGTACACACCTTCACAACTTGAAGTGGCCACTATTGGGCTGCTTCTTTCTGAGCCATGAAATACATAAACTTCCGAGAAGGAAGCAGTTACCCTGACACCCTAGTGTCCTTACATCTTGTCAATGTTGGGCTGCTTCTTTTGAGCCATGAAATACATGAACTTCCAAGAAGGAAGCAGTTACCACTAGTTGACACCCTAGTGTCATAACATCATGTCAATGTTGGGCTGCTTCTTTCTGAGCCATGAAATACATGAACTTCCAAGAAGGAAGCAGTTACCACTAGTTGACACCCTAGTGTCATAACATCTTGTTAATGTACGCAGACAAGCATAAAGAAGACACATTACTATAAAACAATGCAAAGTCCTGAGTGCCTTAAAGGTAACGAAAAACACATTTCACTGCTTGCCAATGCCGAGTGTCGGGGTAATGCATAAATCTGCTCAAGTGTGACATTGCGTACTGAATGTCAAGTTGAGTGGTGCATAGATATATAAGGCATCCAATAGCCTGCTGAGATAAGTGGCAACATCAAAAGGCTCAGAAGAGTTGTCAAGAGATATAAACTGGATGCCCAAATAATAATGCAAAAGCCACAGGTTTGAAACATTAAATGCATGCTGTGATTCAATGATGAAAGCTAAAATTTGCCCCTCATCAGGGCCACCACATGCAAATCAACCGAATTATCATCCTCCAATGTATCAAAAGGAGAAAGTGGCTCCTCATTTAATATGAAAGCAACAAGGGTTGTATTAGCAAAATGAGATGCATGTCCAGAGGCAGCACATGTCAGACCTTACATAAGTGTAGTCAGCTTGCTTCAGCCGGGGAATCATGAATGGATGCATTCTCTTTAATTAAAGCATCACCCATGGCATCCAGATCAAAGTGTGGCTGATTTGGAGCAATATGGAAAACCAAGCTGTTGTATTGGCTGATTGTCAGCAGCATAGTGAAAAACTAATTTGGAGCCAAAGGAGGCTCAATGAATTCAGCATCGATACCAAATAATGGCATGAAGATGTAAGCACTATGGACAATGTGCTATGACACAATTTCCAATAATAATGCATAAGCTATCAAGGTCATCACCAATAGCAATAGGTCCACTGAATGCCAATACATCAACAAAGGAACCTTAGTTAATGGTCAAGCCGACAAGGTGGTAATGGGCTGATATAAAAAAAATTCAGCATTGTAAGTGGGCTAAAAATGCTGAAAGTATTTGTCAAGTGGGGGATTCAAGGCATACATCCAGCCACACCATGGTGTGTATGGAAAAATATGTTGGATGTGCAATCCCACATGTAAAGAAATCGCTAAATTATGCATAGTGACAAGGCAACCAAGCCGATGTCAATGTAACAATCTGACACCATTAGCATCCATGTAATTGAGTTGCAAGGGGAGGCAACTCAGACAAGGAGCTAGGTAAGAGAGTAATACATCTCAGCATATCTCTAAGACATAGCACAAGTGAGAGGTCAAATGCATAAGTGACCAGGGACATCACCAATAGCAATACACAACATGTGCCCCCCTCAAATGCAACAGCCGTAGAGACAATGAAGGTGACAAGTGCTAGAAAGCATAATCATTAGAGTATGGATCATCACCAAGATCTATGTTTGGCATAGCAACATCATGGAATGAAGATGTAGTGAGTAAGGCATTATCATCACTCATGAGCCCAATTAACCTCTTCTTCTGCATTAGTGAACCAACACCAACTAACAATCCTGCATCTATATCAAAGTGCCAATCAGCATTTGATAATGACAAACAAGAAGCAAACGGATTACTGCATGTGATTGTTAAGGCATAGCGATCATGTGCAAAATTTTCTTTCTCGGCATTGCCAAACAAGTC
Organism: Cibotium barometz; assembly: GCF_041138505.1. Classification (NCBI taxonomy): domain Eukaryota; kingdom Viridiplantae; phylum Streptophyta; class Polypodiopsida; order Cyatheales; family Cibotiaceae; genus Cibotium; species Cibotium barometz. The sequence goes on from NC_141046.1 coordinate 13,652,518, forward strand.
ACTAGTGTTTCCAAACATTTTACACAGCAAATGAATGCACAAACTGAAGTATATCTGACATAGGCACATGACTCAGAGTACCTCAAATGTCTACTCAATGCATGTGCAAACTCACCAAGCCAAGAATCTATAGGTCGAAATCTACAGGCAAAATTGGTGGCGTAAAATTTGTAGGTTAGAATATCTGCTGAAGTGGAATCAGCATGTTGGAAGCTGACACAGAATCAACACGTCAAAATCTAACGTAGAGTCAGGAGGTCAAAAGCTGATGTGGAATCAGCAAGTCAGAATCTGACGTGGCATCACAGCAGATCGAAAGCTGACATGGCATCAACACACGTGGAAAGTTGATGTAGAATCAGCAAGTCAAAAGCTAACATAGAATTAGCAGGTCAGAATATGATGTGGCATTAGTAGGTCAAAAATCTACCATGGAACTGGCAGGGCAAAATCTGATGGCATGGAATTAGCAGGTCACAATGGGCTAACATGAATTTTGTAGATCAGAGCCTACAGGCGGAAGCAGCTACCACTGAATCCACATATTAGAATCTACAGGCGAAAGCGGCTGATGCTAAATCCGTAACCTAAATGCTAAATCCGTAACCTAAATCCGTAACCTAAATGTTGAACACACTGAAGGTCGTATCTGGAATGCCGAACTTAATAAACCTAGCTAACGAAAGTAAAGCATGACCAAACGTTGAAAGAGAGCTCTGCTAAATGCAGAAAACTAATCTCGCTGAAAGTCGACTATTGAATGTAGAAAGCTGAAGCCTAAAAGCTGACTACGGGAAGCCTAAAGCCGAATGGCTGAATCCAGAAAGCCAAATGCTGAACGACTAACCGGGAAAAACCGACGAGCGTAGAAGTTCAATGCAGAAAGTTGAAAGCCAAAGGATGAATGACTAACCAGGAAAAACCAATGGATGTAAAAGTTGGATGCTGAAAGTTGAAAGTCAAAGATTGAATTGATGACCGAGAGAAACTGACAGACGTAGCTGAATGGCTGATTGAGAAAAACTGAAGCTGAATGCTGAAGCCAAATGCTGAATGAGGAAAGCCAAAGGCTGAATTGTTAACCAGGCAAAGCTGATGGATGCAATTGAATGGCTGATCGACAAAACTCGACGGACGTAAAAGTCGAATGCCGAAAGGAATACGGAATGGCTGACCGGATAAAATTGATGGACGTAGAAGTTCAATGCCAAAACTTGAAAGCCAGTACTTTGATAGCAGTAGGTCCAACAATAAAAATAGTAGAAATTGACGAATGTTGAAATCCGATGCTGTCGAAAGCTTTTGAAAGGTATGTTGTAATAGTGTGTGAGGTTGCCCATAATGTACGACAGCATAAATGAATGACACCAATGTAAAGAAAGAGGAAAAAACCCTAGATCTCTGAAAAGTGTGAGAGCTTACCCTAAATGTATGGAGGCTGAAGATTAATGACACCAGCAAAGTATAGAAGGGCATGAGTGTACCCGAGAAGTATAGTGATGCTCCATGACCTCTTGGTTCCTTGTGATCTGGTAGCACTCCTGGGTATAGTAAGTGACCTTATGCTCCACCTTGTCCAACTAGATGCGAAAATGGATCATGTGGCCCCGACTTCTTGAAGCAGCTCCATGCCAAGTGGGGAGAAGTTGGTGGCAGCTACCGTGCTATTCCAAGAACTTAGTGACTTTCGTGGCCTTCCTCTTGTTGGTGTGGGAGTAAGGAACACTATGTCAAAAGAGGTCTCTAAGGCCCCAACAAGTGATAGTCATGCCAAGATGAGAGTGGGGAATGCTTAGGACTAGAAGGTAGGGAGAAGCTTGGAAAAAAATGGCAATAGTTTGTCTAGGGGCATGGGTAGATGAAAATGTGCATATGTAGAAGTGAACGTGCATGTGCATATGTGAACGTACATGCACAGATCAAAATGTGTGCGCAAAAGTGACGAAAGTGAACATGCGTGTGTAGAAGTGCACATACATATGCATCTTGAATAGGAGTGCTTGAGGTGGTGGCATTATGAACACTAGAAATCAAGGTGATGGGATGTACCATGGGCCAGGTTTTCACCTACCACCATGGCCGCCCATCTTGAGATATACCAAGAAGACCAATAATTAGAGAACCAAGTGTTGGCATCTAGGTTGACTCTCCATTCCTCTGCATCCTTTTGTTTCTTTATCTTCTTAGCTCCTTCTCATTGCTTTCCTCGAATCTTTTCTTCTTTCTTCGACATTTTTCAATAAGATTTTCTGATTAGTGCCCCTCTTCATGTGGCATGGGTGAGGTACCTATTTTTGGCCCACTTGATGAGGCTTCAGGCCTGTGGCCCGATAGGGAATTTTGTGGTGCAGGGCTCTCTACTACATGATAGGTAGCTAAGTGCAAGGTGGAAGGAGTATAATGTCCCTGGTATGGAGAGGTTCTTGGGGATCCATGAAGAGGTCATTTTTTCCTTGCTTTTGGTGGCAAGGTTTCCTCATGAGAGTTTCTGTGCATTTAGGGAGCCAATGATTTTGTTACCTTCATAATATCCTTGGGCCACTAGAAGCATGTTAGATACCCACCATCTTTGTGTAGCATAGTTATGTGGAAGTTGTCTTGCTTAATGGGGCATTGTGGACTACAGTGCTTTAGGTAGCCAGAGTTGTTTCTACCCAGCATAGTATCCCTAGGCCTCCAACAACTCCCTTTTTGACGAACCATGTTTTTGTTTTGGGGTTGAGGTTCAGTGTTTGGGTACGTGGTTCAGTCTGTGACATGGCTTTAACTGGTAGATGTTGGACTTTTTGCTTGGGTATACCTGGATTTTTCATTGCCCTTACCTTATGGTTGGAGCAATAATTTTGGTACCCACCAATTGTTTCCCTTGTCATGGAAACATTGGGGGTGCTAGAGATGGATGGGTGGTCTTGATTTTTAAAGGTTAGATATGTTAGCAAAAAATGTGATGTTAGTGGGGTTAGTTTTTGGAGAGGCTAATTGTGTGGGGGGGTACTCAACGACGAATATTGATTTTACTTAGGTAAGGTTTTGAATGGAGCATGGCCACTCACCCCCTATGGTCAAGTATAGGATAGGCCTCTTTTTAAGTGGCATGACTAGGGTACAGGTAGCTTGTGGATGTTTGATGAGTACTAGCACTTCTTTGATGGGAGAATGATTCTCTAGAGTTGAAGCTTAACAAGAAATGGGCTCCTCATCTATCATTAGGATAGTTACTTTCCTAATGACATATGAGGAGCACTTCTTTGATGGGAGAATGGTTCTTTGGTGTTGAAGCTTAACAAGAAATGGGCTCCTCATATGTCATTAGGATACTTACCTATCTGGTCATTAGTGGGGCAAGGTAGCAATTCACTAGTCCCAGTGTATGTGGCATTAATTGTGCCCCATCCATCCTCTTCCAAGGAGTACTAATTCACGCATGGTACCTATGTAGACATAACATAGAACTTCCCTTCCAACAACAACGGGTTATTTGCAATGTAAAATGTAGTAGTGAGAATGATCCTATGTATGTGGTTTTGAATGTGTCTACTCCAAATCGTGCATTTGTGGGTGTCAACAACGATTGTTGGAGTGCAAACCAAGTTATGTGGGACTTTAGGTTATGGTGGTTAGCACACCCATGTTGACAAGTGCGAGCTTGTGTTCTAGGCCAATCTTCTAGTGGGCTTCACCTCCCAATCCTCCTCTTGTAGGTCAAAAACTTGGGCCTTAATCGAAATGTGCTCCTGTAACTTTTCTTAGCATGCCTTAGCTTCTCGTTGGGCCTCCCATTTTAGTGTAGCTTCTTTATTTTCTCTTTTTTTTTTTAAATGAATGACCTTCAACAATGCATTCTCAGTCAAAGTAGCATTTAAGTTTGCTATTGTTAAAGAAGCCTTGCGTTTTGACACCACTAAGTGTTTCAATGCATGTTGATTGTTGCACAGTGAGTTTGTAGATAAGGAATGGTCCCAACCCCTTATACTTGAGCTTGCCTTTTGGTTTTTTGTGTTGTATAGGAGAACCATGTCCCCGACTTTAATATCTTTGTCCTTGAGCTTTTCATCGAACCATTCCTTGTTCCTCAACTTTTTGACTTATCATTCTGTAGTTGGGCTACATCCAAGGTTCAAGTTCAAAAAATGGTCAGTCAGTACATTTCCTGTGAACCTCTCCTTGACGGAAATTTTTAAGCTTGGTACCAAGAATTTTATGGCCATGACAATGTGTGTTCCGTATGTTAAGTTAAAAGGTGTCATGTGAATGACGACTTTGTAGGCTATTTTGTAAGCCCAAAGAGTAGCTAGTAACTTTTGTTTTGAGTCATTGTGTAAGGATTCTATAGTCTTGGTTAGGATAGCACATATAATCTTATTGGTGCTTTCCACTTGACCATTGGCTTAGAGATAGTAGGTTGAGGATTTGTGATGTATAACCATGAATTCACTCAACAAGAACTTGATTATCTCATTGTTGATAAAGTGGGTTTCCTTGTCGCTTACTACACCCAAATCTAGTAATTATATTTTTGTGTAGGAATTTGGATGTTGCCCTTACATCAGCCCATTTGGTATTATAGTCCGTGGGCATCAATGATAAATCGTGCTTGACTACCTCAAGCCACTAGACTAATTAGTCCCGCAAAGTCAATGTCCTACTTCTCAAATGGTTAAAGAGACACTACAAGGTACACGTGAATTTTATCATGATTATGAACACTAGCGAATTGCTAACATTCATCACATCCTTTTACAAATTTGACTGCACCTCCCAAAAAAAAAAAAGTGGGCCACCCCAAGGCCTCTAGTAGAACTTTTTTGGCAATGGTGTTTGCTAAGAAATGTCCTCCAGTTACCTCGGAGTGGGATTGCTCAAGGATGCCAACGTATTCAAATTCCTGAGGACAGTGCCATCTAAGATGGTGGTGACTTGGCTGTCCTTGTATTTCACAGGGAGGATGACATTCATGTCATCACTTTCAAAGTAACGGCCTAGCTTATTCACTGGTACCTTTGGAAAGGCTTGGTGAACTGCCACTCCATTAGCAGGTTTGTTATTATGTGACTCATCTTGAATCGGTTGTTCTTCCATTCCCACTTTTAACTTTCCATCCATCCAATCCTTTAAGTCCTTCCATAGGCTTGGACTTCCTTGGAGTAAGGAGCTTGTTAGCCTTGAAAGTTTTGGTGTGAACAACCCTACACATGAGCACTTTTTAACATGTGGTGGCACGGTTTTTTCCTTGTGTGAACACACTCTAGTCTGTTAGCCACGTCATCCTTAGGGCTAGGGCTAATAGTACTTTTTTCCCCCACATGATCATTATCATTATCATCGAGTACTTCCAACTATTGCATCTCATCTCTCTTGCTCTCTAAGCTCGTGTGTGCCTATGTGTGCCTATGTGTGTGTGTGAAGAGCATCTACTCCCTCATCCAACATTGGTATCAGAGCTTTGTTTCAGAGTCTAGGTTTTAGTGCCTAGGTCTCAGAGCTTGGTTTTAGAGCTAATAGCTCCACACCGTCTCTAGAGGCTCAAACTCGGAGGCCTGGCTACTCTTCCCACTTGGGGCCTCAACCTCACCACCTATTTTCACTTTATCTTTTCTTATGCTACCCATCTCCGCATAGGCATAGTTCGTGACACCACCACGGGTGCTAACCTGCTGACCCTAGCACTCACCGTCAACATGGTCAAAGAGGCCTTGCACCTTCCCCGGGCTATAGGACCATATTGAGCATGGTCTGCAACATTATCAGAGGCCAAGGCAACAAAGAAAACATCAAGTGGGAGGATATCACCTACCAAGACCTGCGCGCCCGTGTGCGCACCCTTACCATGCTAACAAATCTCCACTCGATGGATAGGTACAATTGTTGTAACCTCTCTCTTCTCAAGCAGGGTTAGGCCGTCAACAAGGTGGCCGACCACTTTCACCATGAGCTCCATAGTATCTGCGCCAACCCAATTGGCAAGTTCATGGGCCGTTGTGATCCTCACCAAAGTCCCCTACTATGTCGCAGTCTGGGAAGCACTTTTCGAACCATACAATTATCAAAGCGCCGCCACCCCCAGTATGCCCCCTTCACACCCAATCCCAGTCGCTCCTTTCTCCACCAACTTTGCGAACTGCAAGAAGTAGAACCTAGACTAGGAGTTGCAGATTTTCTAGAGACAAACCTCATGGATACCCCCACCAAGCCAGCAGCCTTAGGCCCAAGCAGACCATGCTAATCTCACCCCTTCAGTGGCCCATCCCATAGCTCTATCCCTCTTACCGGCGAAACATACTTGGAAGTGCTAGGAGAGAAGTCTACTTCAAAAGCGGTCCCTTTTTCGCATCTTATGAGACACAGAACATCACCCAAGCACACCACTAGATCCAGGAAGGCAGCCTCTCCTCCTCTCACCAAAATATTTTCACATGCTCTTTTCCACTCACAAGGCCGCCTTCCAGATTTTCCAACTGCCTTCTCCTCACTTCTCTAGAATTTGACACGAAACATGACAACCTATATGGATCGGCAAAAGGAGCAAATTGATGTGGCACAGCAAGCCCTCCTCCTGGCACACCATGCCTAGTTGGAGACCCAGAAGAATATAGTCATTACCCTCAACTATAGGTTATAGGTCTAGGCCCTAGAGGCTGACTCCAAGATCACCCATATATAGTGGGAGAGCTGGAAGTCCTTCACACGCAGGTTGAAGGGGCCCGAGCAACTGGATCCAAAACCCAGGAAGAGCTCACCTGAGCAATTTGCCACACTTTAGAGAGCTGCGACAATGGCACACAACTGCCAACAACTTACGAATTCCACAACTAGATGCTCGAGCACTACTACTACTTCTGGAGGGTATTACATGCCAAGGCTTGAGCAACTTTATCGAAACTCAAGGCTGCATCCCAACCCAAGCATGTCATAACATCAGCAGTGGTCACCATCGAGAGACGAAGGTGGAGTACTTAATGGGATGCGGCCCCACCAACCTCCCAAACCTCACCATCCCTCCCCAACCCTCCAGCCTCCTTGAGCTCCGACACCCCACCCTCCAACTTAACCTCCTCTAACATAAAATATTTCTCGATGAGAGGAGATCCCCACCACCACTTTCTCCACCATTCTCTCCCAATATCTTTTACACCTCCCAAACCACCCTTACCATGCTCTTCTTCCAAAATACCATCTCCCTCATAGAGCCCTCCACCATCTTCCACTTCCCTCCCCATGCCTAAACCTCCAGTGATGGTGCTCTGACCTCACTTTCTCCTACCACCTAAACAAGGGGGATGTCGTCGAACTCTTTGTCCCCATAGAGCTTTGTCCATACCCCACGGCCACTGACATCATTAGCCATGAAATTCAGTGGATACACACATGGCTAGCAATTGCAAAGATAGCACGAACATTGATGACTGAGAAGAATATGCCACATAGCTATTAGGCTGAGGCTATGTCTACAATAGTTTATATCATGAACATGACTCCTACTGTAGCCATACATGATGTAATGCCAGAGGAGAAGTTTACTGGTGGCAAGAAACCTGATTTGCCTCACTTGAAAGTTTTTGGATGTATTGCATATGTGCATATGCCAGATGAGTTACGTACCAAGCTGGATCCAAAAGCAGAAAAATGTGTGTTTATTGGGTATTCCCTTGAGCAAAAGGGATATAGATGTTATAATCTTGCTACACAACATGAATTGAGGGTAAGTAGGAATGTTGTATTTGATGAGATGAGTAGCTGGTATACTGCTGAAAAGGATGTTGTTGGGGCTGATGTAAGTGGAAATGTGGTTGTAGGTCAGCAATCACAGTCATTGAGTGGACCAGGAGAGTCGTCATCTAGTGGTTCTGTTGATAGACCTTGGAGTGGCAGGCTGTGTCATAATGCCACTCCTGAAAATGTAGTTGGTACATCACATAAAGGCAAAGAGAAAGTGGTTGAGCCCCTTGGTATGCCTGACATTTCTACGGGGCATTCTCTTGTTAATGGAGATTCTAGTGGCTCGGAGATGAGCCTTGATGAGGAGCTTGGGATTCCACTAATGAGGACACCTAGTGTGAAGAAGGCTATGGAAGCCATGAATGCAAAGTTATGAGTGAAGATCTAGAAGAGTCAAAAATGTTGTGTAGAGGTTGACTTATGATGGTTATGTGGCATATCACTATGCGTATATGGCAAAAGTTGTGTAGGTTGTAGAACCCGCATGCTTTGACGAGGCTATTGGAAATGTGTGTTGGGAGAAAGAAGTGGATGAGGAGATGGATGCATTGTATGGAAATGAGACTTGGGATTTGGTGCCATTGGTGAAGGCAAGAAAGCTATTGACTGTAAGTGGGTGTATAAGGTGAAACATAACAATGATGGTAGCATAAGCAGGTACAAGGCTAGATTGGTAGCCAAAGGATATGCGCAGACACATGGGATTGATTATGAGGAGACATTTGCCCAAGTTGCAAAAATGGCAAACTGTGAGAGTTGTGATTGCAGCTAAAGGCTGGTTTTTACATCAAATGGATGTAAAAAATGTGTTCTTGCATGGTGACTTGCAAGAAGAGGTGTATATGGATCAGCCACCAGGTTTTAAGGATACAGGTCACCTAGAGTATGTATGTAAGCTTCATAAGGCCTTGTATGGGCTAAAGCAAGCTCCACGAGCATGGCATGACAAGATTGCTGAGTATCTTGTCACTATTGGTTTTCATATGGCAGATGCAGAAATAGCTCTTTGTATGTGTGCAAGAGTGATAAGGGTATTGTGATCATCACCATATATGTTGATGATCTTATTGTTGGGGTGGACAACTTGGAAGAGATTGAGCATATGAAAAGTCTTCTCAAAAGGAAGTTTGAGATGAAGGATTTGGGAGATCTGCGCTACTTTTTGGGAATTGAGGTCATTCACACATCTAAGGGTATTTGGCTGTCACACAAAGACAGTATGCATTGGACATGTTGTCCAAGTATGGGATGGCTGATTGTAAGCCAATCTCGGTGCCATTAGATTAAAATGGCAAGCTTAGTGCGGATGCAGGTTATCTGTTAGAGGATCCCACTATGTACAGGAAGATTGTGGGGAGTCTGATCTATGTCATGATCAACTGGCCATATTTGAGCTACACTGTTGGCTTAGAGAACCAGTTCATGCAGGTTTCACACAAACCACATCTTGATAGTGTGCAACGCACACTTTGATATTTGAGGGCCACTGTTGATTATGCATTGTTTTATGCAGCAGATGTACCAATGCAGCAGATGTACCAATGGAGCTATATGGGTACACCAGATTGGTCAAGTGGCATCTAAGACAGGAGATCTACCAGTGGATTTATGTTTTCATTGGGGAGTGCTACTGTAACACATGGAGCAGCAAGAAGCAGCCCACAGTTGCCTTATCGAGCACAAAGGCAAAGTACAGAGGAGCTGTGGTGGCAGCATGTGAGGTAGCTTGGTTACGCAAGCTACTTATTAATTTGGGGTGTTCCTTCTCTTTGCCTTTGGGGAGAAATTGCCTGGAGGTAGGTGTAATTGAAGAGGAGTCTCCTGATGTTGAAGGGCCCTACGAAGGTAAGCTAGACCACTTGTTATTCTTATGTTGGGGAGCCTTCTTCAAGCAGGTCTTTGTTGTTGGATGCATCATCCTCGTTGTCATCCCTGGTAGTGTCCATGGTGTCCTCTTACTCATCCTTGACTTCAGTTTTTTCACTCAGCAACTCCATTTTGCAGAGCAAAGTGTATCTACATGTAAATTGTCTCTGAATGCCATTCTTTCGCAAGAATTCAGAGAACTCATTAGAGAAATATTCTCCCCCTCCATCTGACCTTAGGCACTTCACATACTTTCTTGTCTGTTTTTCAGCCATAACTCTGAAATTCTGAAAATGAGTGAACACTTCACTCTTCTCCTTCATGAAGTACCCCACACTTTCCTTGTGTGGTCATCAATGAATGTTACATATAGTACCTGCAGCCACCCATAGACATAGTCTTCGTAGGACCCCATACATCTGAATGCACAACATCTAGCACATCCCTACTCACATTTCTATCATGTGGAAATACATGTTTTCTTTCCAAATGGACATGCTTCACAAACTTTTTACATACCTTCAACTTTAAATTTAGGTAGCCCTGTCACAATTTAGGTAGCCCTGTCACAATTTCTTTAGTCAACATAGACTTCATTCTTTGCACATTGACATGCCCAATTCTCTTATGCCAAATGTCTGTATCTGCAAACCCTGCTCAATCATCTAGCCAACAGAAACCAGATTCTTTGTAATGTCTGGAACATGAAGTACATCTGGAAGGTACTTCACTTTACCATCCTGCGCATAGACAATAGCATATCTGCATTAGGGGCAATTGGATGAATAGTGTCATCCCATGTTTCAACAAAACCTGGTCTTTCAAGACTCTTCATTTCCTTGAACCACTCACCATTACTTGTCATGTGGTTCGAAGCACCTGAATCAACATACCATACATCATCCTTACATGCTCTTACATCATTTCCAAACACAGCATTAACCACATGTTGCATAACAAACAACCTCTCATTATCCTCATTATTTCTGCTAGAGGATGCATAGTTGTTTTGCTGCACTTTTTCATTTCGCATGTCACTCTGCTTCTTATAGCAATCTGCCTATACATGCCCAGGCTTACCACAATAAAAATAGCCTCGTGTATCATTATGCTGCCTTTGCCAATTACCACGACCTCGATGACTCCCCCTGCCTCTAAACTAGCCTCTTCCACCTGTGTCTTTGTTGTGAATCTTGGGATTGTTGCTGTGCTGACCATAATTCTGATTACCTGTTCGGCCACCACCTTGGCCACGTCCACGACCTCTACCTCGTCCTCTACCTGAACTTGTGTAGAAGGCCTGCTGCTCTGAACTCTTTTTGTTTTGTGAAGATTGTTGATCTTCATCCAAGTTCTTCTCTTCAATGATCAACATTCACACCAAATCTGTGAAGTTGGAATGTCCTCCCGAGTCTGAATAAATGTCTTAAATGCCTTGTATTGTGGCACAAGACCACGCAGACACACTTCCACCTTATCATCATCATCCAGAGAAACACCAATTGATGCAAGGGATTCCACAATGCCCTTGATCTTCAAAGCATAATCATTCACCCACGGACATATTCTTCTTCTCCACAGTATGAAGCTCATTCTTCAACTGAATTTTTCGTACCTTGGTGTTGGTTTCATACAGCTTCACCAAGGTGTCCCAAGCCTCCTTAAGTGACTTGGCATCCTGTATGTGCCCAAATCATAGTGTCTCGTATGCTGATAGAAAGCCAATACATGACTTTCCTTGTTCCTTGATTCCAATCCTTGAACTCTTTTATATCTGCAGTAGTTGGATTATTCTCCAATATCTTCGGTGCCTTCTCATGTTCACCTTCAATGTAGTCCCAGTAACCTTTTTCCATTAGAAAATTGATTAATCTAAACCTCCAAGCATGGAAGTTATTCTTATCAAGCTTCTCTGCAAACAATCTGGTTTATTCCATCATTCGACATCTTTTCTATAACACAAATTTACTAACAACAACACTTGCTTGACCTGCACAAACTGATGTATTCTCTATAGCGGCACTATACTGTACCCAAACTGTCACAACTAGTGACCTTACTTTGCATACATACACCCAATGGCAACTTTGAGACCTCTTTGTAGCACACCCAATGTCTGTACAACCAATCGCCCTTCCTGCAGTTCCAAAAACATAGTTCTCTAGAGAATCGAAACTTACCCACAGTGCTTGTGTGAATGCCTGCGAACTGAAAAACAAAGGTCCAAACATGCCCGAAACACATTTTCGGCCCAAAAAACAATTTAGTTGCCCTATAGCTTTCCTCCCGCGAAGAAAGCTCCTCAATCGGAATTCGTTTTCCGGTGTCTCCCGAAGAGCTCCCAACAAGGGTGTAGTAGCCAACACAAAGGGGGAAGAGTAGATGAAGCTCTTACCCTCGTACCGCTTCCTGTGCTTCTCTTGCTTGCTGCTCAGCCCTTAGCATAAACCAAGATCTGATACCATGAAAAGATGCAGGGGAGAAGAGAGCTTGAGCTCTTGTAAGCACACACACACTCACACAAACCCTAGAAGAGAACACACACTCACACAAACCCTAGAAGAGAACACACAAAGTGAGAGGTTGAAAATTCTTCTTCTTCTTCACACAACAAAAGAGGTCTATAAGAAGATAAGGTGACTAACACACATAATATAGTATATATAAGCAGTCCATAATGTGAACACGCTAAGAGGAGTGACTAGATGTGGACTCTTCGATGTAGTCCATCTGTAGAATCTCTGGCAAAGATATGTCGGTGCCAGCTACTATCAAACCCACCAGTGATATAAATGTCGAATGGTCATAGAGGCGCCTTGTGAGTGTCCTGATGTTGAGCTTGATATCTCAACACGTGATCCTCTTCTCGACAAGATAGATATTAACCACGTACTCAAAATATTGGACCCTACTCGACACTAATAGGATCATTGATCGCCTTGACATAAGCCTCATTAAGTTTTATTTGGAGAAAAAGTTCAATCAGTGGTCAAAATCTCACCATCGCAAGCAGTACAGGAGGGATATAAATGACCACATGCCAGTGCAGCCCCAATCACGCATGATCTTATGGGAGAACAACCTATGTGGCAGTGTTTGTATCTTCTAAAGACTAGAGGTGTTGAAAAGAGTACTTCTATGCCCCTTGGTATCTTAGGATCAGTCCCCTTTACTTTCCAATAGAATGCAGACGGGCTTGGGACCTTTTTGAGCAAGAGCTAAAGAAGAACCTCAGGCTGTAATTTAACTTCCCATGCCTCAATCACCCCTTGTCTTCCATGAGGAATGGATGCTGTGCACTATGCGCAAGTTCATCTAGGATTACAATGTTGTGCCAGATCTAGATATGGTCTCGCCAACCATCCACTTTGTCAAACACATTATTGTTCTTTTGGTGGAATTTTCCAACTGGCATGCATTTGATGAAGGTCAACAGGACATGGCCTTTGACATCAACAAGGGTCCCACACTTTGCCAATACTCGGCTACTACAAGCGAGTACAATGGATACAAGGTTGGTGTATGCTCACTTTTGAAGATGTGTTCGAAATTGCCTTTTGGACACTACAAAGCCTTCCATCGCACCACCCAATACATGATGTCCTACCAGGGAGCTTCACTGCCAATTTTGAGGATGAAATCATGATTAGGGAGGGGAGCATGTTAACCATATTCGCTAACGTTACTCCACAAATGACAACTTCTTCAAGCCATATTTTTGTACTGCGCAATGAGCTTCATGTAAAATGATTATGGAAAATCTTCAAGCATACGTCTTGTGTAATGCTGGAAGATAGTCAAGTGTACGTCTTGTGTAATGCGCTTCATGTAAAATGATTATGGGAAATCTTCAAGAGTACGACTTGTGTAATGTTGATGATATACATCTAGGCTAAGAAATTAATGTAGCCTAACTTATCGGGTCTCCAAACATTAGTTGGGCATTATACAAATGAGTATTATATATATAACCTAATGATAAAACACATAATCCCATTCTCACGATTGAGTTTGAGTCTTCTTGCTCTTGTGATTGAAGTAGCTTGTATGATTTTCTCCTCTTCTTCTTGTTGCATGCATGCTTAAGGATTATGTGTGTTGATGCTCTTTCTCTCTCCTTCTCTTGTCTACTTTCTCATGCTTTCACTCACCGTGGCATAGAAGTAGAGGTTGAGCTTTCCATAGCTCCATCTCTCTTTGCTCCTCACTCATTTTTTGGGGGGATTCTTGAGAGGAATGCACCTACTACTACTGCTGCTAATGATCTATTGAGTAATTAGTTGGTTAGGAACTGCATAGGATGGTTGAGGTTCACTGGAAAAGTTGGCTTTTTGGGAACCAGATGGGACGGTTGAGGCTCACTGCCAGGGACAATCCCTTAAAGACTTTTGGCGCGACGAGGATTTTATGGAGTATACAACTCTATAGGGTAAAGTTAGTGCCATTTAACTGGTCCTCCTCATTTGTAAGAAATCCAAGAATCTCAGAGGCCACACTCCCCCACACAAAGTATGCAAGCTCTCTTGAGCGGAAGCACGGAACTCCAAGAATTAAGAGAGTGATGAGGAAAGTTGAGAAAAGTGAGGGTACCAAAAGTTACTAAAAAAGGTTCAGAGCCATTAGAAATTGAAGTGCTCAAAGATGGATTGCTAGAAATCTGGAAAGTACACATTGAGATCTCCTGAATGTACTGGCTCATTTACTGAAGGAGTTTTTGGCTGAGTTAAGAAACTCCGGAATGGTGCAACAAAGTACAAAGGATAAGGTCTTGAGGACCATACAAAAATAAAAGTTCTATACCACACAAAACACATAAAAGATAAAATCTAGATAATACTAGGATGTGTTCACACACATTTGAACAGATGGGTGTGTTTATACACACACACACACACACACACACACACACACACATTTTGCCTAAGGGAAGCTTCATACACATTGACACTAAACATATTCAACATCTTGCCTATAGACTCAAGTCTCTAGGTTCGTGCATGTAGAGTCACGTCTCTAAACTCACATTTGTGAGCTCACTCGTCTAGACTTGTATCTCTAGGCTTACATTAGGTTCATGCATGTAGACTCACATCTCTAGGCTCACATCTGTGGGCTCACGTTTGTGCGCTCATGCCTCTAGAGTCGTTGATCTAGGCTCACACCTGTAGACTCACATTTGTAGGCCCATTACTTTTCTGTAAATACTAGGCTCATGGATTTTTTATGAAATAAGCCTATGACAAATTTGGTGTGCAATTGTTGGGCAATTATTACACTTATTGTCATAAAATTCACAAAGGATGAGAATTTTCCTTAGAGATTGTAGCTAGTATAGATTGTATGATAGAGAAATCGTACATGGCATGGGTAGGTATATCCTTTTAAGACTTCAAGGCTTCTTTAATTCACTGGTATAATATTTGGTTTATCTACCTCTAAACTTATGTCTAGATGCACCCATGTCTGTTGACTCACGACTCATATCTATAGACTCATGGTTCACGTCTCCCGGCTCACATGTGTTGCCTCACGTCGCCAGGCTCATGTGTGTTGACTCATGACTCATATCTTTTTTAACGTGACTATGGGCTCACGTCTCCCAACCCAAGACATGCTTTAGCCTACTTTTTGGAGTTTTTTGAGATTTTTTGGACTTGATGAGAAGTGATTAAGGTTCCTAATCCTTATTAATGATGGTTGTATAAGTGTTTTAAATTATTTTTTTGTTGATTTTGCATGCTTCTAAGATACTAATTCTAGTAATGTATGAACAAAAATTAACAACCCATCCTAATCCACATCTAATTGAGATGATTGCTTATGTTTTCAAAATGGATTCCACTCCTAGTCACTTCCCCCCCCCCCCCACCCCCCCAAAAAAAAAAAGGAGACTTCTGTTAAGTATGAATAAACCTTACAAAATCACGACTGGAAGCTAGAACAAAACAAAACTTTATCCCAAAATGTAAAAAGGTGCTAAGACAGTTATGTGGGGGTCGTTGAGAAAAAGATCCTTGATCCCAAAATGTAAAAAGGTGCTAAGACAGTTATGTGGGGGTCGTTGAGAAAAAGATCCTTGATCCCACTCCCTCATAAAAACAGTACACTTTGCATGTGCAAATTCGGAAGTCCATGTATACGAGTTATGTGGCCATAAGAGAGTGAATAATATCTCCCCACATAGTACAAATGCACTCAGTGTCATGTATCTAAGTATCCTTAATAGATCCCCAAATCCTTCGAGTAGCTCTACAACCCCATGTACAATGTTGCACTTTCTCATAAGTGCTTATTAGCTTATCCTTTCTAAATCATGTGTCGTTAAGCAAGCTCATCCATCATGTCCTCATCCAATTGTCACAACGAAATAATCCATGGCTATGGGAGTAAAGGTAGAGCTCTCTATGCTTAGCTGTAGGCAAGAAAGAATGTCCTTCATAGTGGTCCTCTCTTACAAAAGGCAGAATGGGAAAGAAGCTAATGAAAAAGAGAAACCTACAATAATAACTATCCAGTAAGTATGCAAGATTTAAAAGAGCACAAGTAAGCAAGAGTAGAGAAGAGAAGAGCTCACGAGAGTATTCTTCTGCAAGGGAATGAATGTGTAATGCTTGTTGTCGAAATTGACTTATATACAAGTGACTAGTTTTCACACTAGGCTAGCCAAAACTTAAAAATAGTCTGGCCACTATTATTACTCTTAAGCAAATATGTACACAAAGTTCTTTAACTTTTTCTATTTGACATTAAGCTCACAGTAAGGTCACTTTGTATGTTCTAACACACTGTCTCAAAAACAAATAGGTACTCGTTCAAGCGGGTAAGATAGCAACAAAGTGCCTTACGGTAGGTGGGCCAAGTGAAAGTACGTTAACATGCTTCCAAGGCCAACAGTTGGAGCCACCAACTCCAAGGCACAGTCTCCTCCAACATCTCTTGCACTCAACCAACTCCCTAGAGGGAGCTCAAGACCAATATGACAAAGGGAAGGGCCTTATGAAGGAAGATCTTGATGTCATGGCCATTGTCGTTAATGCTTATGCAGTCCAAAAGGGTGGTTGGACACCAAGAAGAGTTTTGAGATGAAAAGAATTAATTGAAGCCTAAAGGGTGGCCCCACCAAGAAGATTTTTGAGAGGGCAGTCATGGAAGCCTTGGGCAAGGTGCTAGACCTAGACATAGGAGTTGAAGCTAGTCAAGGCTCAGCATAGTTTACCACACACAATGGCAGCTCTGTGTTCTTCAGACCACCCATGAATCTCACGGGCGGGTAAGGTGGGTAAGTTGATCACATACCGGCCTCCTTTCTCTCCACAAAAGCCGTCACCCTTAATTTCCTACAGTTTGATGTTTATCTTAATTGAGCCCCTTCAAATTTTGGCCTGCCACCATCCTCTCCTTTGATTGCACGAACTCACGAACTTTTTATTCTTTTAAAAAGCTGATTTCTTAAAGAAGCTAGAGAAACTTCCAAAATAGGTAGCCTATGGAGACACGGCGACACACATCACCTCAATGGCAGCTAAAACACCTGGAAGGAATCCTTATACCTTGGGCAGGCGATGGCCATGGGATGATTTTTCGAGATCTCATATCTTTTTAAGCTCCCACCATACCTCATCAATTCCAAGGAAAGATAAGTTAACATTACCTTTAATTTATAAATGCAGTTTTTTTGTAAACAACTTTTTTGTAAACAATTCCTCGCCACCTATGCCGCCTCAAGGCTCACCCTCTTTCCTGCGCGCACAATACCTGCACACCAGCCACCACCCCCATCGCCACCCTCTTCAATTCCAGGCAGCCCCTTCGGCGCCCAAGCTCTCCGCCTCTCCTAGTTCCTCGCCATGGCCTCCAACCACACTGCAGTTCCATCTGCCCACAATTCCAACACCATAATCGCAGGCAGGTCGCCCACAGAACTGAGTGCCGCCACCACCTCTCTCCTCAGTGGTGATGGTTCCTCTCCACCGCCCCTGAGCTACCTCCAACTCTACACCTTCGTCCACTACTACTTTCTCTTCCGCGACATCCCCTCGCCCTTTCATCTCTACCCACGCCACGGAAGCTTTCTACTGCCTTTGCACCGACACGCCCTTCCCCTTTGGCCACTTCATCTACGAATCCATCAGAGCCAAATGTCACTTCCGTACCCGGTACCACAATCTGAACGGCTCTAGTTTTTCATGGTCCTCCATCCACTTCCTCACCTCTATTCTTCTTCGACTAGTACATATCCCTTCTCCTCCTCGGCATCAGCGCTATCGGATACGGGCACGAGTCCATTAGGATTCTCCTCGCCCTCGCCAACGCTGCCGCACAATCCCCATCACCTCAAGCCCCGTAATAACCTTCGCTTCCTTCTCCCTCACTGTTCTCATATTTGGATCCTGGATCTCCCTTGCCCCCATCCCCACCATCCTCGGCACCACCATATCTGCAGGCACTCTCCCCATCCCCGCTTCAGTTTGCGTCATTGCCTCCTCGACACCTCCTACTGTTGCCCGCACCCCACTAGCTTTTGATCTCGAGCTGCTTCCTTCCCTTGAGGAAGTCCACTCCCCACCCTTCCCGCCAGTTCCAGTGCACTACCAGCCACCGTAGCCGTGGACACTTCACTGGGTCCCTCAACCCGTTCATGTGGCACCACGCTCTCCAGTGGCTCTCCTTCACTAATGCCACTCCTGAGCCGCTTTGGAATGTCCTTCCCTTCACCAGGCTGCCCACTCTCTCCATGCCTCACCCTACTCGTGCCCGTCGACTCGTCCACGCCTTCAACGGAATCTCCCTCAATACCCGGATCTACTCAGAGCATCTGACGGATTACTTCATCCTTCTCTCTTATCAGTGGGACGGCATGCGCAGTGAGCTCCGTCAGGCACAACCAGTAGCACCTCTCCAGCAACATCTTCAACAGACCCAAGCACTCCTCTTATAATCGCGTGATGAGTGCGCCACTTTCTTACAGCATCCGAGAGTCGGCGATCCGCCTTGGAAGCTGAGTTAGCTTTCCTACGGGCACGCCTTACCGCCACTTTGAGGCTACTCGCTCTCAACTTGAGGGTGCATAGCATGACCTCTCCGAGATACCATCTCTTCGGGAGCAGGCGGCACAGCTTCAGGGCATTCGACAGACACTCCAGTTCACTTTTGGTGGTCTTGGCATTGTCCCTTTGCGGGCGTCTCCTTCGAGCACTCCTTCTCAGAGCACCACGGCTACCTCTGCCACCACTCAAGGGTTTCTTGCTAGTCACAGCTTCCCCGGTCCTTTTGCTGGACGGCCGTGACCTTGGTGGACTACACCATTCCTCTTTTTTTACTATTAGTTTTTTTTAAGACTGCTTTTTTAATGTTATTGTACCTTTCACAGCAACTAATTTGTATATACACATCCGGATTGCTGCTACATGGTTAGTGCTATTTTGTTTTTGGTTGGTTCATTGCTTAGTTCAGTTTTGTCACACACCAGCATCATCAGATTTCACTTCTGGTTTTGGATGAGGTCCATGGTGGCCACTCTCTTCTTACGAGTCCTTCTTGTGGACATGTGGTGTCCTTCTTCCTCGACACTTCCTCTTGGACCTGTGGTGGTCGTTCTTCTTCAACACTTTCTCTTGGACCTATGGCGGTCCATCTGCAGCTTCACCTCAACATGTGCTTCTATGCTTCCGTGTTCACTGGGTGATGAATGAACGGATTAATTGGTGGGGTACTTGTAGCCACCCTCGCTGCCGATGGTTGCAGTTCGTGAACCCAAGTGTGGGCACCCCAAAGGGTCACCCACTAGTCACACCAGGAGGGAATCTTTGGCTGCCTCACTCTCCAAACTTAGGGGCCACATTGGCTAACCACTTGATCGCTTGGAAGCGATGCTCACCTACTTGTGCTCGGCGCCTCTCACCTACTACAACGGCATCTGTCAATGACCACTTTTAGCACTCGGTTCGTGGTATCCCAAGGGGCCATGCCCATTGTATAAAGAGAGACTTTGGTGTACTGAGTGAGCATCCCCAATGCAATATGTCCCAACTCTTGCCTACTTTGATCTTGTGTTATGTGCATGTCACTCTTGAGCAATATGTCCCAGTGCATGTCACTCTTGGTGACTATTAGCTCATGTGTTGTATTCCATTCTTGAGTGCGTAGTGGAGTGGGACAGAGTGGTCTCCATCTCCCTTGCTCGTGCTAACTCCTGAGGATATAGCGCCCTAGAGAGGAGGACCCTAGTAATTTTGTGTGAGTTTGTGTGAGTGCGTAGTGGAGTGGGACAGAGTGGTCTCCATCTCCCTAGTAATTCTTGAGTTTGTGTGAGTGCGTAGTGGAGTGGGACAGAGTGGTCTCCATCTCCCTAGCTCGTGCTAACTCCATAGTGCCCTAGAGAGGAGGACCCTAGTAATTTTTAGTGTGGCGACACGTCGAGAAGCTGAGTCCCCTACACTTTTGCATGTGAGTAAGGGATTGGTCTAGTCTTAAGAGTTTGCTTATGTTCTTCTTCATCTTCTTCTTCTCCATCCCTAGCTCAAGAGAAAGTAGAGGAGGTATAAGGTTAGAGGGAAGCTCTCCATAGCCTTCACTCCGTTCTTGCACACACTACCTATCGAAAACCTCTCCTATGTGACAATGGAGGAGGGCACACTCTAGGGACTAGCTTCCACCACATGGAGGTAGCAAGCATTGCATCAATTGGGGCACACTTGAGGGACTAGCTTCCACCAAGTGGAGGTGCATCAATTGGGTATTTCTCTAATGACCCTTTCATTGATTCTCTTCTCTTTTCTTTTCTTGCAAGCTTTAGTAGTTCAAATTAGTGAGCACTCCCATTGATCAACCACAAAAAAATTTCATTAAAAAAAAGGTCTTTAAAAAAATAAAAGAGACCCTTTTTGAGTCCATTCTGTCCTTGATAGTCTTACCATGATTAAGAGAGGATTCTCTATTTACACTACTGGGTAGAGAGAGTAGACAAGAAACAAAGAAAGAAAGCATTGGGTATCCACTGCTTTTGATGACTCCTTGTGGATAAAGGATTGCATGTGGTTTAATGGTGTGAAATTGGACAAAGGGTCAACTAAGTCACTCTATCTAGAACTGAGGCAAACTGAATTGAATTCTTAATACTACAATAGAGCCTGGAAAGTTAACTGGAAAGCAGGTACTTGGAGGAAGAGGTGGAAGCTTATTTGGGAGTCGAAAATCCCTTTGAAATTTTAGGTCTTTCTATGGAGAGTCTGCTTGGTAGCCCTTCCAATTGGGACTAAACTCCTTCAAAGAAACTTCACTTCAAGATGCTATCCCAGGTGCAAATTAGCACTAGAAAATGGAAGGCATGCATTTTGGGAGTGCCCTGCTATTAGGGGAGTTTGGGCTAAAATTGGAAAATGGGTTGCTAAGTCCTTAGGTGTTCAAGGTCTTTGGGGGGACTGGGTTCTAGGTAAGGGAGTGGTCCATGAGGAAGTTACTAACCTACTCTTTAACATTATTAGATATGGATGCTTATCAGAAATATGGATTTCGAGAAGAAGTATTGTGTTTCAAAAGGGGGGGGGAACACATGTCTAAATGTCACTGAGCTAATGTATAAATGTACTCATCTCTGTTGGTCTGTATACTATGCTAACAATCTAAATGATGCTAACATCTTTTAGGCAATACACTTTTTGCAATCTGGGATCAGCTTACCTTCTGATCAGCAAACTCTTGTACATACGAGGTTACCAGTTGCCTAACATCTAGTTGTATGCAAAATCACTCTAGACTTGGTGTGAAGACTAAGCTCCCCAAATTTGGGCCAAGAACTAAAAGATGGTATCTCAAAGTAAAGCATCATGTTTACACATTTGTGGCTTTCATTGAGAACCCCCTAGGTACCAGACCTGTGGTCAAGGTGTGGACTAGCAGATATGTTATTCGAAAAGATGCCTCCCAACTGCATACAACTTGGATATCATGTGTCTTGGAACCAATCTTCTTTTGTGAGGGAAGATGATAGATGGGATATGTTATGCAAGTTGCTTAATTGTAATGTAAAAGAGTTGGAATAGTCTCTGGAGCTCAGTCTGGGGCCCATGTTTTGTTTATATATAATAAGATAATTACCTTTCTCCCAAAAAAAAGTGTTTATATATAATAAGATAATTACCTTTCTCCCAAAAAAAACGAAGAAAGACAGAAAGAAAAAAGGTGTTTTATGAAATAATAAAGAACAAACTAGCTATCTATACGGTGGAGAGTACAAGATAATCATGGGAATACAAGGTAAACCCCTAGCGAATCAAAGAACCATCTATATCATTCATACACGGCATCATAGCGATGGCGTCATTTGTTGGATTGCATCTATGGCCTCATATGTTATGTCTCTGTCAAATCTCTCGAATTCGGAGCGGCCGCATGGAGAGTCGCCTCAAGCCGGCGTTCTGTAGTTTGTGTGCTCTATCCAAGGTGGAGTCCTTAGAGTTGTAGTGGCTTATGTACCACCTGTGTGCTGCAGTTTTGTGCTTTATCCAGGGTCTCCTTAGAGTTGTGGTCGGCGGTTATGCGCCACCAATGTGTGCTTGAGTTTGTGCGCTTCATCCAGGGTGACTCCTTAGAGTTGTGGTGGCTTATGTACCACCTATGTGCATCGTCTGGTCCATCTGGAAGGAAACTTTAAAAATCCAATAGTCCTCGGGTTCGTTGCCTAGTGCTACCCTCTTGGGTCACAGCTCATGGTGCTGCCCTCTTTGAGATAAAGGTCTTTATGTCTGCAAATCTCCATCAAGTAGAGTTCCATGCATTGCTAATCTGGGAAGTTGATAAGCTTGGATAATGGGTGAATCCCTCCCTGACGAAGTAGTAGGCGGAATCTCCCCCCAATCTCATGATATAGTGGGCGACTACAAACGTAATGCTCCTCCATCTCGATCTCTAAAGAGCAGAGACTATAGATCTCTTGTCCTTCACGGCAATGTCATATGTCCTTGTCTCCATTACGCTGAGGAGGCACTGAGACGAGACTCAGATCCGCCCGAACATAATCCGCATGGCATATGCAGATATCTGGTCCACTAAATAAAACCATCCTTTGTGACCCACATAAACTGCTCTCTATAAAACTGCGCAAAACATGCAATGTGAGTATGTTAACAACCTCAATTGCCTCGTTTTGTCTTATTTGTCAGATGGTGCGCCATCTTTTTGTAATACATGCATATCTTTATATTTTGTAATATGGCACTAGAATATATAGTACTTCAAATATGGGGAAGTCCAAGACTTCATAGATGTACATTTTGAAATCAAGACTAGTGACCAAAGACTATTTTAATTCTGGGCCGAACAAGTGTAAATAGAAGCTTCCTGTAAATAACTCAAAATTGGCATCAAGCAATAAAACTAATCGTTCCCCGTTGTGAATCAAGGCTTTGAGCTCTCCTCTTTCCGTCTTGCTCTCTTGCTTCTCTTGATTTGCTTCAAGCCTTGTATTTTGCTTCAAACCTTGTGTTGATGGATGCATGCATGGTTGGGAGTGATTAGGGCTTTCCTTCTTCTTGAGGTTTCTTCTTTCTGCTACTTGAGAGATTGGAGTCAAGTGGAGATAACGTTTCCAAGGCAAGAGAAGATCCCTCTACCTACCCCATATTCAAGGAGCTCTTCCATGTAACGGAAGAGAGACGACACCGATCAGACCTAGCGTACCACCTCTCCGAGCAGTGTAAACCTGCCCTATAATTGATTCATATGGTGTTTTGATGCCCCGTATCTTCTCTGATGATATGCCTAGCTCTTGGGGGTGTCTGAGAACACATGCTTAAGGGAGAATTACAAAGCCTTTGCAAAAGTCCACAAAGCAATGGTAAGTGCGTCACTTTCTCAACCTGGCCTCCTTGATAATATGGCTCTCAAAGTGAAAGATATGGTCCATTGTGGAGTAGGTTCTGCAAAAGCCTAGCCGGTCTACCCTTTATTTGTGAACCCATGTCTTTCTATTAGAGAACTGTATCTCTGAGTCCAATATGGATCCGTAGATTTTGGCCAATATATAACCAATCAAAATAGTCTTGTGATTATTGGGTTTTAATGGAGCACCATCTGTATGGATAGGGGTGATGCTGTTGCTAGACCAAGAGGGTGGAAAACTTCTATGCCAAGTTGACCCCGGCTCTGAAAACAAAACAAAAACTTCGGTTAAACAAGCTCTGGCTAGACTGTCAGGTGCATTCAGAGTGCATGGAATTTTTCCTTCAGTAGCATAACAAGGCTGGAAAAAAGCAAGCACATAGGATGAGCCATCTGACACGAGAGAGAAGAAAAAAATCTTGTTATATATGTATATATATATAGATATATATATATATATAGAGAGAGAGAGAGAGAGAGAGAGAGAATGCCGCCTGCAGTGAAAGAAAACGTGGACGTCAATTGTGAGCTCCGCACTATACACCCCACTCCCAACAAGCATTACTCCATGCCATTCTGCAGCAGTGCCCCGTCACTACCTCACACAACTTTGGCCAGTCCTCACATAAACACACGCCAAGATCCTTGCTTTTCACGGAACTATCCGACGCTGTTCAATTGGCTCCCACGCTGTTCTAGGCGCTCAGGGAGGCCTCCATCTCTTGCTAAAATGGACGGCACCAAGAGCAATGCAAATGGCCTTGCAACCTGCGCACACGTGTAAGTAACACTACTCCCCAACTTCTTGCCTCTACCAAAAATAGCTTTCGAGGGGATGCACATATAAATGATCTCAGTTCAACATCTAGTGCAAATTGAGGTGGTTAATAAAGCCATAGGTTGTGTTGCAGAAGAATATCTAGTACAAGCCCTTGGTTATTTGGGGGAATCCTTGGACCACTTCAGACGAGCTATGGAAAGAAGAGCTGTCCAGCTTGACTGGATAGAGAGGAAGAGGAGCCCTGACGTCCCAGCCAATCGCACGAGGGTATGAAAAAAGTATATCCTCCTTACCTCCCATGGGAAGCTATAGGATGTGTTGCAGAAGAATATCTAGTAGAAGCCCTTAGTGAGATGGGGGAATCTTTGAGAACCTAGTCCGTGAAACACCACTTCAGACGAGCTAGGGAAAGAAGAGCTGTCCAGCTTGACTGGATAGAGAGGAAGAGGAGCCCTTGAGTCCCAGCCAATCGCACAAGGGTATGAAAAGTATATATCCTCCTTACCTCCCATGGGTGTTCTTTGATGATTGACCACATTGATATGTCAACTCTTTTGCACAGGTTGATTATGATGTAATACTTGCACAGACAATTCTTCTCCTTTTCCTGGCAAAGATTCTTGTTTATAAGAGGTCCTAGAGGAGGAACTTACTAGTCCCAAGTTTTAGGGGCCCCTTTTCCATGAGGTCCATAATACAAAAGTTAGGGCTAGGGGAGCTTTGTCAGCTTAAGTAAATAGAGACCTTTCAAGCCCTGCCCAATGCATCCGGCTTCAGAGGCAGGTAAATCTACTTGGAATTTAAAAGAGGATGGTGTTGAAAGCCGATGGACATGACTGCCTCACAAGTGTTGGTGAAAGCAATGAGGTTCGAGTTGGTGTGAATAAAGATAAGGTGGTCTATGAAAACGACTGTGTCCCTTGATCACATTGTTATTGATACATTACATTACAATATTCAAAGGATGACCTGGTGCTATTCAGCGTCAGTTCTAAGGTTGTCGAATTTGAGTCGTATCTGCTCACACTGCTATCAGTAGTCCCTTGTCAAGTCTAAGGGATCATCAATGAAGCATGATTGAAATTAAAAATGAATGATGGGACAATTATAACATTTGATCCGAAGGTTCATTTTGTAATGAAACTGAAAATGGGCAACTAATGTAGCATTTCACCAACGGGTAGTTCTGTACCATAGTTTAAGGTCTGAAACAGAAGCATTGCAAGGACTATGCCAACATGATATCTACCAAAATACATCTGAAATTTATGTGCGCACATATCATGTCAAGCTCCAAGGCTTCTTTTCTTAGCTTTGCATTGTTAAAAAGAATTGATTACAAGCACCATGCCATGGGCTCAATCAAACTTCTATGGCAAGTTGCAACTAATCACTGAATATGAGTAGTTCAGGTCTTTACAAGGCCTTCCTAACATTAAGTAAGCCAGGTTTCGCTTTATTTGCAGCCGCAATGTCATCTTCAGATGCGACAACTACAATTACACTTCTTGCTTTTGCAGCCTCGAGAACATCAGCAAACTCTTTAAAGTCACTCAGCCTGCAGAGGCAAAACAAAAACTTCGTAATAAGCATGAAGTTAAAGTAAGAGAATCAGCATCTAAATGAGGAAGCGAACTGATACCGTGTGGACATGATTTCTTCTCTCCTCTGCTTCCGTTCTTCCTCTGTGATTCCAAGCATATAACGAACCATGCTGGAAAAAGCCAGCACACAATTTTATTTCACAAAAGATCTACTTCAGCACTTCACTTCATACTCTCAACGTCCCCATACAGATGGAAGAGAGAGGGAAGAAGAAGAAGAAGAGGAAGAAGACATCAAAAGGGTCTATGAGACAAGGGTTCATCAATATACATCTAATACAAGGGTGGCATATCAACTACATATGATAAAGAAGTTATAAAAGAATGCAAAACTCAGGGCGGGCCTCGCCCAAGATCCAAAACACCATGCAAAGATACCGGGCCCTGCCCGAGATCCAATGATCTCCACCGGACGCTATCAGAGATCCAAAACATCAAATGATCTCCACCGGGCCCAGCACGAGATCCAAAACATCCTGACATGCCCTTGGACTCCATATGATCGATACGCATGCCTAGAATTAACATGACCTGCATGTCCCAAGAAATTAGGGGTTTGTGACAGGTGGCTTTAATATCATTCTTGATGTCCTTCGTTGAACCTACACTCTTGATCTTCATGGCCATTTTAGCCCCTTGTAGGTCATCTTGGAGTTTTACATTGGTCCACTTTAGTTGCTCTAACTCCAATAAGAAAGCAGCTTGTGCAGACACTTTCCCGCTCTTCCTTTTCTCAAAGAGAGGCCTTCAGCTCTGCAATGTCTCTTTCATGTTGCTTTAATTCCTGCTAAAGCTTTCTCATTTACTTTATCTTGACATATCGAGATGCCTCGCTGGAGAGCAAACCAGTCGCAAGCCATAGCAGCCATACCTAAAGGCTTTCTTTGTTTCAATGAACATTGGCATTTTGTTTAATTGCTCCTTTAGTATCCCTTGTAGCCTATTTCATATGGAATTCAGTCATGGTGCTGGAGGGGCCAAATGGAATCCATAGACCCAGCACCGTCGTGTGGAAGAAATTCTGCATAAGCAGTTGAAGGAGTCACGGCTGTTACATGCAGAAGCTTGGAGAGGGAATCGTTTACTTGGCTAGAGCATATATTCAGCATTCCAAAATTCAGATGTGCACATATGAGAGAGTGAATGAGAGAGAGACACAGAGAGTACATTGGATTGGGTCCAAAATAACCCTCTGAAGGGCCCTGACCATGAAGGTGTATTGCTTTATTGCAGGATGTGTACGGACTGACCTGTGGGCTGCGAATCAGCCCCAAAGACTGACCAAACAACTCGTGCAAAGCCCCGGGCAGGTACCACAACTGCTCGCCTACAATCTGCAGGCTGCTGGACAGCACCCTGGGCACTTGTGTTGTCCTCTTGTTGACCTTCTACATGCTGCGTTTCTGCTATAGCAGGTCGCTTGGCTTCTGGACCTCCTCCTCACATTTTCTGGACTTTGGGAAAACCTGGGCATGCACATAAGAGATGGCTTCTTGCAGGGATGGGAGATCCCATGCCTGACTTTGGGATTACTATTATATAGGGGTGAAAGAGCCTTAGAAACAGGCTGACTGGCTGTAGGGCTGGTTGATTGGAAGCATAGTTGCCAGGTGTTTCATAAAACACGTTTCATAAACGTTTCTTTCAAATCCCAAAAGTTTCAAAAACGTTTCATACAAAACGCGGGGGGGGGGGGGGGGGGGGGGGGGGGGGGGGGCGGGGGGCGGTGTTACAGGCCCCAAAATTTATATATAAGTTTATAATATGTAAAAAATATGTTGCCTTCCCTCCAAAACAATATTAAACATGCATCATTTACACATTAAAACATGTTTTCAAGTAAAAACTAAAGAATCTGGGTAAAAAACGCTTAAATCGTACAGTTCCCAGGTGGACATGAATGAAACGCATTTCATTCGTATGAAACATTACGAAACGTTTCGTTTCATTAAATGAAACGTGTTTCATTGCAACTATGATTGGAAGAGGACAAGCAAGAATCTTGTTTATTGCCTACATTTCACACGCATGCCCCTATAGAGTTGAGCATCTATATCCGGGCGCCTCCCTTGTCCTTCTGCCCATCAAGTTGGCCGGACAATGGGATGAAAACAGTCCATGGCCCAGGCAGTCGAGCTTTCTCATCATCTACATGATCTGCACATCACCAACGTGCTTACCCATCTTTGGCCCTTGGCTCAGATGGAGTTGGGAGGCTCAGGAAACAGAGATCAGGACGGGGAGGTGGTGTCCTCCAGCTTGGAGGTGTTGCTCGTTGTGTTCCTTCATATCTCAGTAGCAGTACCCCTTCCCCCCTCCTACAGATACTTGCATTGTGACAGGTGAAGCCCAGCTTATGCTTATTCCCAAGCTCGGACAAAGTGGCCTCACATGGAGAACAAGATCTGTGCCCACCTGGCGCGTCTTCATCCTAGGATTGACTGTGATTACTCCCTGTCGAAATCCATGCCCAAGACTCTTCGAGCGGAGGGCAGTTCCGATAGTTCCGCTTCCCACAGAGATTGGATATGTGGATTGCCTCATGGAACATCTAGTGTTTGGGAGGTCCTCGGTGCTTTCAGAGGCATGGTGTCCTTAGAGGAGAGTGTCATAGAGCAATAGTTGGGGGACTCATAGATATTCTCTTCTTCCAGGCGCACTATCTTTCAGAGGGCCGTACCTGCCGCTGCGGGAAGATTCTACCACGTAGGGGTCACACTTTCCCTCTTTTGGCATTCCGAGACGCAGGGGGGAGTTTGTATTTTTGTCAATGAGGAGCTCTTGTCAGCAGTAGTTGGTTTAGGCATCATCGACACTCGTCGGGCTCAATAGGTGACCATCAAGATTGGCAAGGACTATGTGGGCGTTCTAAATGTATATGCTTTGAACGCCGCTGCAGGCAGAGCCACCTTCTAGAGTACAGTTCGCCAGTCCCTTCGATAGGCCGACTTTTGGTGTATGGGTGGGGACTTTAACATGATAGAGTCAGCAGAGGATAGACTCAGAGGAGGCGTGGCTACAGTTTCTGGCTCAGAGTACTCTGCTTCGTAGGAGCTGATCATACCTCATAGGGGACAAGGCCCTTGGCACTTACCAGAGTTTGGATGCAACCCTGGGAGTCTATACTTCTCGAGGTCTGACATGAGGAGCATTGGCCCCAGCCTTTCCAGACTTGATAGATTCTATGTGGATAAGTGGGCTTGCGGTCGTGGGGCATGATTGGTATTTTGGTAGGCACTACATGCAACAGGATAGAGCAGATATGGGAGGGGATGGATTTTCCCTTAGGATCCGCCGCAGGCACCTTGGATGTAGGCCTTGGTGAGATTAGCAGTTTATTGCAAGAGGCATGTCACGTAGCCTGTGAAGGCACGTGAGAGCTCGACCGGATGTGGAGCCCGAATGCTAGAGTGCAGACGGCATCTAGGATCTAGGGATGAGGATACCTCAGTCAGAGCGCTGGCTAGCCGTAGAGCTAGGCAGCGAGGTGATCGGATGGCCGGAGGGCCAAACTAATGTGGACAGGTTACGAATGCGACGGAAACTGCACTCTCCAAATCTCATGCCTGTAGTAGCGAAGGTGCTCCCCAACCAGTGTTAAGAGATGCACGGAACTAAGCAAGGAGACTAGTGTGACTAGTTCTCCCCACCTCCCACTCTCTTCTCTATACCAACACACAAACGACAGATAATTAGTCCTTCGCCCCAAGTGCGTAGAGATGGCAGCCGACCTCAAAGCAAACATTGCAGAGTTGAAGCTTCGCATAAGCCAGGTGAGGCAGGGGCGTGTGCGATCTTCTTGTCAGCGCAGATTAAGAGCATGGAGAAGCGTGTGGTGAAAGAAAAAGCACAAGCTTGTGTCTTTGGAAGGGGTCGGTCAAAGGTTCAGGAGTGGGATTTGCAAGTGAAGGGCCATGACACCTCAACAGTGCCAACCCTATCCCCATCTATAGGTCACTCGTGTTGGGTTTTATGCTGTGTATGCACCCAGAGGAGTGCTAGTGATCATCAGTAGATTACTAGGGCACTTTTTACTTCAGTTAGTGGAGGTTTTTTCCCCCAGTTTAGCTCAGTTTCACTTATATGCAGTTTATAAGTGTTTTGGTCCACCCGGCACATTTTATGGCCGGACATGTGAACACTTATCTTTAGGGTCACTATTATGTGGCTATTGTACTTCACTTTTTGGGTTAATCAAGCAATAGACTGAAGTCGTGTTCTCTCTCTCGGTTGGTTTCCACGCCTGCTTGAAGCTTCTGTAAACCCTAACCCTAACACTTTGCTGCCTTCACTTGGTATCAGAGCCTTGAAGGCTTGACTGTCCCTGCTCGTACACTGCCAGGCTTCTATTGCTGCTGACCGTACAACTCCGTACGTTTTTGTTGCAGCCCGTACACCTGTGCGCCGCCTGCAAATCGTCGCCTGCAGCCTGCCGTGACTGTTCGCAGCTGTAAGCATTTGTACGTGGTCGCCTCAACGCTGGTCGTGTCTGTGGTGTACTCAGTCGTGTGCTGCAACAACAGGCGTCGCCTTGCTCTACACTGTGCAACAGGCGTGGCCTTGCTTCCGTACAGTAAGCGCCGCCCTCAGTTCTGTACTGCATCTGTCATCGCTACCCTGTCATCGCCGCCTTCTGCATCTGGTCGTCTTGCTAGTCCTCCGTACAAACCTGCGCAGAGAGCCGTGCAGCATTCAATGCTGCGTACCTGCTTCTGTACTTTCGATTGTACCTGCTGTGATACAACTGCAACTTCCATACCAGCTTCCGTATAGAACCAGTAGACTGTACATGCATAGTACAGTCAACTGTACTTGCTCTTTGGTGGACTGTACCTGCTAACATCACACTGTGGTAAGCATTGCAAGTTTTGAATATTGGGCATTTTTATTTTCTCTGTGAAAATATACAGGCACAACAGGCAGATTTTCTAGCAAAGAACTATACAGGTTTTTTGCACAGTTTGGGTGCAGCAAATTTGGGCATTTTTGGGGCATTTTGGCATTGTGTACGCCATTTGCTGCTCTAGTCAGTCATTGGTGCTTTGAACTGCACATTCAGAGGATTGAGAGTGCAGGCATATTTGGGTGAACTGTATTCAGTGGAGTACAGTTATTTTCAGGGTTTCTGCTATTGGGTTTTTTGATAAACAGGTACAACATTGTGCGTAAGCATAATGGCAAATCAACAGCAAAGTGATGTATTCACATATTTGTCTAAGGAAGACAAATTGGATGGCACGAACTACTCCTTGTGGAGTTTTATGCTGAAAAATGTGCTTGTGGCAAAAGGTCTTTGGGATTTTGTTAGTGGTGATGAACCACGTCCAGGTCCATTGGCTCCAGAGACTCCTCCCCAAGGGGGTGCTCGTGGACGAGGACAACAGGTACAGGCTCCAGGACAGCCATTGCCTGTTCAAAGAACAAATGCTCAAAAGACATGGGATGCCAGGGATGCACAAGCTTTGTCACTCATTGCATTGTCAGTACAGAGGTCCATTATACCTCATATTCGTTCAGCTGGCTCTTCACAGAATGCATGGGTGACTTTGGAGCAGATGTATGCTGCTCGTAATGAGGCTAGGATCACATTTTTGAAAAGAGAGCTGGAAAATCAGAAAATGAATGAAGGAGATGATACGTCTAACCACTTAAACAAGCTGCAGGATTTGAGAGAGCAACTCATCAATGTGGATGAGATTATTCCTGAGACACAGCTTGTGTCCACCATCTTGCACTCTTTGCCAAGATCTTACTTGGCTTTTCATACCTCTTTGAACCTCAGCATGAGGAATGCTGTTGAACCCCTCAAGTATCAGGAACTTGTTGCTCTCTTACTACAAGAGGAGCAAATGAGGAAGAATATGAATATGAACACAAATGCTGAACAAGCATTTACTACAGGTCAAAAGGGGAAAGGAAAAACTCAGCCAAAGAGTTCAAATCAAAATTCAGGTGATGGTGGTTCTTCACAGGATACCAAGAAAAGTGATGGACAGCCCAAGAAGAAGGGCAAATGTCATTACTGTAAGAAGCCAGGTCACTACATCACGGAATGTAGGAAGAGGATTGCCAAAGAGAAGGCAAAGGAAGCTGGGATGTCTGTTAATGATGCTTCTAAAGCTCCTCCAGAGACTGCTTCTTTTGTTGAGGACAGGGATTACTGTTTTTATACATGCAGCTATGATGCCTCTTGGTCTTCGCAGGCACTCAGTTTGACAGAGCATGCATGTACTTGGTATTTTGATAGTGGTGCCTCAAAGCATATCACATCTCGCAGGGATTTGTTTAGTCATGTTGGCCCTGCCCCTGTTGGCAAAACTGTTCAGTGTGCCAACAATGCTTCATATCCAGTTCGTGGCATTGGGGAGATTCAGCTCACAGCCATTGATGGCTCCATTCTCCGCCTCACAGATGCCTTATATGTACCAGGGATAAAGAAGAATTTGTTGTCCATTTCTTCTTTAGCACATTGTGGTATGCAAGTCCACTTTGATGATGATAAATGCATGATCAGAGACAAAGCTAATGCCTTGACCTTGATGCTTACTGGTACATTATGTCATGGACTTTATCAGTTGGATGCATTTCAGCCAGTGGATCAGTCTGCTTATAATGCATTCACTCTTACTCCAGCTATGGTTGATGCGGAGTTATGGCATGCTCGCATGGGGCATGTAAATTTTGGTAGTCTTATGCTTATGCAGCGACATAACATGTTTACAAATCTACCTCTCATGGAGAAGCCTCCAGATCACATTTGTGAAGGATGTATTTTGGGAAAAATGCACAGGTTTTCCTTCCCACGTGATCAGGCTCTAAGAGCAACTACAAAGTTGCAACTTATACACAGTGATCTTTGTGGTCCCATGCAGACGAAGTCATTAGGTGGTTGCTTCTATTTTGCAACATTTATTGATGACTTCTCTCGTATATGCTGGGTCTATCCTTTGACACAGAAATCACAGGTATATGATGCATTTTTGGCCTTTGTAGCACTTGCTGAGACAGAGTCACGATGCAAGGTCAAGACTCTCCGTTCTGACCGAGGGGGGGAATATATGTCACATATGTTGAATTCCTTTCTTGGGAGTAGAGGTATAAAACATCAGTATACTACTCCTTACACTCCACAGCAGAATGGGGTTGCAGAAAGGAATAATCGGTCACTCATGGAGATGGCCAGATGTATGCTAAAGGCAAAAAGGCTACCACATATCTTTTGGGTGGAAGCAGTAATGTGTGCTTGTCATATTTTGAATCGATGTCCCACAAAGGCATTGGTTTCTATTACTCCTTTTGAGGCTTGGCATGGCCGCAAGCCTTCTGTATCGCATTTTCGTATCTTTGAGTGTCTTGCATATGCACACATACCCAAAGAGTTGAGGAGGAAGCTGGATGATAAAGCCACAAAATGCATTTTTGTTGGGTATAGCCGTGAGAGCAAGGGCTACAGGTTATATGACCCACTATCCAGGAAGATATTCACTAGTCGGGATGTGATTTTTGATGAAAAATCAGAAATATCCATGGCTGGTTATGAGGCAAATCAGGCTGAAAATGATGTGTTTGAAGGTCTACTACCCATGGAGTTTCATTCCATGGTTGGTGATCCAACTCATGAGGGTACAGGACAGCCAGCAAATGATGTAGGTGGTGCAGAAATTCAGCAGCCAAATGAGCCAGAAGCTGAACCAAATATGGGGCAGCAGGCACCACAGGTCAGACATATACCTAGATGGTATTTGAGGACATTACAGGACAGCCATTTAGAGGGTCCTCTTGCTGGTCGTACTCGTAGGGAAACAAGGACCAATGAGCATGCACACATCATGGATTTGAATCTGGTTATGGCAGCCAGTTTACAGGATGATGATGAGCCTGATTCATTTGTGGATGCACGAGATAATGTGCATTGGAACAAAGCCATGCAGGATGAGCTTGATTCTATTAAAAGGAATCAAACATGGGATTTGGTTGATCTGCCCAAAGGCAAGAAAGCAATTGGTACTAAATGGGTCTATAAGTTGAAAAGACATGCAGATGGATCCATTGACAGGTACAAAGCCCGTCTAGTTGCAAAGGGCTATGCACAGAAGAAGGGCATTGATTATGAGGAGACATTTGCTCCTACATCCCGTATGTCGACACTTAGGTGTGTCATTGCTGCACATCGTGGTTGGGTTGTTCATCAGTTGGACATAAAGACTGCATTCCTACATGGGGACCTCGAGGAGGAAGTTTATGTATTTCAGCCCATGGGATTTGCAGAACATGGTCATGAGGGGAAAGTTTGCAGGCTGAAAAAGGCCTTGTATGGTTTGAAACAAGCTCCACGAGCTTGGTATGCAAAAATAGATGCTTTTCTACTCACTCAGGGATTTGTGAACAGTCCATCAGAAGCCACTCTGTATGTAAAGAAAGAAGAAGCAGATCTGCTGGTCATCAGTCTTTATGTGGATGATCTCTTGCTCATGGGATCAAATGATGACAAAATTGCAGCTTTTCAGGAGATACTGCAACAGACATTTGACATGTCTGACTTGGGGCTTGTACATTACTATTTGGGCATACAGTTTGTGCAGGATAACAGAGGCATTGGGTTGTTGCAATCACGTTATGTTGCTAAACTTCTGGAGAAGTTTAAATTTCAGGATTGCAAGCCTATTAGTACTCCTATGGAGCCTGGGATGAAACTGTCTCTACAAGATGACAGTGTTTCCTTTGATGCCACTACATATGCTCGGGCTGTTGGGTGCCTCATTTACTTGTGTAATACAAGGCCAGATATTCAGTATGCAGTCTCTCAGTTGAGCAGATTTATGCACAGCCCGCGGTTGTCACATTGGCAAGCTGTGAAGCGTGTATTCCGTTATTTGCAGGGTACCTTGTCTCTTGGATTGCTTTATCCTGAGGGGGGTGACATGCAGTTATACGCTTACAGTGATTCAGATTGGGCTGGTGATTTTGATACCAGACATTCCACTAGTGGAAATTGTTTCTTTCTTGGCTCTTCATGCATTTCTTGGCTAAGCAAGAAACAGACCACAGTGGCCACTTCGTCTTGTGAGGCAGAGTACAGAGCAGCCTACACTACTACTGTTGAGTGTGTTTGGCTGCGTCGTCTCATGACTGATATGGATATTTCAGTGGAGGAGCCTACACCTATCTATACTGATAGTCAGAGTGCCATTGCTCTGGCCAGGAATCCTGTGTTTCATGCTCGCACGAAACACATTGAGATTCACTATCATTTTGTTCGGGAGAGACTCCAGGCAGGAGATATCAGTCTGATCTACTGTCCTACAGATCAGAATGTGGCAGACATCTTCACCAAGGCATTACCACGTCCGAAATTTGAAGCATTCCGCAATGCTTTGAATTTGTTTCCTTTTGGTGGATGATGTACAGTGATCACATATCACTCCAGGGGGGTTTGTTGGGTTTTATGCTGTGTATGCACCCAGAGGAGTGCTAGTGATCATCAGTAGATTACTGGGGCACTTTTTACTTCAGTTAGTGGAGGTTTTTTCCCCCAGTTTAGCTCAGTTTCACTTATATGCAGTTTATAAGTGTTTTGGTCCACCCGGCACATTTTATGGCCGGACATGTGAACACTTATCTTTAGGGTCACTATTATGTGGCTATTGTACTTCACTTTTTGGGTTAATCAAGCAATAGACTGAAGTCGTGTTCTCTCTCTCTGTTGGTTTCCACGCCTGCTTGAAGCTTCTGTAAACCCTAACCCTAACACTTTGCTGCCTTCAACTCGACTCCTTGGTTCAAGCCAAAGATGGGAGATTTGTGGCAGCATTGCCGCATGGCACATTTAGAGAGCTCAATGCAGCGAAACCATTAAAGGCATCCACACTCCGCCTATCGAGTCCATCAGGACCATCTCGCTCGACATCATTCATACCCTCCGCGGATAGTGGGGAAAATTTAAAGGTGGTTTTGACCATATGCAGAGGGTAACCTGGTCCTTTTCTCACAGATAGTGGTGGTGAGCTCACTTGGCACTATGTTTCCCAAAAGGAATCACCTTTCAACAACTGGACCCACTCAAATATCCACAACAATAATCTGTTAGATATCGCGTACCAGATGGGACACATGTATATGTCTCCAAGGTGTGTATCTCCATCAGAATCTCCCACGAGATCTACTCTTGGGTTCCTCCCAAAACACTCCTACCTGGTTCGGATCAAGTCCTCCAAATCAATCTACCAGATCTAGTTCTTCAAATCGATCTACCAGGAATTCGAGTAATCAAGGAGAATCCTAGTCCATGTTGTTCAGCTAAGTACAACTCAATAAGCTATGAAAAATCTGCTTCTCGGTAAATGAGCGAACTAACCTATCTCCACCGATAGAACCTTCTTACAGAGGAGAAAGAGCCATCAAGTCTCTGGAAGGAACCATCAAAAGCAAATAGGAAAAGCTTACTAAGACCTTCACCCAAGCATCATGCGATCTTCTGCGTATAGGTTGCTCTGATACCAAGTGTTACAACCTCATGGATCTCCTAAACGCAAAACACAAGTGATTACTACAAGTACAACCCCCTAAGAGGGGTGCAAGCTAGCACTGGTATACCACCAATGCTTGCCGGTGAGGCCTTCAGCATGACCATCTGTTGTCCTTCGAACCCAATCATATTCCCGACAATAATACTGGTCCATCCTAGACCACAAAGTGAATAACTCTCTACAAATAATAAATAATAACACAAGTCCAGCGCCACCATGAGGTGCGAAACATTTCACCCGAAAACGTGGAGTTTCAACCCAAAACGTTTCACCTTGTGACAAGCACATACTGAAACGTCGGACCGAAACGCCTATATATGGGTGGAAGCATGTTAACGTGCTACGCTATTTGCAGTTGTTAGCAGTAGTAGTTTTAAAAAATGGGCATGTAGTCAAAATTTTGCAAATCAAATCATGATTTGTCGGAGATTATACATCAAGATCCTTTGTTTTAATAGCTTTCCAATGATATATAGCATGATAGGAAATTTTGCATTGTGGGTCATCTTTGGATCTAGTTAGCACATCCAAAAATTGTGCTAATTAGCACTGTCCCGAGACATGCTTTTTTGAGCAAGTTAACATGCTTTGACCCATATATAAAATCAAGAGAAATAGATACTAGGTATCCTATTTATTAGCATAAAAATTTCAAAATTACTCACTCAATACATTACAATGAGTTAAAACACAAGTATAAAAGACATCTTTACTACTAAGGTTTAAACTTCAAATCTAAAATTTACAGAGGTTTCACTTTAAAGGTTTCAATGCAGGTTTCATGAAACCTTGAAACGTTTCGGGCGCTTCAGAGGTTTCACGTTTCAGGCTACCTAAAATGCACTTCACGGTGACCATGCACAAGTCTCACTTAATAGTGGCTACTGCTACTATAAATAATTGTTCGGTCATAAATAGCTAGTATACTTGATATTATTAAGTATGAGCCTTAGCCACCTATAACAGCTTGCTTCTTCTAATCCCAGGGCTTCCCTAACCTTGTTGGATTAGAAGTACTAGGTACATAACACCACCCCTCTCCCCACAACTAAGCCCTACTAGCGCCCGCAACCCTTGTTTAAAGCCTCCAGGTCCCCACGCCCCTCCCCACACAACTAAGTCCTAACCCTACCGTGGGTAAAGTCTACGTTCCTAGCCCTAACCCTAGGCCTATCGAGTTGTAACATCCTCCATGTTCCCCCCTTGGTATTTCTAATTTCCACACCTCAGATAGGTTCACGCATACCAGGGCTCCCTAGGTCTATTGACACTGACAGGTATTCATTCAACCAACCAATGGGTCTAATAAGTGTGCTTGATACCATTGAACATCATACAAACGGTTTTTTTTTGCTCGCTGAAGCTCCCGCTGCTCGCCCATCGCCGCCTTCGCTTCTTGCTCCCCCCCTTCTGCTCGCCGTTGCGCCCCCCCCCCCCCCCCTTCGCGGTCCTGCCTGCTTGCGCTCCCCCTCCTCCCTGCTGCTGCGCCTCCCCCCTTTTCGCCATCTCATCCCCCCCCCTCCTAGCCTCTTCGCGCCGTTTCACCCCCCCCCTCCCTCTTCGCCCATTCGCCCTCCCTCCCCCTTTTTTTTTCGCCTGATTCGTCCCCCCCTCTCCACCTGCTTGCGCCCGCCTCCTCTCAGCACTGCCCCGCCCCCCCCCTTCTTGTTGCTGCCGCCCCCCCCCCAGGGCTTCTCCTTGGGGTTTGTTCGCCCCCTCCCTTCGCTTTCTTCACCCCCAGGGGGTTTTTTTTTCCTCTTCTTCCGGTCTTCCGCCTCCTCGTGTGCAGCCCATTTCTTGCAGGTTCCCCGTTTTCGCCTCGCCTTCGCCTTCGCCTGAGCTTCAGACTCTGATGGAGACTCCTCCCGCCTCGCCTCAGAGGGACTCATCCGCAGCCCCCTCGCCCGCCCCCGAGGACATCCCCATCAGGCTTTCTCTTTCGCCGGAAGAGGAAGCGAGCCTCACCGCAGAGGTGGAACGCCTCCAGGCTCATTCCACCATCTGCCGTATAGTCGGCACTCGCCCCAGCAGAGGGGAGATCAGGGATCTTCTTCAGGCCCGCCTTCTAGCAGATGTGGGCAAGATCCTGGATGTACAGCTCTTGGGCCGGGGACATTATCAGATCGAGTTTGAGGCCGCCCAGAGCGTGGCCAAGGTCCTTGCCATGAGTCCTCTGGACATCAGGGGTGCTCGGGCTTTCTTCAGGCCTTGGCAGCATGGATTTGACCCAGCTGCGGCGGAGCAGGGAGAGCGCCTCTTCCATATTACAGTTTGTTTCCCTGGTCTCCGCCGGGAGTATCTTCCGCTCCTCTCCAGGCTCAGAGCATTGGTGGGCTCGGTTCTTGAGACGGGCCCCTCAGCAGCTTCAGTGGTGGCCAGAGCAGCTGGGCTACCTTCGGTCAGAGTGTTGGTATCTGACATCTCCTCCCTTCCTAAGGTCATTCAGCTACCTAGGATAGGGGGGGGGTGGATAGATCAGAGAGTGGAGTTCTCGGGGCTCCCGAACCAGTGCTTCATTTGCAGGCAGGTTGGTCATCTGGCCAAGGCCTGCCCTCGCAGGAGACCCCGACCCTCACCACCACAGCAGCAGGCTACTGATGGCCCGCCCACAGATTCGGCTCGGCAGGCTGCCTCCGGGACACCTGCCCAGGCCACAGAGACCTCGGAGTGGCAGCCTGGACAGGGGCGCCGCCGAGGGAGACAGCCACAGCAGCACGCCCAGAGACCGCTGCAGCAGCAGCCACAGTCTCAGCCTCACTGGGTTCCCGTGAGGAACAGCTTTGCTCCCCTTCAGGAGGAGTCCCCTGCAGCGACTGAGGACCAGGAGATGCCAGCTCCCCCTTCTTCACCCCCCCCACCCCCGTCCCCTCCCACCGCCTCTTCTCCACCTTCGCCTCCTCCCGCCTCCGCTCCGGTTTCGGCAGCGGCCCCCTCTCCACCTCCCTCGCCTCCCCCTCCTCCCCCTCCGCCCGCCTCACCTTCCCGGGAGACCCTGGCAGTTCCCTGGCGCTCACCTGCAGTCCGGAGAGCGCTGAGCACTGACCTCGCTCGAGCATCACAGAGGAGACCTATGCCGATTAGGGCCTCACGGATTTCATCTATCCGCAGTCGGCTGAGTCGCCTTGGCATTAGACAGCGCTCGGAGGCCTTTGATTATACCTTTACACGGCTTTTTGGAGCAGAGGGTCCCCATGAGCCAGCACCCATTCGAGTACATGTAGTGATACCTCCGGCCCGCGGGGAGGAGGCACTAGATTCGGCGGTGGCCTTCTCGTTCCCTCTATGTGGACCTTGTGATCGGGAGTGGACTCTAGAGCTCGCTCTCAGCACTTTGAAGACTCAAGCAGTTGAGTTTTCTCACCACATGAGCGATCTGGAGGTGACTGATGTGATAGGCCGACTTTGGGAGTTGGCTCACTTTTTCTTGGATCCCGGGAGTGTGGATACCTCAGGGATTCGGCATTTGGTCGTGCGTATAGTGGCAGACTTGGCGCGCGACCCTGGCTATGTGAGTATACACGAGGTTTCTCTATCAGAGCAGGAGGCAGTAGCCATGGCGCCTGATCCGGGATTCTTGCAGTACACCGGGTGGGCAGATTCGCAGCCGTTCGGATGGGGACTACTCTCCATCCAAGCCGCTTGCGAAGGCCCGCCGTACGGCTGAGACAGCATCCACCTCAGCAGGGCATCCATGAGGATCATCTCATGGAATGTACAGGGCCTTGGCGGAGCACACTTTATACGCTATCGAGGTTGTTTGAGGCAGGAGCTTCAGAGATGCCTGGTTGGTGGCAGCATTGACATTCTGATGATGCAGGAGCACCATTTGGGTGAGAGCAGGATCCGGAGATATGGTTCGGTGATGCCTGGTAGATGGGACACTTTTTGGTCTGCAGGGTTTGGTCCTTTGGGTGGACAGGGAGGAGTATGCATGGTTATTGCAGATGTATGGCGGCAGGCCATTGTGGATCGAGGGATCATTGTGCCTGGTAGAGCACAGTATGTCATTCTGAGGATGCATGATGAGCTATTGGGTGTGCTCAACATCTATGCGCCCAATCATGCTAGTGCCAGAGCAGAGTTTTGGACTCAGGTTAC
Source organism: Cibotium barometz (assembly GCF_041138505.1). Taxonomy (NCBI): domain Eukaryota; kingdom Viridiplantae; phylum Streptophyta; class Polypodiopsida; order Cyatheales; family Cibotiaceae; genus Cibotium; species Cibotium barometz. The sequence continues at coordinate 13,692,987 of NC_141046.1, forward strand.
AGATGCATTGCCAGAGGCCGCACATTGGTGTGTTGGGGGAGACTTCAACATGCTCGAGGACCCGGCAGATAGGGTGGGAGGCAGTCATGTTACAGTGCATGGCACGGAGCTTGCAGCTTGGGACCGGTTTTGCATGTCACTGAGGATCACAGATGCATGGCAGCATGGGGCTTTCTCCCGGTCTCAGGACAGTCTTAGTTTCTCTCGGTCGGATCGCCGGCAGGGAGGGACTAATCTATCTCGGATTGATCGCTTTTATGTGGGCGATTGGTTAGGGGAGCGAGGGGGCTCCGTCGGCATTCTTGCTGGCACCTCATTTTCAGATCATGCGCCAGTTATATTGACATTGGAGGAGGGGACACGGGAGCCCAGCTTGCAGTTGAGGATCCCAGAGAGGGTACTTGCAGATCCCAGTCTCGCTGAGGACATTGAGAGGATCTGGCATGATAGTCAGTGCTCTGACCAGGATGCAGCGGGCCAGTGTGCCCAGGGACTCATTGATCTTAGCTCTTTTCTACATGCTGCAGCTTTGACACGACTGGGAGAGATTCGCGAGCGGGAGCAACGGCTGAGACGCAGCCTTGCTTCGCTACAGCGCCTTCAGGAGCAGCAGCCTGCATGTGAGTGGGTGGCGTCCCAGCTGTGCCAGGCACGCCAGGAGGTTAGAGAGGTAGAGGAGCAGAGACATGAGTTTTACTATCGTCGTCAGGCCTCTCAGTGGACGCAGCTTGGTGATAGAGTGACTGGGGAGTTTTTTGAGATCACTGGACCCCGTCATGCGCGAGCAGGAGTTCGCCAGCTTGGTAGACCGGATGGATCGATAGCTACTGAGCTCGGGGAGATCAGAGCCATTGCCACTGCTTTTTACAGTGACCTGCTTTCAGCGGAGCCTGCCACTGAGGATCGAGATGTATGCAGACAGACTGTGTGGGCCCATGTGCAGAGGAGGGTCACAGACCATATGCGCACAGTTCTAGGTGCGCCTCTGTCAGAGATTGAGCTTGCCGAGGCCTTGAGGGTCCTGCCGCGACATAGTTGCCCAGGGGAGGACGGACTGACGCCGGCCTTTTTTATGCGCTATTGGGACCTTTTGGGGCCAGGCCTCCGCAGGGGCTTTCAGCATGTTTTGGACACTGGGGTGATGCCGCAGAGTTTTTCAGAGGGCTTGATCTATCTTATCCCCAAGGGGGAGGGAGTATCGGATGACATTCGGCACTGGAGGCCTATTACGATCCTCAATACTGTATACAAGGTCTTGGCAAAGGCCTTGAGTTTGAGGATCCAGCCCTTCCTGGGGGAGTTGATTCATGCTACTCAGACAGGATTTGTCAAGGAGCGCAGTATCCTTGACAACATCTTTACTTTCTGGGAGGCGACGGCCCGAGCCAGGTTTCTTGGCGAGGACTTGGTCGTGATGCTTCTCGATTTTGAGAAGGCATACGATAGAGTTGACTGGGGATTCTTAGAGGGCACTATGCTACGCCTGGGCTTTGAGCCAGGATGGATCAGAGGGGTGGCAGCTTTATATTCCACAGCTCGCAGCCAGGTGCTGATTGCAGGAGGTCGGGGGCCGAGTTTTGAGCTGACCAGATCAGTCCGTCAGGGGTGTCCTCTCGCCCCTTTCCTTTTTCTCTTCTTTGCGGAGGCTATGAGTATGTATTTGACGGCAGAGGAGGTTGGTTTGAGAGGACTCCAGCTCCCAGTCCGGGGGGAGGACTTGCTTGATGCTGAGTTTGCAGACGACACGGGCTTATTTTTGCATGGCCAAGAGGCCAATCTTATTCGGGCAGAGCAGTCGCTCCAGGTTTTTAGTGCAGCTTCGGGAGCATTGATCAATTGGCGCAAGACAGTGGCCTTTTGGATCAGTAGTGCTCCCACTCCGGCATGGAGCCCGGACCCCGGTTTTAGATGGATTCCTCCAGGCACAGCAGTGCGGTATTTGGGATGTCAGATTGGCCTCGATTTGTCACCTGAGCAGCAGATTGCCCCGCTTCTTCTGAGCATTCGGAAGAAGCTATTGTATTGGAGTACAGCTCGACTATCCTTGGCTGGGAGGGTGGTGGTGGCAAATCAGGTGCTGTTAGCGACTATGTGGTACATTACGTCTTGCTGGATTTTCTCGAGCTCTTGCATCAGTCAGGTACAGAGGCTGATCAGGAACTTTCTGTGGTCTGGGCGGGACGGTCAGCCAGCTCGGGCAAAGGTTGCATGGGCAGTCATTACACTTCCGCTGGCTCAGGGCGGTTTGGGCATTATAGATCCAGTCGATCAGAGTAGAGCCCTATTGGGGAAGCTTATTGTTCGGGGGTTGCTTCCAGGCGCTGAGCCTTGGAAAGAGCTCCTCTTGCAGCGACTGCAGGCCCGGGCGCCTCCTGCAGGGGGTACTTGGGCACCAGAGATTCGCTGGATCTTCATAGAGATGAGGAGGACAGGCCTCAGTAGAGGATGGGAGGACAGATTTGCTTTGAGTATCCTGAGAGCTTGGGAGCTGCTGAGACCGGGGCTCTCTCAGCGGCCTCCTTCTTGTGTTGAGGAGCGGGCCAGGCAGCCGCTCATCTGGAGCCCAGCGGTTCGTACAGAGCAGGGTCATATGCTGGGTTCTCGGCCTCGTCTAGCCTGGGGACCTTTAGCGGCAGGCCCAGCTCGTAGTTTTGGAGACTGGCAGGCTTTCTGCAGTCTACCAGAGGAGACCCAGGTGGAGAGGCTGAGTCACTTCAGAGGGGGGTTGATTATGAGGGATGATATTCAGGAGGCACTTACAGAGGAGTGGTTCACACCTCTCGAGCCAGTGGCCCCACGGTGGATGGGAGCCTTTACACAGTTGGAGATCCTGATTGCTGTCAGAGCTAGCACTGAGGATGGCAGATGCCTTTATTATGAGATTCAGGATGAGGGCAGACTCCAGAGAGTGGAGGTGGAGTCGCCTTTGGTTGCAGAGTGCACCTTTCAGAGGATTCGGGTAGTGGCTGCCGCTTCTCGGAAGTGGCATATTGACCCCGACCCTGCTGACGTGCTCCCGGATTGGCGCATATGGGCATATGCAGCGCGCCCCTTGGCCCGGCTACAGTGGGACCCCGGGGAGTACGAGTGGCATGATCCTTATGCATCCCTTGAGGCCACAGAGATCACCTTTTTCCAGTATACTGTTCGGCTGGGACGACATATTTTGACGGCGAGGAGGACGGTTTCTCCAGCGGCAGCGGGGCATTGGCGATTGCAGGGACTATCACAGGAGTTCCTGGAGGATTTTTGGGCTCGGCTCTGGGCTAGTCGACAGGCCCGCAGGATCTCGGCTTTTCAGTGGCTGGTCGCCCACAGGGGCTCAGCAGTTGGCACTTGGCTTGTTTACAGCGGTCTTCCGGCGGCCTGCGTCCGATGCGGCCACCCTATGGAGACACAGAGACATTGCCTTTGGGACTGCCCTCAGGCACAGCAGATTTGGCTGCGGATGCTGCGTATTCTGGCCCCCCTCTCTCCAGAGGGTATGTTTACGTGGGGTGCCGCTGCTTGGTCGACTTCGTCAGGGCCTGCTATGGGCTATGAGATGGAGCAGGGCAGTCAGGCCATCAGATTTATTAGGGGCCAGCCTCGCCTGGTTCCGGCGCCGGATTTCTCGTCCGCCAGCTGGACACAGGAGAGGGATTTACGATGGGAGCTCCTCAGCAGCCTCACCATCTGGTTCACCTGGAGGGCCCGGTGCTTTACGGCCTTTGAGGGGAGATTAGAGCCACCAGCAGAGACTGTTCGGGGGATTTGGCAGGAGTTGATCTACAACCTGCGAGGACAGTACGACCGCATCCGGGGAGACTCAGATGAGGCGATCTTACGGCGCCAGGCCTTTCACACCACTTGGCGCTGCGGCCCATTCTACACCCTACACACGGGATCCCCCCGTTGGCACTACAGGCCACCTGTTTGGCTCTTCCCCCCCCTATTGTATGATTTAGCCGCTCAGTTCTTTAGACTGATGCTTGTATTTTGCAGCACCTAGGGAGAGTCTCCCGGGCTGCCATGATGTATTCACTGCTCTTCTCTCTGTTAGGAGCAGGAGAGATCTCTTTTGTAGCCCTACGGGCGGTTTTTTTTTACATAACTAATGAAAGGATCTTTTCTCGGAAAAAAAAAAAAGTGTGCTTGATACCGTATTTGTCCACCCGACCAATGGGTCTAATAAGTGTGTGGGACACCAATACATCATTTAAGAGGGTTACATTGGTGCGTGGGACTAATACAGCTAACGAGTGCGAAACATGCACGATTGACCCTCGTTTTCAATGGCATACTAGCTCACGCATCCTTGGACAAGGACTCACAACGAGCTAGGTGTCTGACCACAGGGTCTTGCACTTATCGTGTGTACAATCATGTCCACAGCATCCAAGTGTGGGATGCACATGACACGTGCCTCTTGTGTCCAACTGGTACCTTTAAGGACACAACTGTCACCTTATAACCTCGTTAACTACCAACAAGCATTCACACTTATTATCCGAGTGGTGATGTGTCATGACATTACACAATGGGTCCCACCCTTTACCAACGTGTACTTGGTAGGGTCATGGACGACCAAAGGATCTATGCATCCAAGTGTGGGATGCACATGACACGTGCCTCCTGTGTCCAACTGATACCCCTAGGATACATATCTTTAAGGACACAACCGTCACCTTATAACCTCGTTAACTACCAACAAGCATTCACACTTATTATCTGAGTGGTGATGTGTCGTGACATTACACAATGGGTCCCACCCTTTACCGACGTGTACTTGGTAGGGTCATGGACGACCAAAGGATCTATGCATTTTGCATGCAATGATCCATCCACTTTGGCTCACTCAAATCAGCCAAGAGACTCTTCAACCATACTCCTTCACATGTAGCAATGGCTACACCCCTATATTCAGCCTCTGTACTAGATAAAGCAACAAAAGGTTGCTTTTTACTGCTCCAACTCACCACTGCACTTCCAAATGTAAAGGCATAACCAATAGTAGACCTCCTGTCATATGAGCTACCTACCCAATCTGCGTCTGTGTAGCCGTGTACATCTAAGCCTTTACCATGCTCATAAAGAAGACCATAATATGCAGTGGTCTTTACATAGCGCATAATGCATCTCACTGCATCCAAATGAGGTTTTTTGGGGCTCTGTATAAATTGGCTTACTAGCCCCACAGCATAACGAGCAGGAGGGTGAACCAATAGAAGTTCTGGCGAAAAAGCAAATGATGTGGGAAGGTAGCTTGTGTCGATCCATGAAGAATAGAAGTAAGTTGGAGGTAAGGGTGGGAAAAGGTGATCAAGATCGGCTTTTCAATGGTAGAAATGATCAACAGACACAGTAACCCCAAAGCCAGTTTGGACCCAAAGAGCGCTCTTATGGATTTTGCGAATAGTAAGTTTGCATTGAACTCAATTTCCAACTTAGTTTTATTATTTGTCGTGGTTTTTGCTTATGTCATGATTATGTGCTCTTAATCTTGTTTACGGTTGATAAAATTCCAAAACAAGAGCCTGCTAGATACATCCCAATGGATAAAAGTGGCAGAGAAACAATGATCTAGCCATTTGAATCAAATCGCTATCATGTCGGCTGCTTCGAAAGAGGACAAATGAGCGCAATCTAGCAATGACATCTCCAAAGGAGAGGTCATTAAAGAGGGCAAGCAATTGAGCATTACAAGCACACCATTTTTTGATTCATGGTGGGCCAAAAGGATCCAACAGAGGAGAGCCCTTACCTCTGAAATTCAGCAACATGGCTACATGTAAAACTTTTTTTGAAGAAAAAAGCAGCCCTTCGTTCCATCAATATCTATCTAGGAGAAGATTTTAAACCATTACAAGTGGAACGTGAAACAAAGGGACGGCTCAAATTATGGAGGCAAGGCAGGCAGGCAGGCAAATAGGCTGTGTATAGATATGGTTGTGTCATTATTACTGACCAACAACCCGCATAGCAATGCGGGTTCTATGGGACCACTGGCACATTACACAAGGCATTATGGAACTGCAATAGGACATTATGGTCAAACCCTCGAGAGTTTCACAAGCGGAATATAGTGTTCTGCACTAAGGCCCCCCCATCTGATTTGCAAAATTGTTGGTAGCCACCCTGCACGTGGCCAAAGACATTCACCATCTGGGGCATGGATACTACCAGGTGGAGTTCGACTCGTCAACGGCGTCAAACCGAGTCATGCAGCTGAGCCCCTTTGCATTGCATACAACGCAATGGCAGCACGGCTTTGATCTTGCATCTGACCCTTTGGCTAGCATATCGGGCTTCCTGTCACAAGATGGGGAACGCAAAACAATAATATAATAGAACAACATTTCAAATACCATACATAGCATGGAAACACGGCGGACAAACCATAAACAATACATTATCAATACACCGCACTGAGCCGGAACGACCGACCCCCATAGTAACTTCTTTATTGAGATAGAAGCTTCTACAAAACACCAAGGTGCGGGTGCATACAACACTGGATTTTCCACAAAGCATCACCACATCTCTTGCCCAAATCTCAGTCTAGAGCCAAGATACAAACATAGCTCCAGAAAGCCATCCAATAGATTGTCTCAAAACAGTCCCATAATCAGTCCATAAACTGTCCATAAAACTGGTCAAGACGGGTGAAGGGACCAAATGGTGACACTTCCCAGTGACAGTTTGCTTCACAAGCCTTAGGAAGGAATACCTTTCTCTTCTCCTAGTGATTGGTGGTGCCTCGGGAGATTGATGGAATCCCCCGCCACTGCTGCCTCGGCCCTCACACAGGCACCCGGATTCCATCCCTCTGCATCTACGTAGCCTCACCAACTTCAGTGCCTCATTGTATATCTATTGCTAGCCTATGGGGCGACCCCATCTAACAGCGCGTGGAGTATCCAGATTCCAGAGTATCCACGCCTTCCAAGTCAATGCTTCATTTGCAAACAGATGAGACATTTAGCCAGTGTCACCAATTTGGTCCCCTCACCAAGCTTGAACAGTGTTTCACACACTGTCTGGAACCAAGATGTGAACGGGGATTTTCCATAGAAGAAAGCTAGAGCATTTACTAGCAAAGTTTGGCCCGAAAGATGGCTTCTGAGCGGAAGTAGCATGGGATCTTTAGCATATAAAGAGACTTATAACATTTATAAGATGGTGTGTTCACATATCATTTAAGTGTGGCCGGGCTGCTTATTATTTTCCGCATGTAAATATGGACAAAAGGAGGCGCCTATAGCAAAAATTGGCTAAAAAGCTTAGGAAAAGCATACACTAATATTTTTGGCACTTCCGTTACTTTTGGCAATAAAAGGGGAAAAAGCATGTCAAAAATAGGGCAAGTCAACTTTATTAAAGCTTGGAAGCGCCTTCGTGGAGGAAGCATGCGCGTAAGGGCTTGGACTGGGAAGTAGCAGCACGTTTTTCTCTCCTTGGAATGCTGGCTGTGCAGTGGCAGCAGGCCGATCCACACCCTTAGCACATATCTATCATCACTTTGCATGAAACATAAAAGCTGGACAAATGATGAAAATGGAGCTTGCCCACGTGACACCGCATAGAGGCCGGAATGGGCCGACCCCCTTGTTGGGGTAAAGGCGTTATGCCCACCCTTATAGTGTGTACAAGCCCATAAGTTATAGTACATAGTACACTTAGTACTTTTAATGTACTAAGTGCACTATGTGTACTAGTGCAATATACATGTGTGAGGGGAGTCACACACTCATACTTGGTGAGTTGACTTATCCCCACAACTCTCTCTCTCTCTCTCTCTCCCTTGCTTCTCTGTGTATGTCTCCCATGAATGAACTCTAACCCTAATTCTGTTTTCTCCCCATCAACTGGTATCAGAGCTTTGGTCCCTCCCTCTTCTCCTTGATGGCTCCTGCTGATTTCTGTCCTTCTGTTCTGGTCTTATTCAGCCCTTGCATGCTGGTCGCCTGCTGAATTTTTTTTTCTGCCCAGCCATTGTGGGCTGCTCAGCTGCTGCCCAGCCAGCAGCGTGGACTGCCCCAGCAGCCCATCAGCCAAGCGAGGGCCCTCTAGTGTAGCGCTGGGCGTACATACGCTAGGCGAAAACCGCAGCTGGTGCGGTGAGCGTGGAGGCGAGCGAGTGGCGAAGGCAGCAGCGGCGTCCTCAACTGGCCACGTTATTAACCGTGCAAACGTGGCGCTGAGCGTTGGCGAACTGGCGCTAGGCGACGTAGCTCTACACGGTCGAGTGGATACACAGTCGACTACAAGGCGAGTGTCCATACCCAAGCGGACACGTAGGCAGGTGAGCGAAGGCCTAGCGCTGGGCGTCGGCTGGCAATAAGCGAAAACATCAGTAGCGTAAGGCGCTAAGCGAAGACATCAACTGGTCGTATATGCGCTGCTACTCGGTGAAGAGGCCAGAAGCGAACGCAAGACAGCGCTCAGCCACGTAAATAGGGTTTAGGGTGGTCGCCCTGCTCCTCGCAGCCCAACAAGGGCTACCCAACCAGCTGCCCACAGCCAGCACACGTGGCTGCCCAGCTGCTCCAGAAGCTGCCCAGCACCGAAGTCGCCGCCACCACCGCCTCCATCTCAGCCTGCAAGTCAAGAAACTCAGAAAATTCAGAATTTCATAGGTACTTGCCTTTAATTTTTGCGAATTTCTTATCAATTAAATCAATTGAGCAGGTACAGGTGCCCAATTGCTCAATTTTTTGAGCAAAATTGGCAAAATTGGGGTGACATTGGTCACAATCAGGATCAATTTGCAGGAAATTGGTCAAATCAGGATCAATTTGCAGGAAATTGGATGTCGAAATTTGGGGCTTTTGATGTAATTGTGCAATTAAACACTCATACATGCTGTATGATGTGAAAAATCGCACATTTGGGCGAAATTGCAGCAAATTGCAGTGCAAATCAAGGGGCTTTTGTGCCGATTTGGTTGATTTGCATGCAGGCAATCGCATTTGATGCTGTAAATAATGTGTTGATGCCTTACAAGCACTCAATGTGCCTGTAAATCAAGGGGCTTTCATGTATTTGATGTATATGTGGCCAGGGGGAAGCATCGTGAACACTCTGGATGCCTTCATGTGCGTCAATGTACCATGTATGATCAGAAATTGATCTTAAATCAAAGGGCTTTTCAAGTTCGTATGCTTGTTGAGCTTGGCAAAGCAGCAGGCAAGCCATTTATGCCTTGAATCCTCAGAAATCAGCTTGCAGTCAAGGGGCTTTTGCCCAATTTCTGTTCGGGACTGTTTTATGCAGTGTACAGGACTGTAAAAGTCTGATTTTCACTCATTTGGACAGCCAGGAGAGCATTTATTGCTATTGTACCTGCTGGTACAGATTTGGCACAGCTTTGTGCATGTTTTGGCATGGCTGTACACTGTTTTGAGTGACCAAAAGGTTCAATTTCAGTTGCTGCACTTGCCGGGACAGGTTTGGTACATCATTGGTGAGCACTTGGTACTGCTGTACAGTACTTTGGAAGGGCAAAAGAGCACATTTAAGGTGCTGTCCAAAATCTGCAGCAACCAGATTTTGGTGATTTCATCACAAAAAGTGGGAGAAAAGTTGCATTCTTGCTTCCGCAGTGGGAGATAAACTTTGGGAGAAAAACTGTGAGCACTTTGTGTGCTTTTGGTGCAGTGTTTGCACATTTGCAGGGAGTCAGGCATTGACAGGTTGCATTTTGCTATGGCAACCACAGGTGAGAGCTCTTCATTGCTTCACATCAAGAAGCTTGAAGGCTCGCATAACTATGATATTTGGCAAACCCAGTGCTACAATGTGTTGCTCCAGAAAAAGCAGCACAAGCCTATCAAAGAAAGGGGTGTGATGCCCGCTTCTCTTACTGCTGAAGAGTGGGAAGATATGGATGAGCTGGCAAGATCTACTATCATGTTGTCTGTGTCAGACTCTTTACTTTTCAGCATTCGTGAAGAGAAGACAGCTTGGGGAATGTGGCAGAGATTGCAGGACTTGTATGCCCAACAAAGTGCCTCAAGCAAAGTGTATTGGTTGAAGAAACTCATAGGTCTTCAGATGAAGGAAGGGGCTTCTATGACAGCCCATCTAAATGAGTTTAATGGTATTGTCAGCCAGGTCATCAATCAAAAGTTGGCAATGGACGATGAGTTCAAAGCCACTTTTTTGTTATGCACTTTGCCAGAGAGTTGGGACACATTTAGGACAGCCACTAGCAATTCGAATGCTATGCTGTCATATGCAGATGTTGAGGGTGCTCTTCTTCAAGAAGAGATGAACAGGAAAAACAACTCTGTTGGAAAGTCCAATGCAATGAATGCACGTGGGAGATCCCAGCAAAGGGGTAAAAGCCAAGAAAGGGGAAGGAGCAAGTCTCGCTCCAAAAAGGATTTGGAATGCCATTATTGTGGCAAGAAGGGACACATTAAAAAGCAATGCTACAAATGGAAAAATGATCAAAAAGAAAAGGGAAAAGGCAAAGACAAAGACAAGGATGAAGCCAAAGATGTAAAGCCGAAGGGCAAAAGTGGAGTCAAGATTGAAGAAATCAATGTGTCACATGCAGGTGGCAGTGAGGATGAGGTCCTATTTACTTCTTCACTTGATGCCCATTCACTTCTTACAGGTGGTCATGGTATGCACTCATGGATCATTGATTCAGGTGCCTCCTTTCATGTCACAGGTTGCAGAGACTTGTTTGTCAGGTATACTGCTGGCAATGAAGGAGTGGTTTATTTGGGTGATAACCATGCATGCAAAATTCTTGGCAGAGGTGATGTGAGGCTTGTATTTTCAGATGGCTCACAGCTTATGCTCCATGATGTCAGGCATGTGCCTGAGATCAAGAAGAACCTGCTTTCTACTGGACAGCTTGATGATGCTGATTATGTTACCACATTTGGTAGTGGAAAGTGGAAAATTAGTAAGGGCTCACTGGTTGTTGCCAGAGGCTCTAAAGTGGACACTCTTTACTTTATGCATGCTGGTGTTTGTCACCATGCTAATGTAAATGCAACCGAGCTGCCGGAAATTTCTATGTGGCATAGCCGGTTGGGACACATGAGTGTCAAGGGAATGGAGCAATTGTCTCGTTTGGGTTACTTGCCTTCTCTAAAGTTTTCAAGTTTTCAGTTTTGTGAGCATTGTATATATGGTAGGCAACTACAGTGCCCCCACAAGAAAGCTCTTGGACAGAAAGATGCTCAATTAGAGCTTGTGCATACAGATGTATGTGAGATGCCTCAGCTTTCTTTGGGAGGGGCAAAATATTTTGTGTCTTTTATAGATGATGCCACACGTAAGGTGTGGGTTTATCCTCTTCGTTTGAAGAGTGATACATTCTCAGTGTTTCAGAAGTTTGTTGCTCTTGTTGAGAATCAAACTGGCAAAACACTGAAGGCTTTGCGTTCCGACAATGGTGGAGAGTATACGTCCAAACAGTTTCAGGACTTTTGTGATGCTAAAGGCATCAAGAGGGAGCTCTCTACTCCTTATGATCCTCCACAAAACGGGACAGCAGAGAGGATGAACAGGACCATACAGGAGAAGGTCCGTTCTATGTTGTCACATGCTGCATTACCTCATGGTTTTTGGACTGAAGCTGTTATGACAGCCGTTCACCTTATAAATAGGTCACCTAACACGAGACTTGGTGGGAAAGTGCCAGAAGAAGTATGGACAGGGAAGCCTCCATCATACAAGCACTTGAGAGTGTTTGGTTGCGTTGCGTACGTGCACATACGCAGGGAAATGCGCACCAAACTTGATCCTAAGTCTCACAAATGCATATTCCTAGGATATGGTGACAGAGGTGAAATGGGGTATAGACTTTGGGATCCCATAAATAGAAAGATTATACGCAGCAATGATGTCATTTTTTATGAAACATGCATGTATAAGGAGCCTGCAAGGCAACAGGAGCCTGGCAGAGTCATCTTTGATGATGATGGACATCATGGACAACAACCAAGGGCTGTAAATCAGCCATTACAGCAGGAAAACCAGCCCTTAAATGGTGCTGAAAATGGTCCAAATGGACAGCCAGAGATGGCAGAAGATATCCCTATGGATATACCACAGTTAGAGGAGATACCGGGCATGATTTTTCAGCCTTATGGCATGGAACAGGAGCCACCAATGGGTGATATGCAGGCTGGACAGCAACCTGCAAATGATGGTCATTGGGTACGGAGGTCCACAAGACCCTCCAGAGCCCCTGACAGGTTTGTTCCAGGGGTTGACTACTTGATGCTCACTGACTGTGGGGAGCCCTCATGTTACAAGGAGGCTTTACAGAGGGCAGACAAGGCTCTATGGGAGCGTGCCATGAAGTCAGAGATGGATTCTCTGCATAAAAATGAAACATGGAAGTTGGTGCATTTGCCTGCAGGCAAGAAGGTTTTGCCATGCAAGTGGGTTTACAGGCTCAAAGTTGCACCAGATGCAAAGCCAAGATACAAAGCCAGGTTAGTGGCTAAGGGCTTTCAGCAGGAATATGGTGTGGACTTTGAGGAGATCTTCTCTCCAGTGGTCAAAATGACCACACTTAGAGCTGTATTAGCTTTGGTTGCACATGATGATCTGGACTTGATTCAGATGGATGTGAAGACTGCTTTTCTTCACGGTGATCTCCATGAGGAGATATATATGCAGCAGCCAGAGGGTTATGCAGTGAGTGGAAAGGAGAAGCTTGTATGCAAGCTGAAAAAGAGTCTTTATGGGCTCAAACAGGCACCAAGGGAATGGTATCATAAATTTGATACATTCATGAAATCTCAGAAATTCAGGAGAAGTGACATAGATCACTGCTTGTACACCAAGAAAGCTTTGGATGGCAGTCTATTGATTCTCATTTTGTATGTTGATGATATGTTGATTGCCGGGAAATCTCGTAAAGAGATGGATGCATTGAAAAAGAGGCTGCATGAAACCTTTGATATGAAGGATTTGGGTGATGCAAATCACATCTTGGGTATGCGGATACTTCGGGACAGAAATCAGCATGTGTTGTATTTGTCTCAGAAGGAATACATTGGCAAAGTTTTGCAGAGGTTCAATATGGACGGGGGGAAGAAAGCTAGTACTCCTTTGCCTCCATATGTGAAACTCAGTGCTATGGACAGCCCACAGTCAGATACAGACAGGGCTGATATGGCCAAGATTCCGTACGCTTCAGCTTGTGGCAGTCTCATGTATGCCATGGTTGCTACTAGGCCGGACATTGCATTTGCAGTGGGAGTGGTTTCTAGATACATGGCCAACCCTGGCAAGAAGCATTGGGAAGCAGTGAAAGGTGTCATGAGATACCTGAAGGGCACACAAGATTTGTGCATTTGCTTTGGCAAACAGGATGCATTAGTGCATGGTTACACGGATTCGGATTATGCCGGTCATCCAGATAACCGGAAGTCTACTACCGGTTATGTATTTACATTCACAGGAGGTGCTGTGTCATGGATATCCAGGATGCAGAAGTGCACAGCCTTATCTACTACAGAGGCCGAGTATATTGCAGCCACAGAGGCTTGCAAGGAGGCATTATGGCTATCTCGGTTAGTAATTGATTTGGGCTATACAGGGGATATTCCATTGTTGCATTGTGACAGTCAGAGTGCCATTCAGTTGGCAAAGAACCCTGTTTTTCATGCAAAGACAAAGCATGTGGATGTGAAGTATCACTTCATCAGAGAGGTAATAGAGAACAAGCAAATTCAGCTTGTTAAGATTCATACGGATGACAACCCGGCTGATCTGTTGACGAAGAGTTTGCCTCCGGAGCGGTTTGCTCATTGCAGACACTTGATGGGCATTGGATGAGGCCAGTTTCAGCCTTGATATGGCCTTGTATATTATCATGTACATGCTGTTTTTTTTTCTTTTCCTTTACTTAAGGGCACTTTGCCTTTAAGTGGGAGGTTGTTGGGGTAAAGGCGTTATGCCCACCCTTATAGTGTGTACAAGCCCATAAGTTATAGTACATAGTACACTTAGTACTTTTAATGTACTAAGTGCACTATGTGTACTAGTGCAATATACATGTGTGATAGGGGAGTCACACACTCATACTTGGTGAGTTGACTTATCCCCACAACTCTCTCTCTCTCTCTCTCCCTTGCTTCTCTGTGTATGTCTCCCATGAATGAACTCTAACCCTAATTCTGTTTTCTCCCCATCACCCCCCCCACCCACCACCCCCCCGCGCCCCCCTTTGGAGTATTTTATTACCCAAGGAGAATGTACAAGCTTTGAGGGCCTTACTCTCCCCACATGAGATGCCGGATTATCCATATACAAATGCCATAACATAGCCCAACACGAGGCAACCAAGCCAGAACACAAGCTGTAGAAATGCCGAGCCAACAATATAATCCATATACCTCCGTGTGGGTACTGATTCTTCCCTAAAAACCACGGGTCTTCATGCAATAGAGCTGGTACAACAGGTTCAACTTTCCATTCAGCCGATACAGCAAGTACAGTGGCCGGTACAATAGGTACAGTGGCTGGTACAGCGGGTAAAAGGGCTGGTACAACTAGAACAGTGGCTGGTACAGCAGGTACAAGGGCTGGTACAGCCGGTATAGTGGCAGCTACAGTAGGTACAATGGCTGGAAATCATAATAAAATGATTAAATACCTTGTCTTCAGTGGCATCTAACAATACATAAAAATGCTTTGAAATCCACTGAAACAATAATATAAAAGCCTATACAAGACACAACACTAGGAGCTGAAATTGGGCCAGCACCCCCCCCCCAAAGGTATCTTTATTACCAACAGAGTGTTCCAGTAAAAGAGAACGGGTGCCAGAGAGTAAGCACTCTATAGGTTGGCACCAGATACATCCAGCATATGATGAAAACAAGCCTCACACAAGTCTAAACTATGTTTGCCTTCAATTTCATCACGAAGAACCTTGCTGAATTGGACTAAACAGCTCTATTTTCAGCCCAAAATCATGCCAGACAAGTCACCCCAAGTGTAGAGAAGGCTGCCATGTTGTTTGCCTTGATCCCACGGCCTTTGGAGCATCAGAAAACAAGCCTGATATCTATTGTCCAGCAGTCAACCATCCCTGGAGATGAGCCAAAGCAGTCGCCTGCATCAAGAGAGAGAGAGAGAGAGAGAGAGAGAGAAAGGGAGAGAGAGTCGGAGAGAGAGAGAGGAGAGCGACCCTGCTTGCGAGCGACGCTGCTCACTTGCGCTTCTGCTCACTTGCGCTTCTGCTCGCCTTCGTCTCTATTCACCTGCAACCTGCTTGCCTGAGTCTCTGCGATCTGCTCGTCTGTTCAATGTGCGACTTGCTTGTCTCCTCATTTAAGACTTGCGACCTGCTCTCTGCATCTTCCGTCTTGTTTCTCGCAACCTGTTCGTTTGCTTCTTGTGCTTTGTGTCTGCTTCTTGTATCCCGTTGATTTCTGCCTTGTGTTTCTCCTCCCTGTACATCACCTTCTCAATGTGTGTGTGTGTGTGTGTGTGTGTGTGTGTGTGTGTGTGTGTGTAACTTGGTTGAACACAAAGCTAATCAATACACTTAAATACACTAAGATTTGAAGGACACTTGCTCAAATACAAGAAGTAATTTGTTGAATTGACAAGAGACACACAATGAGCCGGAACGGCCGACCCCTCCCTTGAGTAAATTGTATTCCTATTGGAGAAATTCAATACATAGCTTCACAGGCATCCATTGCCAAATCCTCCATGCCAATGCATATGAAATTCAGCATTTAGAAAACAATGGTATGTCGATGTAGATCACCAAGGAGCTGCCTTGATGCCCGGCCCGACTTCAGTGCCCATATTCTCTACCATTGGCTCTATGTTCTACCAAGCAAGGTAGCAACATCTTCAAGAGCACATAGGACAAGAGAAATACTACACATGACGGCTAAACAAGGAGTCCTGCCCTTCTACTGAATAAGTAATGACAACACATTGTCCAATTAGCTTACCAGTCTTCATAGAAGTTGTTGCAAGCGGAAGCCTTCGCGTAGGAAGCTTTAGAAGTGTTGATATCTTCGATTTGCCGCAATTCTTCGCGACAAAAGTCTTCAAGAGGCTGAAGGAAACCCTGGGAAAGCTTCCCCTATGGTTCAACTTGAGAAAGAAAGGCTGAAATTAGGGTTTTCAGCAAAAAGACCAGAAATTACAGCAAAAATGAGAGCTATTTTGCTGAATTTCAGTCATTGGGAGTGAGTAGGAGAGTGATTAGCACTTGGAAAAACTCTTGGAAGCTTGGAAAACACCCTAGCAAGTTGGGTATGGCTATGGAGAGCTTGAAAATGGAGAGAAATGGTGGAAAAACAGAGTTTTCAGCCTCCAAAAATCCTCATGAAGAGAAAACACGAATTTTCTCTTAATAAGTAAGTGAATTGGGATCCAATCAGGTGAGAGGACATGGGGAGATGACCATTTATGAGTAAAAAGGAAGATCAGGTCCTGGACATTGAGTCTTGCCCGCCTCGGGACTTCAGTGAGTGTGAACTTGGAAGTGGTCATAATTTATAAGTGAGTATGAACTTGGAAGTGGTCATAATTTATAAGTGACTTTTGGGCGCCCAAACTTTAATGAAGTGGGAACGCACTCACTTATAGATATTGGCCAAGTCCTAAGGGCTATTTGAGCCTAGATTGGGTAATACTTACCACCTGTTCACATGCCACACAACCATGTCAGCAGACAGTTTCACACGCATGGTTCACGGGCGGGCGTCCCCTAGCCCGGAACTACACATAGGTCATGCAGGCATGAAAACAGCATGCAATTTCATTTGCAGGCGAGCACATAAAGATGCTATGCAATGCAGCATTGGCATGAGCAATTTCCGTTCATGAAACCATATAAGACCAGGCGTTTCCAGGCAAGTATATGCGATACCATACCCAGTGGAAAGCCAATCCTCCAGGCGTTTCCGGGCATGTACACAAAGGCACAAGTCCCAGCGGAAAGCCAAGTCCTCGAGGCGTTTCCGGGCATGTACACAAAGACACAAGTCCTAGCGGAAAGCCAAGTCCTCGAGATATTCCGAGCATGATAACATCAAGTCCCAGCGGAATATCATATCCAACTATATAGCATGACACGTGTCAATCACATGCATAGGCACATTCCATAAGCCATGGACACCAATCCAATATGTACATAGTGTGAAAGCAAGAGTGAACCATTCGGGTGGCCAAATGGTGACAGTGTGTGTGTGTGTGAGAGAGAGGGAGAGAGAGGAAGAGGGAGAGGGAGAGGGAGAGAGGCTGGGATTTGAGGCGTGCTTTCTGAAGTCTTTGCAGACTGCTGAATTAGGGTATGCAGGTGCTGAATTAGGGTTTTCAGGTGCTGAATTAGGGTTTGAGAGAACGGGTTTTCTTTGCTTTTGTACATGGATTTGGATGACCCGGCTGCTGCTGTTGGTGGCATGGCTGCCAATAGCCTTAACATGGATCTTATTGAGGAGATGATCGAGAAGGATGTGGGTTATGCTTCAGATGCCTGGGAGCAACAAAAACGTCAAAGGCTTGATGTTGATGCAAGCTACACTCCGGTGAATGTTGGAGAGAATGCAGAGGAAAGTTCTCAGATACCTTCTCCGGAGTTTGTACGTTTGCTGCAGATCACTGGTGAGCTTCTACAAGAATATGTGAAGCCAAATAGCGTGCAAATGGTTGCAGTAGATAATGGTGGTGTGGCTGATGTATGCATGGAGACTCCTTTGTTGCTACAACAGCTCTAGCAGATTTTCATGATCGTGCTGCTATCTTCTTCTTTACTGGGCGTATTCCGTTGTTACCTCGCCTTAGAGCATGGTTGGGCCGCTTGGTGTCGCCTGAGGCACTTGAGGAGATTTATGATGGTCCGAGAGGCTTTAATGAAATACTTTTTTCACACTTCGGAAGCCCGTAGGGCAGTCTTGGAGCAGGTGCCACTCTTTTTGGATGGGCAGTTGGTTCATGTGGTTCCGTGGAAGCCTATGGCAGAGTACCATGATATGTTGCGCCAGGCTTGCCCAGTTTGGGTTGAAGTGAAACAATTCCCACCAATGTTTTGGCGTGTTTTACCAGGTCTCATGCGAGGTATCGGTGATGTCTTGGTGGTGCCTCGAATGACATCTAGAAACCGAAATCGTCAGATGCTGTTTGGCGGGGGTCTTTGCGTACTCATCAGGGGCCCTTACATACATATGCTCGTCGCCCTTTGGGTTCAGGTGCCCAGCAACAGACCAGGATTGAGAGGCCGGGAGGCCAACTTTCTCAGGGTACAGGTGTCAGGGGCTCTTGGGGTGGATAGAGTAGAATGCTATCCTATTAGAAGTCGCCTAACAAAAGAAGCACAACAACAATTGCCTCTTGTGTTTGGTTCGAAGGGTGAGGTCATCTCGCCATGGGATGGTCATTACCCTTCGGCACGTGCTCGGGAACTCCAAGTGCAGTCTGAGATCACAAATACCATGTCTAAAAATGCAATGCTTCAAAAGGTTCGTGATTTGGCAAATTGTCCTGGGCCTAGTACACGGCCTTGTTGATTCCTTTTCTGGGAAGGCTTATGAAAATTGTACAATGGAATGTAAAGGGTATTTCTTCACGCCAAAAGCAGTTCAGGCTTTGGCGTACAACTTTTTGTCATGGTTGGGATGTTTTGTGTGCAGTTGAACATAAGCAGCATAAGTTGGCTGGCAAAGCCTATGTATATAAGGGGTTTCATGTTTTCTACAGCGGACATCCTGCTTCGCAGTCAGGTGTTATGTTTGCTGTTCGTTCGCAGTTTCAGCCTTCTCTTGTGATTCAAGATGTTCATGGAAGATTTCTAGTGATACAGATTGTTTGGGATGATACGCCTTTATGGTTGTTAGGGGTGTATGCTCCAAATAATGCTCGTGCACGCCGTTTGCTGTGCAATGACATGTGTGCTCTTTCAATCTATCATCCTGGCTTTGTGATGGGAGACTTTAATATGTGTGTCTCCAGGGAGCAAGCCACGTCGCCTCATTCTGTAATGGATGGCCCGGAGAGAATGGCGTGGGAAGCTTTTGCAGCAAGGTCGCTAAAACAAGACATGTGGTCTTGGTTGCATCCAGATGAAAGGGGTTACACTTATGCCTCACAACAGTTTCGGGGCACTTATGCTAGATTGGATAGGATGTATATTTTACATCAAGATCTCTTTTTGCCAGAGGTTCTTACTATGATGGTTGATCAGCAACAGGTTTTGTCAGATCATTGGCCGTTTGTGTTTGAAATGGTCTATCATCCTGTGGATACATATAAAGGCTTGTTGGGACGCTTGCCTTTGCGCTTAAATCACACTTTTTTGGAGCATGAAGCTTTTGATGTTTATATGCGTCAGTTGATACGACATTTCTCCACAAGAGTGTCCATGGCTGATTATCATGCTTGGCCAGTGTTTCTTACCAACACTCGGAAATTAGCGCGGCATTATGGTCTTGCTAATGCCTCTATACAAAAACAGCATGTGGTTCTTCTTGAGTCGCTTTTAAAGGGCTTGCAAGCGTTCATGTTTACTGACTCTATGGATGCTGAAGTTGTGGATGCCATAGAATGGCTGAAAAAGGAGCTATCTAGGGTGCAGGAAGCACAATATGTTCGCTTTAAACTACTTGCACGTCTTGATGCTTTGCGGGATGCTAACTGTCAATCTCATCGCTTCTATGATAAGTTGCATCAAAAACATATGCGTGAGAATATTGTTAGGCTGATGGATGCCCAAGGCAACCTTGTTACTCAACCTTCTGAGGTTATTCAGCATTGCATCAAGTTTTATGAAGATTTGCTTGCCCCTCGAGAGGATGCCTCGCCGGCTGTCCTGGCTGCAAGGGAGTCATTGTTTGCTGAAGTACGATATTAAGTTGACCCTGATGTGGCGGTTCAGCTTGATGTTCCTGTTACTCAAGGGGAAGTGGAAGCTGTTCTCTCCAAACTTTCCATGGGAAAGAGCCCTGGTTGGGGGGATGGTTTGACAAATGAGTTTTCTCGAAAATATGCTGATCAGCTTGCAGAGCCTTTGACGCTTATTTGTCAAAGGGTTTGGGATGAGGGATATATGCCTGCCGATTGGAAGTTGGGCATACTTCGTTTGTTGCCCAAAGTCCCTTCGCCTACTTCTTTGGCTCAATGGCGCCCGATCTCACTTATGGGTATTATGTATAAAATCTTTACAAAGATTTTTGCCAATCGCTTGCAGAAGGTGCTTCCTACTCTTATTCATCCATATCAATATGGATTTGTGCATGGCAGGAATATTTTGCATAATATTCTTAATGTTTAAATTGGAGTGGATTATGCCAAGGCAAAGAAGCAAGAGATTGTGATGGTGCAGCTGGATCTTGAAAAAGCTTTTGATCATGTCAGCTGGTCTTTCCTTTCTCAGTTAATGACAGCCATGGGCTTTGGTCCCAAAATGGCTAATTTGGTGCATTTACTTGGCTCTGGCTCTATCACGCGGATTATGCTCAATGGAGGACTATCGGATGGTATTTCTCTCACCCGTTCTCTCTGGCAGGGCTGTCCTCTTAGCCCTCTTTTCTTTGCCATTGCCACTCATCCTATGTTATCTCGCCTAGATGCTATGGCATCGCATGGTGAAGTGGTTGGTTTGCATCTCCCTCATGGCAAGCAATTGGTTGCTCAAGCCCTTGCAGATGACACTTTTATGTTTCTCAGGGCCGAAAAAGCCAATATAGATCGAGCAATGGAAGCTTGGAATAATTTTGCATTGGCTTCTGGGCTGAAAATAAATTCAGTAAAATCAGCCCTCATTGTATGTACGGAATTTGATCTTGAGGTATTAGGGTGGCAAGGCCGTGTGGTGCATACAGGAGACATTGTTCGTCATCTTGGGTATCCGGTGGGTGTGGATGTGGACCCCCAAGCGCTTCTTGCTTGAATTTCTGCTCGGATCTCGGATAAATTTGTGTATTGGAAAGCTCAAGGGTGGCCTATGCACGTGAGGGTTAAGGTAGCTCAGGTTATTATGCTTAGCATGATTTCCTATTTTTTGCCTTTGCTACCTTGGACGCACAAATCTCTTCTCCGTTTGGTTGCTCCCATTCGGTTTATGCTGTGGAAGAGGCAAGGAAATATTATGGGTCAAACATGGATAGCTTGGAATCACATTACGACGCCCAAAAGAATGGGTGGGGCTGCTTTATTGGATGTCCGCTTGCATATGGTGGCGTGTAGGTGGGCGCTTTTTCAGGATATGTGTTTGCAGGAGCAGCCTTGGGTATTCATGGCTCGTGACTTGATTGAGTTGGAGGGATTGTCACATGGACGAACACGTGTGCAGGTTTCATGGTGGGACATTGTGAATGCGGCTCATCCTGTCCGTATTCGCTCATCTCACATTTTATCACATATTCTCCTTTCTTGGCATGAAGTTCTACTATTGGCTCGGTGGGATCCTGGTCATGAAAGACTACTTTTGAACTCTTTGCAGTTCGAAACATTTGTGGAGTCGCGTGTCATTGTTTGGCCAGACAGAGATGCTTCACGCATACGACTCAACCGCATGGTCAGATTAGGCTTGGTTAGAATCCGAGATGCTGTGATACCTGGTCGTGACAGGCCATATTCGTTTCCTCGTATTCGGCAGCACTTTAGGGTTCCTCCGACATTTCAGCCACTATGGGTTGACATCATGCATGCAGTTGAGCCTTTCACTCCATTGCCTCGGCCATCTGCAGATCAACCTTGGCTTGATTGGGCACTATGTAAATCTGGTGACTTGATATCACTTTCAGCTAACCAAGTCTATCATAAGCTCGTATCAGAGAAAGATTGGGTTTCAGCCAAGGCCAATAAGGTGTGGGGATTGCACAAGTCTAAATCATGGTGGCAAAAAACTCTTATGCGTGGTTGGCAGTCTAAACTCCCTTACCAAGGTAAGGTTTTCATTTGGAGGATGTTGGTGGGAGGGTTACCTACACGGGATCAGCTCAGCCGTCGTAAAATTACATTGGCCTCTTGCTTCTTCTGCACGACATGCACTGAAACAGTTATGCAACTGTTCATGAGTTGTCCAGTGGCCCGTCAGATTTAGTCTTTTGTCTCTCGCGTTTGGGAGGCAGTAGAGAGGTCTACTGTTTCGGCTCATCAGTGGATATTTGGGATTTGTCCTCAAATCATTACTTCGGACAGTCACTTTGTGATATTCCATTTTCTTAGATGGACAGGACTTTGGCATATTTGGACTACACGGAATGGGTTCATCTTTGATTCCTTGTCTGGAATACATGGGCACATTCTACGTACCCGCAGTTTGCTGCTTTGGCAGTTTTCTTCTCTTCTCTCAGCTCAGCTACTGGATGCAGATGTTATTTTGTTATGGTCTACGGCGGCTCGGCTGGCTCATCTTTGATGCTTTTATTTGGGATGCTTATTTGGCTAGGAGGCTTTCTTATTAGTGTACAGGTTTGCATGGTCATGATCCTTTAGAGGATCTTTTGTGGGGGTTTTTTTGGGGCCATAGGTTCTGTGTGAGTCATGTGGCTAATGTACATTTTTACATATAATATAAAACACCATTTCACGAAAAAAAAAGAGAAAGAAAGAAAGAAAGAAAGTTGTATTAACACCTTCAAAAGGACAAAATGACCTATGAGACCAAAGGGTTACATCATATCCATGAGGTACATCATCCTAGGTACAAAATAGTAATAAAGAAAGAGAACAAAAATCTAGAACTGATCTAGGTACATGAGCAAAAAGCTCTCATATCACCCTAATACATACCTCATGGGCCGCTGTGACATGGTGCTCAAGGTGGTAAAACTAAGCTGGAGTGAGAAGGTCCTGCGATGATGGGAGATGATGGCCCGGATCCTCCTGTGGTGGCATGGCCATGGGCAAGGGCCATGGGGTCTAGGGCATCGAGCTCTGCATAACTCAGTGGCTATGTCAAGTGTCACACCTCTTGGCCGAGCTCCTGCACTAGCCCGTGGTCTGGGTATGATGAGTGGATCAGCCCTCGGAGTGCTAGTATGGAAGAAGTCGGTGAGAGCTCTCTGTGCTGATCCTCTAGCAAGTACAACTAATCTGGATCTTACTAAGGACTCCCTGTGTCTACAGAGCTCTAGAAGAAAAAGTCACAGGCATCTCTGATCTGGGAAGTCCATGATCCTGAAAGTGGTCCGAACCCAGCTCGGAAGAGGCAGTGGAACCTACCCAAATCTCATAGTATACAAGGCATCGCCATATGTAATGATCCTCTGTCTCGGGCTCTGTGTGACAGAGCTGGCATATCCTATCCTCTGGTGCGGCTGCCCTAGGCCCATATCTGGCAGTCTCCACTCTCAACCGGTGGGATGAGGTGCAGATCTGGCCGATCCCACATCTCACCCCAAAGGATAGGTGGGTGTCCATGTAGCGTGGGCAGATGATGAACCCATCCTCTGTCAAGCATAGGAGATGATCTTTGTAGAAGGCCATCTTCGTCCCCAGCGGATGACTAGGCGAACTCCATGTCCTCTGAGTACCCAGTTTGACAATGTCCTTCCTGATAACCCTGTTCCGCTCTGTGCGGCTGAGAGCAAATGACGGGGCCTCTATGTTGTACAGGAACGGGGGAAGTGCCTCCATCTGCATACCGTGCATGCCAAACCAAGTGCCTACCTGTGCATACCAACACTCTGTATCTCCCTCAAGTGTCAACTGTCTCGAGGACTCCAGGGCTAGCCGGAGTATCTATCAACTGGAAGCTCCATAGCCTGTGCCAATATGTCAATGTCTAGAATAGGGCCTCTGTCACTATCGGTGCAGCCCCCACCTCTAACCGCACAATCTCATGTGGCACTGACGGCTTACTCCTAATCATGCGTGAGATCATCGCCACTAGGGGCCTCTCCATTGGCTTCCACCCATCATATACCTCCTCTGTATCTGTCTCAGTCGGCTCTCTCCTCTGTCTCCGCCTGTGGTATAAGCTAGGACCCCAGATGGGGGCACCATATAGTAGTGCAATGTAGCTAGAGTATCAAATAGCCAAAGCTTCGTCCTCGGCTCCTGAAACTGTATCTGTGAGCATTGCCACTCTAGCGAGCCAAGGGCTGCATATCCCCTCATCAATCTAGCTTTGGCCACCTTCCGCATCGAGAATTGAGGTCTAGCAAAAGTGATCCCAAGGTATACATATGAGGTAACATACTCCTAATCATGCGTGAGATCATCGCCACTAGGGGCCTCTCCATTGGCTTCCACCCATCATATACCTCCTCTGACGGATTACTCCTAATCATGCGTGAGATCATCGCCACTAGGGGCCTCTCTATTGGCTTCCACCCATCATATACCTCCTCTGTATCTGTCTCGGTCGGCTCTCTCCTCTGTCTCCCCAATGGTATAAGCTAGGACCCAGATGGGGGCACCATATAGTAGTGCAATGTAGCTAGAGTATCAAATAGCCAAAGCTTCGTCCTCGGCTCCTGAAACTGTATCTGTGAGCATTGCCACTCTAGCGAGCCAAGGGCTACATATCCCCTCATCAATCTAGCTTTGGCCGCCTTCCGCATCGAGAATTGAGGTCTAGCAAAAGTGATTTCTTAGGTATACATATGAGGTAACATACTCCACACGCTCTCCACTGTATGTAAACTGTACTACAAATCTACTTATCCACTATGAGGAGGTTTTAAAGATCATGACCTTGGTCTTTCCAAGGTTCACAGTGAGGTCCCGGTCCTTGCAAAAGGCTTGTAATGCATCCAAATGCCTCTACAACCCCTCTCGTGAATCAGAAATAAGAATAATATCATCTGCATACAAGAGGATCGGTATCAAGACTCCTGCCAAATGTGCTCCTGGTCCTCCCTGTCTATCTATGTAATCCGACATCTAGTCAATGTATAGACCAAATAGGGTAGGAGACAAGGGGCAGCCCTGCTTCACCCCGATAGTGCTGTGTATGATCTCTGAGTCACCTCCTGGAGCCCATACTCTGCCTGTGACTGACTCATAGAGTTCCCCCAAAGCATCTCTGCTAGCACTCCCATATCCTGCAGTCTCCTCGTCAGTTTGGCCCGTGGGACTGTATCAAAAGCTTTGCGGAAATCCACAAAGCAGCAGTATTTCCGATGCCCGTGAGCTCTCCCCTCCTCAATGATCCCCGTAGTGTAGAGATATGATCTAGTGTGGAGTGCCCTCTCCTAAAGCCTGCCTGCCCCGGTGCTCTGAGTCTCTGCTCCTCGGACCATCTACTAAGCTCATGCTCCAAAATCTAAGCATAAATCTTGGCCAAGGTGTGACCAATCATGATAGTCCTGTAGTTGTTGGGGTCCACAGGGTCACCTGCTTTCAAGATAGGTACAATAGTATTCGATGACCAGCTGACAAGGAAGCTCTCACATAAAGCCCTGTTAAACATGTGAACCAGTAAAGGCGTGTGTCCCTAGCATGGGAGAAATGCTCGGTGAGGAGTCCATCATGATCCTGTGCTCTCCCAGTCTGCATCCTATCAATAGCATCTCTCACCATGCTGAGGTGAAAGAAGGAAGAGTGTGGGGGACGAGGTTCAGGTGGATGGGGGAGAGGTGGCTGCTCGGGGGCATGGTAGAGAGAGAGAGAGAGAAAGAAAGAAAGAAAGAAAGATATATTAACGTCTACGAGAGGCCAAAGTCGGCCTATGAGACAAAAAATAATACAACTGTGTTCTTCCGGTCATCGGAAGAAAAGAAACAAAAGAAAAAGTGTGCATGTGTCTGGATACAACTGTGAATGAGAGAGAGAGAGAGAAGAGTCACTTCTGTCTGTGGGACCTGTAGGAGCAAGCGATCAGCCTTTAAGCAACCTTGGAAGAAGTTGACCAGCCTTAGAGTTGCTGTCCAGCATGCAAACTGACACCTGTCAAAACCCTTTAGTGTTCTACACACCAGAAACAGCTGGAAGTAGGCACCTAGCTGCTTTTTGGCTTCTACCCTCCCAAAATAGCAGCTCATGGAGCTAATATTGCATGTAGAGCTGCCCACCCTTGAGTAAGGGCCAAGTTTCATTAAAAACTAGTCCAACTGATGTGAACACTCTATAAATTGTCCGCCCAAACTTAAGTGTATGTGAACACTTTATAATTCATCCACCCAAATTTAAGTGTATATGAACACTTGCACTCGTAAACCTTAGTATAATAAAATATAAGCTGTAAATTGAGTTTGACCACCTGCAAACCACTGCCTCAGTCCCAAACAAGTGTGCACACACACGTCCATAGGTTTCAATGCCACGAACTCACACCAAGATCTCAATCCTTTCATGGAGCCCTTCCACGTGTACTAAACCAAGCCTGGAACACACACCAGGGTCTATACCTACCCTTCCATGGTGTTCCTCCACATGTGTATAGTCACGAATATGACACCCAGAATCCTGGGTGGCTTTGCGAAATACCAAGATCTACATTGGTGAGGATCTCACCCACTTGCAGGTGGAACAAGGGAAGCTTAAGATGGTCCAAGTCATGGAAGCAAGGACGGCTGGGAAAATAGGCTGTCTACGAAGATGGCTGGGTTATCATCACAAAGAGATGTCTTGCAGAGGGGCGCCAAGTCTATGGGACCACAAATGCAATGCACAAGGCCACCTCGAATCGTAAAACAGACTCAGCAAAACAACTAGTCTATATTCTACATGGATCAGGTATCAAGGCCAGACTCCAGCAAGTAAAAGCACTACAAATCCACAAGGCTGGGCCACTATTGGAAAAGCTACAGCGGCTAGGCAGGCATCACAAAACTCCAGTCAAAAACATAAGCAAAGCAAATTTTATCATTGCTGTAAATCATTGCATGATTATGAGACTCAAGTAGCATGTACGTGTAATCTTGAACAAACCTTGTATATCCCTTAGCATCGGGCAGCTGATATGAATCAATGTCACCAATTGTGCCAATGATTGCTTTTGTCAAAGAATCATTATCTAGCTCCAGTCCCCTTAAAAATTCCACTGTATTATCGTATATGTCCAAAGTCTCAAGCAAGTTTGGATCTCGATAAGATAGGAAAGAAAAGACACCTAGACCAACAGAAAACATGGGAGTAGACATTCAGCCACCAGTTTGGCTGATACTAAGAAAACTGCATTATCAAAGTCTAAATATGTTGAGACGTGTACGAGAAAAAAATGGAACAGATGAGAAACCTGAATGTGTATCAAAATCGCAGAAACCTCCGTAAGCACCTCCGCTAACTCGAACACGGTCCCATAGCCATGTGTTACCAATGTGTTTAGAAATAACATAGGCACTGCCATTCAACTTATAGCCAGTGTCATAAATGTTGAGTGCTTTTCCAACATAGTTCACCTGCAGGAGGTAACAAAAGCATAAACAGAAGTGGCCACTACCAACATTTATATAACTTATCTTAACTCACAGCTTGATTACGAAAACAACCACTCTATGTCTTCCAGACGCGAAGCCAGAAGGATACCTGAGTGGGTACAGCCAACCCTTCATTTGATGGTTCAAGACAGGTGCTCCAGGTTGCTGACTTAGTGGCTCCCACATTTGGAAAGGCCTGGAGTAGTGACGCTACGTGAGATTCTGCCCTTGTTATCAGCTTGCTGTCTGCGGTCAGGTTCACCAATGCACCCTTCCTAGAGAGAAAACTGTTACGTATTTCATCCAGTGCCTCTGCTAAAGTTGACCAATCACTATCAACCTGCTTCTCCAGTGTCTGCAGGTAATCAAAATAACTGCAAACAGAGAAGGTAGGCCACAACAGACAAATCTTAGAAAATCTTAAGAAATACAAAGAAGAGCTGCACAAGCAAATATCAAGATAAGTCAAACCTAGGAAACATCTCAAAATGATTTACTGGCTGCTGATGGAGGTATAATGGGTTAAAGACCCTTAAATATAACTACTATCTCGTATATTGAGAAAAATCACTCAGCAAAAAAATCAAGGGGTCCATAAGCCGTACCCCAAGAAAACTCCAAACTACGTAAATCCAGAGTATGTTGCCATTTTCAGTCCTATTGATGAATAAGAAAGTGGGAAGATCATGGCTTATAAAAATAGTTCTTAGCTGTCTTTTGGCTGCTACTTCAAAAAGCATCAGAAAACTGAGAGGAGAGAGACAGCCAGACGTCTCTAGAAACCCTGATCAATTTCACTGACCTCAGTAAAGATAACTGAATAAAGGAAAACTACGACCCCCAAAGCTCCAATACAAGGTTACAGTTTCGAGAAAATTGGACAGGGAAGAGCAAAAGACATGAACTAAAAGCTGAAGCAGACCTACACAGGCAGAGAAGAAGTAAAATTTACCTCAATAGCAGGACAGATTTCTTCATAAAAAGTATGTAACATCTAACCTTAGCAATGTTTGCAGTAGCTGATAAATCGGGCAAAGGAATAATTACTTATTTGAAATCAAAATCTTTTCTTGCAAGCTTTCAAACTTCAGATTGAAGCATCAATTTTGAAGAGTCATGTCTGTACAGTAAAGAAATACAGTATAATGTGAGTCTCAGCATACCTTAGACCTCCCATTTGTTCAGATACCCATCCAGCCACATTCATTTTGGCATCCATTCTTGACGCTGCAACACTATGCCCACGTCCTCTCAAAACACTCTGCACATAATTAAAACAGCCATTAGCTGCCATCACGGATAGCCATTACTGTCCTTATCTTACTTCTATATACATGAGCATACCTCCATGCGGGCTTTGCTCTGTGAAACAAACTGCTTGAAGCGCTGCTGATCAGTGAACTGGACATCTTGAAGTAAGATCCTCATCTGCATCAATTGAAGGCGTAAACAACACACACAATAATAATGTGCATCTAAATGATGTAGCCAAGTGAGAAAGTATAACAGGGATGGCTACACAAGATTTTATTTACTTAATCACCTTGATAAATGAAAGCAACCAAATGTTCAGCTTTTGCACATATCATGCTTGTTATGTCCCCATAAGACATAACCAAGCTAGCATTTAATAATATGGTTAAGACTATCTCGAGGGCTAAACTTGTCTAAAGAGTTGTTTATCCATGGGTCACAGTAGAGTGATGTTGAGGGCATTCTCACCCAAAGTCTATATAAGTGAGACATGGGCTCATTAATGGGTGGCTTTGTTAAAATATGTGCATCTCATATGTTGTGTGGGAACTAGGTCTTATGTCGGTCCAAACCTTTTATTAAGTTGGCACAAGTCAGCATACATCTTTGTAGGTCGTAAGGCTTCATGACGTGCCTATTTAAAGGCCTCCCTGCCCACTGTTGCAATCATCTATTTTCCCAACGCATATTGTCAATCCCTATCTGCTTGTGAGTATAAGCCCATGTAAACCCTTTGCTATAATACAACTTGATCTTGTCTGGGCTCCACCGATCCATGATGATTCACAGTTGTATCCAGACACATGCACACTTTTTCTTTTGTTTCTTTTCTTCCGATGACCGGAAGAACAGAGTTGTATTATTTTTTGTCTCATAGGCCGACTTTGGCCTCTCGTAGACGTTAATATATCTTTCTTTCTTTCTTTCTTTCTCTCGTTGGCATCTCTCCCTCTCTGGTCTGTTTTGCTTCCGCATTGTGCAACTCCAACATGGTATCATCGCTCTACGTCCCGGCTGCCTCATCTGTGATCGTTCCCCTCCTTCCTTCTGCATTTTTTGGAGCAAACAGTGGCTGCATTTTGACAACCAGGTGGCTGCGTTTTCTCCTGCTCGCCCTCCTTTCTCAGCGTTTTCTCTTGCCGTGCTCCTGCCACCTGCATTTTCACCTGCTGAATGCCAAGGTGCTGTGCTGGGTGCTGCGTTTTTTTCTTCCTCAAGCTTCTGCAGCAGTGTCACATGGAGTGTTGGCTGTTTTACAGCAAGGACAGCAGTGGAGGGAGGCTCTTTTGAGTGTGGTGCATCCTGACAAGCGGCTTCGTTGGTCCCTCCAGTTCCCCGGCTACCCTCCTTTCCTGTTGGGTGCTTTCCAGTGAGTTTTGTGGGCTAGTTTTGCTGCTGTCCAGCCCCGTTTCTTGAGGGGGGCTGATCTGTCCTCATGGTTTGTGTTGTTGGAGAGTGTTGGAGATCGGTTCTGGAGTGCTGAGATTCAGTGAGTTCAAAGACTTGCTTACGGAGGGTGGACTTTTATTGCTGTGGATATGGGTTCCCCCTGTATGAACAAAGAGGACAAGCTCGACAGAACTACCAATGCTTGTTGGAAGCTGATTTTGCGGGTCTGGTTCAGTCCTCATTTCACAGGGTAAGGTCAGGATGTCAATTAATGATCAGAATCACGCAATTGCAACAGTACAGCAGAAAGGTAGCTATGGATTGAATGCTTTTCAAATTCATTGCTTGGTGTAGCAGAGATTATGGACTGGATGTGTTCCAAGTTCATTGTTCAAGGTTTCTGGGACGTGATGTGTTCACAGTCCACGACTGGATGTGTTCCAAGTTCATTGTTCAAGGTTTCTAGGCGTGTTATGTCCATCAGCTCATCATTCTATATATATACCTCGATGAATCCGAGAACATGCCCAAATTCACCTTATAAGAAAGTGCAATTGGTAGTCATCCACAAGACAATAAACCATCAACCCCAACATGCATAGTATGGACTAGATACTACAACATCCCCACTAACGTCATCAGTGCCCAATAGTGGGTGTAGAACTTGGTACCAATTTATGCTCCCACACCCCCCCCCATGCACACGACGTGCACGCACACACACACACACACACAAGAGCATACATTCATACAAAGGTCTATGTAATGACTTTTTGTCACAGCTCCGGAGATATAGGGCAAACTCAGCCATAATGAAGCCTAGCACTAAGGATCATAACAAACAGAAAGAATTACTACAACAAAAAGGTAGTTCACGGGAGGCTAGTGTGGGAATACGAAGCCAAGAAGATTCCTTTGATGTTCTAGGTGGCATTATGTTTTGAGAAGACAAGTTGGCAGGTGCATCTTTCGCACTATATCCAGTATCTACATTACTCGAGAGTCCATGGTCGTGTCTTCATCAGCTTCTCTTCTTCAGACATTTGCTCACTATGAGCTGCAAAGGGGGTGTTAAAATATGTGCATCTCAAATGTTGTGTGGGAACTAGGTCTTATGTAGGTCCAAACCTTTTATTAAGTTGGTGCAAGTCGGCATACATCTTTGTGAGTCATGAGGCTTCATGATGTGCCTATTTAAAGGCCTCCCTCCCCACTGTTGTATCTATTTTCCCAGCGCATATTGTCAATACCTATCTGCTAGCGAGTATAAGCCCATGTAAACCCTTTGCTATAATACAACCTGATCTTGTTCCTTGGACCTTGGGTCATCGTGCTATTGTATTCCTCAAGATGCTACCTGTATTTGTAGCTAGTAGTCTTTTTCCAATGTTTTATTTTTCTATTTTAACAAGATTAGTGTAATAGTTGGATACTTTGTAACACCTTTTTGTCTCATACACCCTAGGGCCTAGTGGTCTTTTGAAGACGTTAATAAAAGTTTCTTTCTTTCTCATGTTGCCATCTCTCCCTCTCTACACTATTTTGCTTCCACATTGTGCAACTCTAACAGGTTTCATAGGTAGACACCCAGATAATCAAGATCCAACCACTCCATGGCTATGCTCAAATCTTAACAACTCCAAGGTGAGGTTTGGTGATATAAAGCACTACAGATTAAGGTGAGAAAAGTCCATTGTTGGTCTATTCTCACATGTGGAGGTGCTCCCAAGGGAGCTATTGCTCAGAGATTAACATGATCCAACGAATCACTCAATGATTGAGTTGTGCATGCTAAAGCTGGTTGAGAAAAAAAGAAATTAAAATTAACGTCTACGAAAGAACCCAAGGGTCTATGAGACAATGAGAGATACAATGATACCATGGGTAGAATCTAGGATAAGGTTTGTAACTTCAAAATGTGTCCAAGAGAGAATAATGGGAAAAAGAAAAAGAAATAGAAACAACACTTCTGAGGGGGAGGAGAAGATGTAATGCCATGTAAGCAAGGATGCAAGGAGGACGAGAGAAAGAAAGAAAAGAAAGATAGTTATATTACCCGTCTTCCTTGGACACAACCGGTCTAT
This sequence comes from Cibotium barometz, assembly GCF_041138505.1. NCBI lineage: Eukaryota > Viridiplantae > Streptophyta > Polypodiopsida > Cyatheales > Cibotiaceae > Cibotium > Cibotium barometz. The sequence continues at coordinate 13,725,007 of NC_141046.1, forward strand.
GAGACCAAAGGTCAAAGGTTCCATGTGATACTAAGCCATGGAAAACCCTACAAGAAACTATAAAAAGGATAGACTAGTTGTATGTCTATCACATCATTATCATGAGCATGCAGATAGATATTACGTACCTGATGCTAACCACAAGGTTAGCTGGCCTAATTTTGGGTTAGGGGACCCTGAAGATTAGTGCAGAAGCCTGATTACATCGGCTAGGGTGTAAATTATTGTTATCCCAAAAGATGTGTCATAGTTGAGTGCTAGTGACTAGTAAAAAGTGACCATTCACAGTTGCTATTACTTTCCTCTATAACCACTGATCTTACCTGTTCTGAAATTAGTGAAGATAACCTTCGTTTCACAATCTCTTGCCTGTAGTACAAAGGGATCATGGACGTCATTGGGCACATTTTTGTTGAGCTGCACAGATCTCGGTGGGATGTATTGTTCGATCATCCTCTAACACAGTTTTACGGCCTTGTGCAGGGATTTCTGTGTAGCTTCATCTTGTTTGATATCAATGCACCAGCCTCATATTGGATTCTTGGATATCCATGCTCCACCCTCATATTTATTGCCCAGGCACTCGCTAGCTCATATTTGTACAGCTTCCACTATGAGGAGTAGCCATGGTTGAGCAGCCCGGGCACCCACTGGCATCCCTGTATTCGCACAGGAAGGTGGCCTAGTAGCCATGGTTGTGCTGCGCACAGCCCGGGTGCCCGGCATCCCTATATTCACACGGGAAGGTGGCCTAGGAGGCCAGATGGTTTACAGACGGCTTGGATTATATTTGGCACATTGCCAAACAGGCTACATGCTTTGGACCATTAACTCATGATGGTCCATGCATGTAGTAGGTACACTTTACTCTTGGACATTACAAAACTATGGATTCTGTATTTCACATTTAGCAATAGATGCATAATAGCCTTAAGAACTCCAAATCTGGTTCTTTTAAAATATGCTTGCACCTAGAGAATGAAATAAATCCACTTACCAAATCAAACAATTCTTGGACCTGGGATGCCATTGCCTTGCCTCTTACAATCATATGACTGGAAGGCTCCTTTTTCCCCCTCCTTGCTGATGTGCTGGGAAAAATACTGATACCGCCTGTTTTTCTCCCTATCAACTGATTCAGCTGAACAAAATCCATGTCCTTGGTTCCCATTTCCATCAGGGACTGACTGCACAAAAAGAACATAAAAACTTTCAGAGACTTGTTCATATGAAAGTAACAAGAGTTCCACGACAATGAAAGGCATACCAATAACAGCTTACCAGAACAATGGTACAAGAGGAAGGAGTTTAGAGTCTATTGAGCTCATATTAAAAGCCAACTCTGCATATAACACATCATTTGTGAATAGGTCATGCCGGAGCACTGTTGTACCTTGGATTTCACCAATCTGTAATAAAGTGGCAAGTTATTCACTTGCTAGACACGTGATGCCAAAAAACTTAGAACATGTCAGACAGAAAAAAAGAACTCCCATAGAAGAACCAAGAAACACCAGAGAACATAGAATAACAAGTAACATTTTATCAAAAGAACCCAAAGATCAGTTACATGAAAAGGCAAACACTGTTGTAAAAGGAGAAAACCATGTCCTACTGTCTAAAGAATGAGAGCTTACATCCAAAGGAACACGAATAGGTTCCTTGGGAATATCTCCCAAAGACAAGCTTGGAACTGTTGCAAGGGCTTCTGGTGGATCAGGAGTCTCTTGTTTGAGGCGTAATTCCTCAGTTGCACGGACCAACTCTGCCAAATCCTCCTTTGTCATGCTTTCCTTCAATTTTTTAAGTATCTCCTTCTCTTGAGATTCATCAATTGCTCCCTTCTCTGAATCAGGCTGAAAGGCATTTAAAGCAGAACTTCAACTTGAGCGCCTGAACTTATCAAATTCAATGCAACATGTTGCTACCAGTCTCAAAAAATGGCACCCCATTTCTGATCCAGCTCAACATTAAATTAGGCATAAAATAGCACAACAACAAACCTGTAATAGCACAGTCACTTTGTGAGGATTGTCCAACAAAAACTTCTGAATTAAAGGAGAAAAGATAGCCTTGGCTCCTTCAGCAGCTATCCTGGCTTTCAATGCTTCCAAAGGTTTTGCAAATCTTAAAGGTTCAAATGGATCCTGGCCATACAGCCATTTTCCCTGCATTTCATGCCAAAATAGTTGTTCATCAGATACAAAGAAAACCAGCGCTTAAAAGGGTAGTCATGCAGGCATTACAGCCTTCCAGATGAAACCAAGTTCCAAGGCTTGCAAGTGTGCAGTTCACCACTTCACTTGGCCGTGCAAAAGAAAGAAAACAGCAGCATGGTCGTCAAAGAAACCCAATAGCCCTACCATAGAGCGCAGCATGAGAGACAAGCCACGGGGAAAAGAGCCAGTGTTATTCTCCCTCAAGGAAAACTCAATGGTATTCATGGAAGCCTCAACAGCTTCAGGTGTAAAACCTTCATGAACAAGCTCTCTCAACTTTGAAAGAATTAAATCCTCTGTCTTTGTAATATCCTCTTCAGCAACATTCTTCAGTCCCACACTGAACTGTGGCTGAAGCAGATCATCATCCATGCCACCACCAACGAGAGCTTCACCCAGACCACTTTCTAGCAATGCCTTGCGTAAAGGTGCGGCAGGTGTTCCCAGCATCAGATGATCCAAAAAGCCAAGTGCCAGTTCTGTTTCCATATCCAATGGTGTGTCTGCAAGCAACCAGTTCACGCATACCATGTGTTTCTTCTTCAGATCCCCTAATTCACCAGCAGCATACTTTTCAACAACTCTCTTGGGCTCCAAAAACAGTTTTTGGACCTTCACTTCTGACTCTCTGGCTGCTTCGTTGGCCTCAAACTCATCCAAGTAGGCTGCAAAAAGTTTCACAGGCATACCCACATATAAGTGATTAAATGTGAGATGTGCATGCTGTCTTCAACCCAAAAATTATCGAAAACCAAATGCAGAAGATGCTCTTTTAAAGTTGAATAAATGCCACCCTCCATAAGAGTCAGGTTATCTGTTAGCCTGACACGCACTTTTAAAGTTCAATAAATCCCACCCTCCATAAGAGTCGGCTTATCTGCAGAAGATGCACTTTTAAAGTTTAATACATGCCACCCTCCATAAGAGTCAGCTTATCTGTTAGCCTGACACCACTGAAGGAAAACAGTGACAAGCATAATAAAAATATGAAGGGAGAACTTGGAAATATATGAACAGATTGCGTGTGTTGTATGTGTAAGTAAAGACGTGATAATAGGGGAGAGTTGCACGGAGAGAAAAAGGGGGGGAGAGGGGGTGTTGCGCTCTCAATCTAACTTGCTAACAAGAATGTTACATACTAGCGTACCCCTTGGAAGAAAACACATCTCCAGAGGTATCGTACATTGACATGTTTTCTTTCTCTGAGGTGTCTCGAAGACAAGAAATAGAATGCTAGGAATGGAATACATGAATCATAACCTACCATAAAACACAGTCGTGACTGCTTTACTCCATTGTGAAAAGTCTACATTGAGTGAGGTGCATGCAAGTGTGTGTATGTGCTCTAGTATAATGGTGGACTCGTCTGGAAACAGAAACACTGAGATAAAAGAAAATGAAAACCATACATCATGAGATTATTTAAATATTATAAATAACAGCACAATCAAATGGATGTTTAGGAATGGGGAAGACAAAGGACAGAGTTTCACCATTCCTAAATCTTGTAAAACAAGTGTATTAGATCATAATTTACAATTTAATTTGACTGAAAAACTAGAAACTAAGAAGACCTAACTAACCATTAATCAGGCGTAGCCGTTCACTCGGATCATCATCTCCATAGAACCAGATACGAGCATTGCTTGGATGATAAAACTTTTTATGAAACTCCTAATAAACCAAAGAAAATCTGTACTAAGTTTCCAGAGTACATTACAGTCACAAGTCCAGAAAATAGAGTTAAAGAAAGAACACCCACAAAATTCACGCCCAGGTGGAAGTTATGCCATACCTGGAATTCACTAAAAGTAAGCTTGGGTATGACTCCTGGATCCCCTCCACTGTCCACACCATAGGTGTTGTCAGGAAATATAGCCTGCAATAAGATGTTGGAAAACATTGTTTTCTTTGACCAGACATGATTTTCTAACACTCATATAAACCTACTGAGAGCATCAAAAATAAAGAAAGAGATTCCTTCGCAGACCTATCAGCCATCAAGTACTTCTATGTGTTACTCTAGATGTTCCAAGAGAGCAATACAACTACTTAAGCTTCACTTTTTAACTGGAGTGTGATAATCGTCCTACGTAAAATAACAATCTTTTCTCCAAGAAGATTAATTGTCTCCAAATCCAATCCCAAAAACTATCGTCCCAGCTGAGAATGGGACCCAGCGCTCCACGTGCATAAAAAGACTGCACACTGCTCCCGCATGATCTTCAAGTCACCTTGCCCGCATAGGGCGCTTCATCATGGTACCTAACGTAGTAAAGCTGCACAGGCGGGAGAAAGTCTTGTGGTGGTGGGAAATGATGGCTCTGATCCTCCTATGGTGACGCGAGCGTGGGCAGGGCCACATGGTCAGGGACGTCGGCGGGCTCTACATAGCTCCATGGCTCTATCTAGTGTCACTCCTCTCTGCCTGGCTTCTATACCAACCTGGAGGTCGAGCGTAGTGTATGGATCTGCTCTCAAAGCTCTAGTCTGGAACAAGCCGGTGAGAGCTCTGTGTGCTATAGAAAGAATTATTACAACAGAAAGGTAGTTGATAGGGCATATGCACCACTAAAGATAGCAAGAACTAACACTATCAACTCGCTGCGACTTGGGCGAAAACTTCACAATGTGAAATTTGCATGTCCGCTAATATAGCATAAAGATATACCTACATAAATTCAGAACATTATAAGAAAGTGCAATTTATAACCTCATGGTAGGCATCCACAAGACAATAAACCATCAACTTCATCATGCATAGTATGGACTAGATACTACGACATCCCCACTAACGTCGTCAAGGTGCAAAAGTGGGTGTCGAACTTGGTATCAATATATGCTCCCACAAACACACCGCCCATGCACACACATGCACACGTAAGAGCATACATTCATAAAAAGGTCTGTGATCTGAGTTTCTATCACAGCTCCAGAGATGTTGAGCAGACTCAACCATAATGAAGCCTAGCACTAAGGATCATAACAAATAGAAAGAATTATTACAATAAAAAGGTAGTTGATAAGGCATATGCACCACTAAAGATAGAAAGAATTAACAAAATATCAACTGGCTGCAACTTGGACGAAAACTTCACAATGTGAAATTTGCATGTCTGGTAATACAACATAAAGATATACCTAGATGAATCCAAGAACATACCCAAATTCACTTTACAAGAAAGTGCAATTTATAACCTCATGGTAGTCATCCACAAGACAACAAACCATCAACTCCATCATGCATAGGAGCTGCGAGCCCCCACCCCCCCCCAACACTTGCGTTGTCCCCCTTCGCTTCCACTCATCTACGCCCCCCTTCCTTCGGCCTATGCATTCCACCTGCACGGCCCCCTTCGTTGCCGCATCCTCTCATCCCCTACCCGCATGCGCACTCCCCTTTCTACCTCCGCACCATAGTTGCCAGACGTTTTTAAAACGGGAAGTTTTATACGAGTTTTATACTTTTAAAAACGTTTTTTTATTTTTGGGAAAGTTTTTAAAATAAGTTTTTTATTCATTAAATTTTTTAGCTATAATTATGGCCTGTATATATAGCTTTTAACCCTAGAAACCATAGATTTCATGTATAAAAGTTAACTTGTACATAAAACTCAAGAGTGAACAATTTGAAGCCTATGACTATCATAATTCATTAAATCATAATGATAATATATTCACATGGCCCCAGGCTCCCATGGGTCTAGGGCGGCAATGCCAACTTTAATATTGATTTACCAATGACCATTTGACATTGAGCATTCTTGTTTTTTTTTAAATGCATCCCAAAAAAGATATTTTTAAAAATGTTTTTTAAATTTTTTTTAATTTTTAAAAGAACCCATCTTCTCGCTTGTGCCCCCTTTTCTCCTCTGCATGCACCCCATCCCCCTCCCTCCCCCACAGCCGCGCCCCCCCCCTCCCCTTCGTTTCCCCTTCAGCTCCATCTTTCCATTTCGTCAGGCAGTTTCTCTTGTTCTTGGGTAGTCTTCATGAGGCAGGCCTCGGCCCCTTTTGGTCTTCACCCTTCAGGACAATGTGAAATTTGTCACATATCTCTAAAGGTTTGCGGATGCAGTCGAGTTCTTTTACCCGGCCTCAGGCGCACAAATCAACTAGCACAAGTCATGTGGATTTTGGGTTAGCTCATCCCCTACCCCGGCTTGACAACCAGTTGAGTCCTTCTAGTGGATTCCGAAAGGAACCCTAGTTCGTTATCTTGGTTGCCACGTTGGGATTGGCATCACCTCAGAGAACAGTTTGCCCCCCTTCTTCTGAGCATTCGAAAGAAGCTTCTCCCCCAGTCCTAGACGAGGAGAGACTTCGACAGCCGCTGGTTTGGAACCCCTTGATGAGGCTTCCTAGCGGCCACATGCTTGGCTCCCGTCCTCACGAGTCACGTCTCATGGGGCGCATTGAGCGAAGGACTGGCCCAATCTCTTGGAGACTGGCTCACCTTCAGGCGGCTCCCAAAAGAGGCTCGGGAGAGAGCCTAGCTGGCTCCGAGGCAAAAGACAAACTGGTAGGGATTTTAACCAGACATGATATCCCAATGGCAGTCCATGGTACATACTACAGATGGAGACACCCTCATGACTTTGGCCCTGTAGAGGGCAGATTGAGCAACCCCCCTCCTCCCCCCACACACGGCACGCGCGCAAAGAAAACAGGGTGGGAAAGTGCTGTTGCAAAGGACAGAATGTGCGTTGGGAGGCGGGGGGCAGAAGAAAACAGGAAAGAAAAGGCTGCACAGGACACAGAAGGAACATAAAAAAAGAAAAAGAGCGCCGCGCACACCTGGGGCAGGTTCAACCCATATCAGTACATCTACTCAACATTGGCAACAAGCAGGTTGCTCTTTCACGTTTGACGTGACCATAAAACTCAGTGTCTACTCCAATAATAGAACCATAGACTTTAATTGATGGAACAACATGTCATTGGTTTCACAGCTGTACTAACACAAAATGTTTGATTTGACTAGCCTAATATTTTTAATGTGAAGGCTACTACTATGTTAACATTTACATGAACATATTTACACTTATATACCTGATGTGTTAACCACAACAAACACATAAAAAGTCTTACGTACACAGCACAAAACCTTAAACCCAAATAGCCAGCACTTAAAAGGTAAGCACACACCTGCTGAGACACACGCCCAAGAACGTTGTCAGGTTGAGAATATACACCCTTCATCTCATTGAACACCACACCTGGACAAAAAGGACAATGTGATGGTGTTGTTCAAACGGTGCCAAACCACATAGCATCCAATGGGTCCACAGTTATCGAACAATTGTGCCACCATATACACATCCAAGTAGTGAGACTATATTTTAGATCACAATTAGCTGCCTTCAACAGTACAAGGCATACCTTTGAGGGTGACCTCTTCCGAGAGGTCATTGAGTTCATAGTGCCAACCCTCTTGCTGAAAGGTTTGCAAATCACTCACGCATTTTGGAAAGAAAACAGCATCCAAGTAGACATCAACCAGATTGTAGAAGTCCTGCTCCAAACACATGCCTCATGAGAGTCTTGCACTGTTTGAATCAACCTGTTCTGCAATGATACCAAACCTACACGAGGGAATACCTTTGTATTTGTCGATGCCACTGGATAGCATGTTCGGTCAGGGTAAGTAAACGCATTCAAAAACGTGTGGAGACTACCCTTCAGTAGTTCAACAAATGGCTCCTTGAGAGGATACTTCCTTGATCCACATAGAACACTATGCTCCAAAATGTGAGGAATTCCAGTTGAGTCTTTCCTGCAACAGAGCAACAGACAACCAAGCGGAGAAAGTGGTGTCACTGTCCTGCTATGCTTTTAAATTATTATAATCTGCACAAACACCAAAAATAATGCAATAATGTCATGATTGCTCCAAAAAACTAGTTCACGCACAACATCTCTCCCCAAAAGTAAGAGCAAAACTAAAACCGGTTTATTGTGGGCTTACATAAGCTGCATAAACTGTAGGCTTAAATAAGCTGCACCTGATAAAATTCTCAGATTAGCTCTAGAAAATATACAACAGGCTCAATCAAAACACCCATCCATGCCTGGCTCCTCAACCAGACATGTTTCAGTTCCCACACTCATTCTTCTACTCTTGTCACGTACATCAAGCCTATTATAGGAGGTAACAGATGCATCTGGACAATGAATTTGGGACGCAGGTCAGATAGGCCTTAGATTTTAAGCTCTCACGGCAGGGTGGAAAAGAGTATGAGCAAATAAATGTGCAAGGATAAACTGTAAAAAAATGTATTAAAGAAACAGATCGCAACTCATTAACCACAAAAAACAAGGTGAGGGATGGAGCTTACGGTGGTGTTCGAAAAACGATACCGAAAACTTTGTTCTCGTCTTCATTTGTAACTGACATCACTTCTGCTCCAGTTTTCTTGTGTTTATATAATACTGCTGTAGACTTATATTCATCTAAAAATTGTTCTTGAACTTTTTCAAAACCAAGTTGTTCAACAAGTTCGGGACTCGCTTCTGCAAAACACGGGAAGGTGATTACATGACTAAAGCAGGAAGACCCTAGCCTTCATTTTGCTATAACAATCAACTCGCATTACACATGATTTCCTTAACAGTTGCCAGAATGGAGTGTGCGTGCGTGCGTTATAGATAGATATGTATGTATACAAAACAAACAAATATGCCGATGTAGGATATCCACGTTGATGTCGATGTCTAGGCGCGAGATCTCTCATGCCGAGCACACCACGAGGATAACCCACATGTATCTCTCACCGGGCTAGTACCAAACCCAATATCCAAATCCAATGAATCCGAGTCCAATGAATCCAAATCCAAATCCAAGTCCATATCCAAGTCCAAGTTCATATCCAAGTCTAAGTTCAAGTCCAAGTTCCAAGTCCAAATTTAAATTCTGAACTCTAGTACAAATCCAAGTTCTAGTTCCAATCCAAGTCCAAGTCCAAGTTCTAGGTCCACTCCAAGTCCAACTCCAACTCCAACTCCAAGTCCAATCCCAATTCCAAGTCCAAGTCCAAACCCAAATCCAACTCCAATTCCAAATCCAAGTCCAAGTCCAAATCCAAGTCTAGATCAAATCCAAGTCCAGATCCAAATCCAAATCTAGATCAAATCCAAGTCCATATCTAGAGCCAAGTCTAGATCAAATCCAAGTCCAGATCCAGATCAAAGTCTGCCTTAAATCCAAATCCAAAATCCAAGTCCAAGCTCCATGCCCAAGTTCCAGCCCAAGCTCCCAAGGTTGCATACAAGGAACACAGGTGAAGTATATGTAAAGGGCAAAGTTCTGAATGCCCAAAACAGTGTTGTTCAGTTTATCTAAGGCGACGCACAAGTGGTGGTGGTGGCGATCCAATGCTAGTGATAGAAGCAGTGCTAGAAGCTACAACAGTAAAGCCAACAATACTTGCAAGAGACAACAAGTGGTGTAGCACTCAGGGGCAACAAGCGGCACAACATTTAGAAGCAATACTAGGGCAGAATAGATGCTGCTGGGCGGCTAGGGTGGGCGCAGGCGGCAGATCCAAGCGGTGGCGGCAACGGTGGCAGTGGTGGATCCATGCGGCGACAGGCAGAGGCGGCGGATCCATGAGGCAGCGCTTCTCTGAAGCGGCGGCAGCGGCGGTAGCTCTGAAGCGGCGGCGGTAGCTCTGAAGCGGCGGCGGCGGTGGCTCTGAGGCGGCAGTTGAACTGTGGAGGAGAAAGATGATGAAGTTCTTCCACAAAGTTGCTCTTGCTATCCACAAGGTGAATCTTCCAAGATGGCTGTCCACAACGTGTGATATATCTCCTCAAGAGGGTGCAATCTCCTTTTATACTTGAAGGGGGGGTCCCTGCTTTTAGCCATGCTTTGCTTTTGCTTTGCTTTTGTCTTTTCCCTTTTTAATATTTTAATAATAGTCAAATATAGCCAAAGTTCTTGATTTATGCTTTTGTAGCTTCAGGGCCTTGCTTTTTGGCCTTGGAGCTACTTTTTGGAAAAGCGGTTGATCCAACTCAGTGTCCTCTTTCCAATGGTGCCCTCAACTTGTGGTCAACACAGTTTGACTTTTTGCTTTTTTTTTTTCCGAGAAAAAGATCCTTCAATTAGTTAAAGAGAAAACAGTCACAAAGGACTAGGTACAACCACGAAGGGCTAAATACAAACTCACCTCATACAAGGGCGAGAAACAAGTAATCATAAGGGGGAGAGATGCTTCTCCTCCGGCTAGCCACTCTATGAGGAGAAGACTATCTCATAAAGGGAGGGGAGGATCATGCCACGTCCACTCTCCAAGGTCCCACTACAACCGCGTGAGAGGTCGGCACACCCAAATCCATAACTGCCAAAATCTCTCCCTCGCCACCTTGGCCGGTGCTGGATCTATGTGCCATGCACGTGCCCGAAAACCAATCACCCTCACCCTCTGCAAGGTGCAGCCTCTAAAATCCTCCAAGGGGTGCTCTGATCTCTCTAATCTGCCATGTAATCCAATAGAAAAAGTGAGCAAACAACTGTCCTCATTTGCTCCATAGACCGCCACGAGAATATCGTGTCGAGTGAACACGCCTAGCCATATTGGGGGGGGGGGGGGGATAGGAGTTGCCACTCCAAAGGAATAGCTGAGTCAATGTCGATGCTAAGCCTATCTCTATCCCGGATCCCTGTCAAGCCTCTCTCCTGCTCATCCTGAGGTAACTGCCTGTGTGCAACCCAATCTCCAAGAGACCTAGCTAGTCCCATGCTCAAGGCGCCCCAGGATATGTGCGGTCGGGCCCCTAGCATGTGGCCACTGGGTAAACGGATCAGGGGGTTCCAGATCAAAGGCTGCCGAAGCTGCTCCTCTAAGGCCACTGGAACAATCTGTCTGAGGGCTAGCCTGAGATGATCCCAAGCACGAACAAGACTGGCTACGAATCTGTCCTCAAAGGCAGGACTAAAACCATGGGCTCGCATCTCTGTGAAGATCCATCTAGTGCTCGGCCTCCAAGGCTCAGAGTGCGGGCTGAAATCCAAGCCAAGAGGAAATCCTTCCAAGGCTCAACACCGGGTTGGAGTCCTCTGACAATCAACTTGCCAAACAGGGCACGATTCTGTATAGCTGGATCAATGAGACCTAGCCCCCCTCTGCTACGTGGCTGAATGATCACTCTCCATGCCACCTTGGCCCTGGTTGGCCTCCCATCACTTCCGGCCCACAAGAAGTTCCGAATCAAACGTTGTACCTGGCCAATACAAACCCAAGAAAAGGCCCAGCACGAGGTGATGTACCACATGGTCGCAAACAGTACTTGGTTCGCCACCACCACTCTACCTGCAAGGGATAGCCTCATCGAGCTCCAATATAGAAGCTTCTTCCGAATACTCAGAAGAAGCGGAGCAAGCTGCTGCTCGGAAGAGAGATCAATGTCAACCTGGCAACCGAGCTATCGGATTGGAGTGCCCCTCGAGACCCACCGGAAAGCCTCAACTGGTCGCCAAGTCGAGTGGGTGTTCAGCCTACCCAAAAACCACATGACTTGTGCCAGATGATCTGTGCTCCTGATGCACGGCAGAAAATCTCTATCGCCTCCGCGAATCTCTGGAGATTCCCAACATCTCCAGCAAGGTAGGCTATTGTGTCGTCTGCAAACTCTGAGTCCAGCAGCTCCTCCTGCATGCGGACGAGAATGCGCAATCCCTGAAGTCCGATCTCCTGGGCGGTGAGAAAACTACTCATGGCCTCCGCGACAAATAGGAAGAGGTACAGTGCTAGAGGACAACCCTGTCCAATAACTCTGTCACCGGCCTGAGTCTAGAATGAGGCCCTGGCATGGTATCTATACTCCACCCTCCTCTCCTCAATGGACCAAATCTCCGTGCAGGCAGCTACAATCTAACTCTCAATCCACGGGCTGTCCGGGGAACTCTCATGAAGACGTTGTAAAGAGGCTAGGCCCCTCCTCAGACTCCTCTCTTGCTCCCGAAATCCCTCTAATCTCCTCTAGGCTGCCTCCTGTAAGAAAATACTAACCTCCCAAGGCCCTCATCCAAAGTACACATTGCAGATCATGAGGAAAAGTCTAGACCCGCCCATATATGTCATGTGCATAAGCAATGCCATGGACCTTCTCAAGGCTAAATCCAGAAGGGGCAAACAGATAAAGACCATGAACCAATAGAAGATAGGTAGAACCAGAATGATCAGAGCTTCAGGTGTCTCATCTGAAGTGGATGTGGAGCAGGACAAGTGGGATCCAGATAAGTGCAGTAGGCTGGCTGCAGAAGTGAGTCAGCAGCATGCGCAGGAGGATATCCAGTCGGCTGGCTTAAAAAAGGCATTAATGGAGTATGAACTGGCCGACCAGCAGTCGGCCAGTTCCCCATGTAGTCCAAGGGGCTATAAATAGCCCCTCTTGCTCAAGGTTTCATTCATTCAAACCCACTAGGGGTTGGGATCACTAGAGGTCCCATAGGGGACAGGTTTTGGTGTTTTACCATCTTTTTATGAAGGCAGCCAAGGGCTGCAAGATATGTGCCCTTTTTGTACCATAGTATATACTGAATTTCCAGCACTTCTCACTCTCTCTCTCTACTCTCTCTCTACCTGCATTTTTGCATCAAATGGTGCGTTTTTGCATCAGAAGGTTTCCAAGAGTGTTTAGGGCTGAAAGAAGACTACCCAGAGCTTCCGCATGTTACATTGGTATCAGAGCATCAGGCTCACCAAAGCTAAACACTGATTCAGTCCCAGATGATGGTGTACATGTCCAAGGTACAGGAAAGTACACGGATTCGAAGCCCAAGGCGAGGAGCACAGAAGCGGGAAGAACTCCCAGGAGGTTTGTTGGTGGTGTTCCACAGTGCCAGATGGGGATGGCAGTTCCGTGAGCCAGATAGGTTCTCAGGTAACGGTCCCAAGGGAGGTTGATCCTCCAAGGGTGATGTGAGAGTGCCAGACTCAGTTCCAGGAATGAAGACCAAGACGGTGTTCAGAGTCAGGGCAGGAATGGATTGTGGACTAGAGGAAGACCAGATGCATAGATCTTCATCAGAGATAGAGTGGTTTGGAGAACAGGCCGGGTTTTCAGAGAAAAAAGGTTTGCCAGGGATGGATGATGACAGAGGGACTTCGGGACAGGATTGGGATGATGACAGTCATCCAAGAGCAGGTTGGATTCCCGTCATCAAGTTTAGCAGAGGGGGATGTCATGTGCATAAGCAATGCCATGGACCTTCTCAAGGCTAAATCCAGAAGGGGCAAACAGATAAAGACCATGAACTAGTAGAAGATAGGTAGAACCAGAATGATCAGAGCTTCAGGTGTCTCATCTGAAGTGGACGTGGAGCAGGACAAGTGGGATCCAGATAAGTGCAGTAGGCTGGCTGCAGAAGTGAGTCAGCAGCATGCGCAGGAGGATATCCAGTCGGCTGGCTTAAAAAAGGCATTAATGGAGTATGAACTGGCCGACCAGCAGTCGGCCAGTTCCCCATGTAGTCCAAGGGGCTATAAATAGCCCCTCTTGCTCAAGGTTTCATTCATTCAAACCCACTAGGGGTTGGGATCACTAGAGGTCCCATAGGGGACAGGTTTTGGTGTTTTACCACCTTTTTATGAAGGCAACCAAGGGCTGCAAGATATGTACCCTTTTTGTACCATAGTATATACTGAATTTCCAGCACTTCTCACTCTCTCTCTCTCTACTCTCTCTCTACTTGCGTTTTTGCATCAGATGGTGCGTTTTTGCATCAGAAGGTTTCCAAGAGTGTTTAGGGCTGAAAGAAGACTACCCAGAGCTTCCGCGCGTTACAATATCTGCTCAATCCGGCTACAAATCTCAGGGTCCTGGATGAGGCTGTCTGGAATCCTAGAGCTCACATGTCTGTCATGCCTCCATGGGTCCTCTACGAACAGAATAACTGGAGCATCATGCATGATATGAAAATGTAGTGCATGCCAGAATACCAACCATGCCTCCACGGCTGCAAGCCCACTCATCAACATAGAACCTGTCCAGCCGAGAGGTTGGGGCCAGTGCTCCGCCTATCCGATCGAGAAAAGCTAAGACTCCCAGGGCTGCGCCCAAACTCTGGAAGATGCCAAGGGTCCTGTCCCCTAAGAATCAATATCATCTCCTCCCATGCAAAGTGCTCCACCCCTCAGATAGTGGTTGTGCCACTCCCAGGGCTGCGCCCAAACTCTGGAAGATGCCAAGGGTCCTGTCCCCTAAGAATCAATATCATCTCCTCCCGTGCAAAGTACTCCACCCCTCAGACAGTGGCCGTGCCACCTCCAAGTCTGTCCTCTGCTGCCTATATCATGTTGTAGTCACCGCCCATGCACCAAAAATCAACCTGGGGAAGGGCTTGTCGGACAATGCTCCAAACGATAGCTCTACCTACAGCCGCATTCGAGGCATAAATGTTGAGGAAGCCAACACTGTCTGTAATTTGCAACGGAAGTCTTCGTATTGGAGGATCATGTCACACAAATGCTCACACCGTCTTCTGTATCCTAAGTTTCTTGAGTTTAGCAATCCACTTTAATACTTCAAACTTTAGAGAGAGATGAGAGAGAGAGAGATGAGAACTGTACACCATATGGGGTCCCGAATTACCCACTGAAGGGCACCCTATCCCGTTACCGAGATAGTATTTGCTTTATTATCTTTAAAGAGACTGACGGTGTGACTGACGATAAGCCAAACGCAAGACCTCTGAAGACCAAGTGTTGGGCTGAACTGTGCTTTGGGGGAAAAGCTTAAAAGTTGCTATTTTGGGCAAAGTCCAGCTACTTTGGTAAAAAGGGGAAAAGCACTACAAATTTGGATAGTCTAGTTCATTAAAAGGGGAGCTGGTTTTCTCTCTAAAAGGAGGCGCATATTACAGGAGCACGTCAGGCAGCTTTCTCTCTTTGAGAGGGCTTGCACTTATACTTTCAGCAAACGACAAACTCTCTCTCTCTCCCCCTGCACTGAACTGTCCGTACACAGCACTACCATACAACAGTGGGTTCAGTGCAGCCCATACAGAACTGGGCAGGCCCGCAGCTTCTTCTCCTCTCTCTTCATCCCCTTGTGGAGGTGCTGCAAAATATCCTCTCTCTTCTACAGGCCGAGCAGAGATACAGCCGTGCTGCAGCCGCCGTCAGAATCTGTCCGTACAGCCATACAAAGACTGTACCATCTCACACATGTGAAGCCCAATCCGGCCAGTTTTGAAGGCAACTTTGAGGGCTGTTTTTGGACTGTCTTTGGACAATTTTTGGGAGCTCTTTGCCGGTCTTGGACTTGAGTTATCTTGCCAAAGTACAGTGGGAAATATCCAGTGTTTTTCACCCGCATCTTGGGTTCTTGTAAAAAGCTTCTATCTAAATAAAGAAGATTCCTACAAGCGGCCGGCTGTTCCAGCTCAGTGCAGTGTTTTTGTATTGTATATGGTTTCTTCCGCTGTGTCTTCATGCTCTGTGTTTGGTATCTAAAGTGTTGGGTCTATTTTATCGTTCCAGGTCCCCACCTCCACCTTGTGACAGCCGACGTACTACGCAAGCCCTATACATACAATGAATGGGTAAAGATTATGATATGTCAATGGAGTAAAGAGAATCAATGTCCACCTCATCTACCAAAAGAAACACGGCCGACTTACTATGCAAGCCCTATATATACAATGAATGGGCAAAGATTATCCTATGTCACACTCATGAATGGAGTAAAGAGAATCAATCCCCACCTTAAGTGGCGGTGTACCTTTCTAGCAATAGTGAGTGGAGGGTCTAACTAGTCAGAAACAAGAGCATCCGGCTCTCTGAAGCGACGCCGTGCTCTCCCATGACTACACGTGTATTGGTGCCAAGGTATGGCAAGGTCGAATTTGGCGCCCATGGATTTGTCAGCTCTCCGTTGTGCATCATGTGTTTAATGCAAGGGACTATGGGCTGCTTATATATTTGTTTTTGCTATCGGTTGGTTCATGCATGTTGCTGTCGGCTTGTTTTCCACCCCATGACTAGTGAAAAATCATCATTAAATGCCACATAAAATGAATGCGCAATTGACCTGATGCTACTGACTGCATGATGATGGCCGACTGTCGTTGGGACCTCTCTACCAACTTTCCAAGGATGATACTGAAAAGGCTACAAGGGTACAACAGTGCCCCTACATAGACAGAAGGGCCACGAAGTCTTTCCACATGCTCACTGCCGCTTAAACCAAACGTAACCTCTTTCGAGGCGCAACACAAGACGAGGGCTACCTCATAATCCCAACCTTCTCTCACGGATAATGACTCCTTAGAGCCATATCCAGCATTATATATGGCACAAGCTTTGTAGAAAGCCAAGCTCTGATACCAATGTAACGAAAGGGTAACTATAACACAGAAACCTTATCAATGATGAAAACTGATTAAACACATGAACACGCCACCTGAGAGAGAGAGAGAAACAACTCTGCACAATACATCACACTAGGGCCAGAAGATGGACTGAACCCCCCCCCCCCCTTCCCTTTATGGTTAGATTACCAAAAAGGAGTCTGCTTCAGAAACAACTTTGCGGGTGCCCAAGGATTCTAGCATATGTTTCTTCCAGTACAATATGAAACAAAAGCAAAGCATATGCTGAAGTTGATGCTCATCCTCAGAACAAGAGAGCTTTCCCGGCTTAGAGCACATGCAAGACAACCATGGACAGCCCATAGCACTCCCACATCAGCTCGAGACGGCCCTATCTCTCGAGTCTCCATCTTCCACCTATCCGGCTCACAAAGCAAGTGGACCAGCCTTGAGGGGCTGTTTTCAGCAGTCAGCCAGCTCTCACAAGAGAAGTCGACCAGAAGTAGTTCACATGCCAAAAGGTCTCCGATCAGCAGAGGCCTTCGCCCCCTTGCGGATAGCTCATCGGACCTGGAGATGAGAAATCAAAGGGATGCCGAGAATGCTCCTATCCCCAAGCATCATAACGGGCTCAAGAAAATCTTTACAGATAGTAAAAGTCTCGGCCCTGATGTGGTAATGTCTTGGATACAAATTGAAATCCGTTTTGTTGTAGGCCGCAGAGCTCATCTTCTAGAGGGGCTAACTATTTGGGTGGCAGAAAACAACGTTTGAGATAAGCCACGAAATGGTCCCAATGGTGTGAATCTTCGTCAATATTGGCCGTTGACAAATCTTGCCACTGTATACAAGCGTCACCAGTAAGGTGATAATTAGCTAAAAACACTTTGTCCCTAATAAGCTTCATATTAATGCAGCTGCCAATGAAGAGTAGCAAGATCAAGCTTGTTATCATACTTACTAAAGGTCACCTTCTTGGGGAATGCATTGCTTCAACTCGAGGCAGGCACCATGAGTCCGTAATCTTTCTCTTGTTCTCCCATACATCTTCAACACTCTCATTTTCAAGTGTATATCAACCACCCCAGTCATACTATTTTATACAAATTTCAACCAGCAACTTGGGCCCATATTTCAACCAGCACATGTCAATCACATGGAAAATTAGGTAGCCACACCTAGAATCAAAGCCCACAGGCCACCCCAGTTTGTCCACAAAAGCTAGTGCAAATCTGCAAGAGAAAATAGCAGCGATTTCATAATGCCTTTACTGTCACTGGTCAGGCTATTTGCACCGATACTGAACTTTGACCTCAAAATGTATTCCCGGTTGACTCAAAAACCTAAAGTGCAAAAAGCCTGACAGTTATCATGATCCTCCCCTGAAGAGTGTAGAGGTAGAGAATTTCAGACGACGTACGTCCATGAAAAGGCAACTCTCAATGGAGCCTCCTAACATATTCACTAGCTTAGGCAACAGGAATTGCTAAACTTGGTAGGGGTAAATGCTAAAAGGATTACAGCCAAACATTGACTTAAGAGTGTGATATGTGTGTATAGCCTGATGATTAATCCAATGCCAATCCTTCTACTTTCAAAGTAAACTGATGACCGTTCATTTTGATTGGAGAGGTGCATAAAAGTAAATGAAAGAGCTCAACTCAACAACTCTCGGCTTTCAGTGCAGAGACAACCGCAGGGGCTAGTAAACTCTGGAGCAAGAGCCCTAGGACTCAGTTTCACTGATGCAACACAAAGAGTTCAGTTTGGGTCTATCACATCAACGAGGTATTTGTTATATAGGCTCGATCTATGACCATGATATTCTCCTCAAGTGTTACTCTTGAAATTTACCAAGGAATTTAAACAACAACTTTGATTCTATCCAAGTGGATGCAAGTAAGTCAATGTATGGTAATAAATAATCATGTGGATTGGAGGAAGAAATTTCAATGCTTTGTGTACTCCCTTGAAGACTTTCTTATGGAATTAGTGATAAACATAGGGTGTAGACCCCGGGCGTTTGTACATACACACCCACACAGAGCCGATCATAACTTTACTGTGGTACAAGCATTGCATACCGTTTGAAGTGCGCGGAGGCGGGGCAGTCAAGACAGCTTGTGGAGCTGCAACAGAGAGTCTTCTGTGGTGGAGGATCTGGTGCATGGAGGAGAGCTTTCCCGTGTGCAAGGGGGCCACACCTATCCATCGCAAGCCAGCCCTCCGATGAGCAGGACGAAAAGAAGGCTGCAGGGAGCGTTTGAAGCAATGCTTGTTCAGAAGAGCCGGCAAGCTGAAGCACCTCAGGGCAGGACTCCTGCTCAGACATGCCATTTTCTCGGCAGCTTGGGCTGACATGGCGCCTCTCCTTCTTCTTCTT
>NC_141046.1:13753925-13918925 GCF_041138505.1 Cibotium barometz
GGCCATTGGTGCCCTACTGGACTATGGGGTTGACATTGCCGACAAGCTCCAACTGGAGCCATGGATTCAACTTGCAATCTTATCTTCTATTCCTGGTATTTTCATGGGCTTCATTGATAAAATCCCTAAAAAATGGTTATCTAATGATAATTCATGGATAACTTCAGATATTTTAAAAGATTTTTACTTGATTGCTGACAAGTTTATGATAATTGGGCTGGATAAAGCCCCAAATAATGTTTCTTTTATCTGTAAACAGTTGGCCTTTTTAGCGGCTAAAAAAAGACTAGAGGGAGTAGAGTTTTCTACTCTCTCCCAGAATCCTTATGATACTTCTGTACTCCTCCAGGAGAAATTGACAAAGAAGGGTTTTAGTTATCCTAACTCTAAGCTGCATGTACTCTTTCCTACTTTCAAAATATATAAAAACAAATTTAGATGGATTTCAAATGCATCTTCTTGTGTATTCACTAACATCACTGACATTATCACTTAGATACTAAATCTCATCATGCTAGATTTCCATAACCTGATTTGTGCTCTACTTTGTTAACCTTTTGGAAGCAGTAAATAATGCTTGACAATGCATTCTACTTCATATGTCTCATTCTGAACATAATATAAAAATATTACTCTAGAGAATTATTTTCTGAGTGGCATCTAATTACTTTTGGGAGTTTGAAGTGAACTGCTTTGCAAGGCTCCAGGAGTTCTTCTACTAATATTTTGGAAGATTCTCTGACATTCTCTAGCATCACTTGAATCTGATCTAGCAGCCTTACTGTTGTGGATCCCTGGTCTATTGATAGGGCTGGGGAGTTCCTCCATATTTCTCTACTACTGGTATTTTTTGGGGTTTTTTTGCCTCAAAATCTTAATCTAATTTTAGGTCTAGCTCCCCACTGTATCTGATGTTTTTTTATTTAAAAAAAATATACAATGATCTTAATGTTGATATAGATTTGCTTCTGGCTGAAAATATTGCATGTTCAATGAGCTTTAATTGCTTAAAGTTTTTTTGGGGGTATCTGGTATACCTTACAACCAATATTTCTAAACTCACATGCTTTTTGCTTCTGCTGGCTGGTAATGCTGTTTGCTTCTTGTGGCATACAATTACTGTTCTGGGACATGGAGATACCTGGCAGTATTCACATGCTCATACTTTGTTGGGCACATGATTTTGCCTGATATCAAGCTCACTAATTGGTCTGGGTACTGACAATCTCTAGTATGAGGCAATACTGTAGCTAACATCACATAGTATAAGGGTACTCTAACTTTGGATTTGCTACTTATCTTAGCATGCTTGTCTGCATGTGGTTTCTTCTTTTAAGAGATTGAGAGTACTACACTCACCAAGCCTCCACATAATGATGATTGCTGTTTTTACTGGTACATCTCAAGCTTTGCATTTCATTTTGGTATATGCATGCTTTCTGTATGGCATAAAGCCTGGAGGTTTTTTAATCAGTTATTGTTTCTAATATTTTCCTGAATTTCTCTACTCGCATAGATGGGCCATATAAGCTTTATAATGGGTACCCTTCATATATCTTAGAGTGGTACAATATTTCTCTTTGGGTTGGTGTAATTGGAAAATTCTTATGCCAACTAATTTCATATTTTGTTTTTTGCTCTTCCCTGCTCATCCAGGTATAGTTTTTTAGAGATTGCAATATCTCTTTATAATGATTACACTAGCTTGTGTGTTGTAATTGGTACTCTTCAACCAATATATGTTGAGTTGGTTCTATTTCTCTTTGGACAAGTCAGGTATTATGTATAAATAAGTTAGAGGTATGTTTTCCTACCTTTACTTGGCATCTCATGATGCCTGTACTCTGATAGAGCTTTGTCTAGACCTGTTGGAGCTCTCTCTTAGTTTCCTTCTGATTCAGTTACTCTTAATACTCTTGTACATGTATGGAAAATCTGTTGGCTAATTTCTGGCATGTTACAGATGGAGAGCTTTCACCTCTATATTGTTTTGGTTTTGGCATCCCTTATAAATTCTATACAAGTTTGTTGGATTCTAGTTCCTATTTACACCCTTGGTAGATATTCCTACCAATAGTATCATAGCTTACATAGTACTGAGTAGATGGGCATGCCTAATATCATGCTTATAATGTATGCCTTGATGTTTGTCGAGCTAAAGTTATAGCACTTTTTGCTACTGGATTTTGCATGGTCTGTTTTCTACTTCAAGCTAGAGTAGTTAATGCTTCAATTTTTCATAATTGTGTCTGATTTTTGGAAAAGAAAGAGGAATGTACATTTACTGTCTGAGACTGTGCATAGTGTCAAAAAATTGCTATCCTCTGGCCTAAATTAGTTTTGCCTACACATGGCAAGCAAATAAATTGCTTTAAAATGAACATTCTAATTGTTACATTGATGTAGAATGTTTGCCTACACATGGCATGCAGATAAATTGCTTTGAAATTAGCATTCTATTTGTTACATTGCTATTGCAAGTGTATATACTGATTAGACAATAAGCTGGATAAATACTGGCAGGATAATTCCACACTAGATAAAAACTCCTTTATATGTTTACAGATGAAAATAATTTTGAAAGGGCAGAGATATTTCTGCTGTAGATTGAGTTGTTTTATAACTTCTGAATCTTTTGATTTGATGCCTGGAATTGATATAGCAGGCTCTCTTTGGATGTACAATTTTAAATTCTCCTTCTTTACACACTTAGAGACCTATGACATATGTAATGCTGAGTGACATCAATAACAGGTGGTTGAGTCCCTGACACCTACAAGACACATCCAGACTAACACATCTATTTATCTGTTTGTATGGATGTAGGTAACAGGACTCACTTTCTCTGGATTACATGTGTGAAAAAGGGTTTCTCTACTGAGGATCTACCTCGGCTTGCTGTGTTTTCTCTCTCTACCTCGGCTTGTTGTGTTTCTCTCTCTACCTCGGCTTGTTGTGTTTTCTCTCTCACTGGATCTAAATTTCATCTTGAAGTTTTACTTGAGACTTAGTGCTCCAAAAACATGATGTATTACATAGATGATGAAATATATCATGTTTCCATTCATATCTTGAGTATAGAGTGTCTTTTGAATTCGGTATTCAGCTGTAGGGTATTGTATTATGCTTAAAACGAAAACACACACACACACACACACACATATATATATATATGCATACTTCTCTGCATGGGCATCTTATGCATCCATCCATGCGTGGAAAATGGTAACTCTATGGATATGTACTCCAGTGAACCAAGCTCATGATTGATTTGAGATAAATGTCCATGCATCAAAGGGCGCATGTATGATCAACAAGTTATACCCGTGGAGTACTAGTACTTTTCACTTCCACTTAAGGATAGCATATGTACATACATTTCATATGAGCATGTCCATGGTTATTCCAAATTTGACCTATATCAAGTTTGTACATCATGGTTTACCAAAGATTATTGTATTAGATAGAGACAAAAAGTTTTGTAGTGATTTTTGGACTACATTGTTTGATAATCTTGGAACAAAACTTGTTTTCTCTACTGCTTTTCATCGTGAATCTAATAGACAAATTGAAGTAACAAATAGCACAAAACTTGATTTGCTTAGATCTTATGTCTCATCTTAGCCTAAGCAATGGGATAAATATTTGTATATTTCACAATTTATATATAATAATTGTCCTCACACTGCTACTAAGAAAGCACCATTTGAGATATTCTATGGGTAAGGCTTTGCCTACTCCTACAACTAGACTTTCATATTCTATAGAGGTTGCACATTCTTTTGTTAGAGACTTGACCAAATTTATGAAGTAGTAAAGTTCACCATTCAAAAGCTCAAGAGAAATACATGAAGTATGCTAATCGTAAACACGAACATATCATCTTCAACGAAGGCTATTATTTGCTTCTTCATAAAGAGAAAAGGAGACTAAAATCTGTAAAGACCAACCTTGTAATTAAGTTAGCTCCTAGATTCTATGGACCTTTCAAGATAATAGCAAAGATCAATGATAATGCACATAAGTTGGAGTTATCTTCTACTTGGCATATTTATAACTCTTTTCATATTAGTTTTTTAAGACATTTTAAGGACCTCTACCATCTCATCCTACATTAGAACAGCCTCCTGAATTGGTAGATAAAGAAGAACATCTTGTGCCGAAGTTTATTATTGACTATGAGACCACCACTACATGCACAGGTAAAACTTATGTTAAGTATTTTGTGACTTTCAAGAACCATTCTATTGAAGATACTAAATGGATGCCAGAAAATTATTTCTGTTCTTACCAAAATGTCATCCACTCTTATCATCCATGTAATTGAGGCCAATTGCAACTTGAGTAAGAGGGAATGTTAGTCATAACTTCTTTGGGGACGTCCATTATTTTATTTTGAGATATGTTATTTTAGATGCACCTTTTATTTATACCATTTACCAGGATTAATGTGTTTAATCAAGCTGTGTACGTTAGTATAATATGGTCAAGATTAATGTGTTTAATTAACTGTGTGCACTGTTTAATACTATTTTAAATGTAGGTGAAGAATGGGTGGCGGATTATGTGTTAATCACGGGTGGAACATGTGTTGGACAACTATGAGCTATTTTGGAAGGCATGTGAACACCTTTTATGGTTTCGCATTTAGGCATCTATATTTTTGTAAAACTAAGGTCTCATACCTTTGTACATACCAAATAGTATTTTATACTTTTGGTAGGTTCAAGACTATATTTTTGTAGAGCTGGCACGCTCATAAACTCAAAAGCACTTGCTTGCAAGTGCTTTGTTTTTGGAATTATCTTTTGGAAAGCAAGCGCTTTCTCTAATACATAAAAATATGAAAGAGTGGTACAAGGGCCACACTCTACCCAGGGGAGATTCGACCCACTCTTGTGACATCTCCTCTACATCTTTCTTATTTATTTAATTTAGTTTATTTAAGGTTCATGCTTTCAATTTGTGCAAGTATATGTTATGCTCTAATTTTTGTGTTGAGAAAGTAGAGTTTCTTTTTCCAAGTGTCTTAAGGTCCTGACGAATAGCGTCTATAAGTGAGGTTTAATCCTGGATGATTTTTTTATGAAAGACTTCAAAAATCATTGCTCGCATGGTTGCAAAGGGTTATAGAAATGGTAGGATGTTTATGTTGGATCTGAACATGCTTGAGGTTAAAGCAACCATGTTTGCGTATGGGGCGGGTGTTATTGTAGATTATTGACATATGGAACAAGCACATTGATCATGTAGATATACAACGGTAGCTAAAGTCTATGCAGCCCAAAGTATTGTTGTAGGCTTGCCAAAGTTTAAGATTGATAGTATGCATAAAGTATGTGAATCATGCTTGCTTGGTAAGTAAGCCAAACATGCTTTCTCGTATGAAAAGCATGTCATTGTAAGACCATTGGATGTTATACATTCGGATGCCGACCAAAACTATAACAATTGCATAAGTTGCACATATTATGTTACATTCATTGATGATCACACTTGGAAAGTATTGGCTTATTTCATGGAGAAAAGTGAGGTGTTTGCTCACTTTCAGAGATTTAAAGCCTTGGTCAAGAAGGAAAAAGGTATGCAAATAAAATGCTTAAGATCAGATGGTGGGGGAGACTATTTTTCCAATAAGTTCAATGATTTCTTGAGAAAGCATTGATAGTTTACATGTAGGTACATCCAATAAAATGGTGTCGTAGAAAGAAAAAATAGGTACACTCTAACCGAATGGTGTTGCAAAAAGGAAAAATAGGCACATTGCAAAAGTGAAAATTGCCTTGATGTTTGAAAAGAATATGCTAGATTTGGGCTGAAGTAGTAGCAATTGTTGTTTTTATAATAAACATGGCATGATACGAGATGTGTCTCCTTGAAAGTGTTTAGATGTATTTCATACGTGCATGTTTCCGAGAAGTGAGAACAAAGTTAAATCCAAAGATAGAGATGTTATAACCCTACTACTCATTAAGATGCAAGTAAGCAAAGACGATGTCTTTGATGAGATGAGTAGTTGGTATGCACTAGTGAAGGCAACAAAAGATGTAGATGTAAGAACTAATGATATTGCCCTGCATGTAGAGTAGCAATCATAGGTGACTGGTGGACTTGAAGGGTCCTCTAGTAGTGAATCTAGTGTTAGTCCATGGTTAGGCAGTATGAGGGCAGATATAGGTACACATGTATCACACACGAAGGGAAAGAAAAGGTAAATCAATGTTTTTGTGCCTACACGTCACTCATATATCGATGTTGACTCTAGGTTGCTCTTAGGAGAGCCTTGATGAGAAGCTTGGCATTCCGTCAACAGTGGCTACGCCTGGTGCAAGGAGAACCATGGCTATATTGAGGACAGCTAGCATTGAAAAATAACAAAGAAAGAAAGGTGGAGTGGGAGAAAAGCCCGAAGAAAGAAGCTTAAATAATAAAGCAAAAGTGTTGCAGAACACTGCTAGAGAAAGGGCCTAAAAACCATGGCTATATTGAGGACAGCTAGCATTGAAAAATAACAAATAAAGTAAGGTGGAGTGGGAGAAAAGCCCGAAGAAAGAAGCTTAAATAATAAAGCAAAAGTGTTGCAGAACACTGCTAGAGAAAGGGCCTAAAAACTATCAAACTTGGCCACTAATGACAGTTTTCTCATGTCAAGTTCAATCCATTGAACCTAAAATATTCAAACCTCTTTAACCCACTCCACCACATCATTGAACCTATCAAGTTTAAGTTCCCCTATGCCATATTTGAGCCTTTAAACCTAATGACAGTTTTCTCATGTCAAGTTCAATCCATTGAACCTAAAACTTGGCCACTAATGACAGTTTTCTCATGTCAAGTTCAATCCATTGAACCTAAAATATTCAAACCTCTTTAACCCACTCCACCACATCATTGAACCTATCAAGTTTAAGTTCCCCTATGCCATATTTGAGCCTTTAAACCTAATGGGTTTGATAGATTTCTCACATTATACCACCCCATGAAATCCAGCGAGCCATCAATCCATGCCATCCAAAACACTAGGTTCAAAAGTCTTGCCATGTTAACCTAATGTCAATTTGAATCCAAAACACTAGGTTTAAAGTCCATGCCAGATAAAACACTAGGTTCCAAGTCTTGCCATGTTAAATTTTGAATCCATCTTACTACGTCACCACAATCAAACCTATCTATTTCAATTCCCCACTTCACAGAATCCGGGTTAGTCTCTAATCCACCTTGTGGTAGATTCAAACTTTCCACCCATTTGTGTCCTAACTTCACACGGCTCAAGTTCAATCAACCATCAAAATTTTTTCCACATATGAGATCTTAAAACCTACCAGATGTCTATCAATTTTTTCTCAAAATTGCAATCCATCACTCTCTTTCAAGATGCTCATCGTATTCTCAATGTAAAACCTAAAACCTATCATAGTTCTATCAAAATTTTCTCAGAATTGCTATCCATCACTCTCTTTCAAGCTGCTCATCGTCCTCTCAAAGTATCAACTCCAAACTTTCATACGGACTTGTGCAATCCATCACTCTCTTTCACGATACTTATCATCTTCTCAAAGCATCAACTACAAGCTTCAATATGGGTTGGATGCTTGTGTTCTTTCCCCAAATTCTTTACTTCTACATCAAGTGTGTTTCATGTATGAGAGGTCTCCCAGTCCATTCATTGTTTTTACTTGCATCCCATTTTGTTTTGCTGCATGTTTTAAACCCCTTGTGTTGGACTACATATTGGTGTTTTTCCCATTCTTTGTAAGTCTACATGGTGTGTTTTTAATGTTATGTTTTACTCCTCACAAATGGAGTTTACAAATTTTCTTTTATTTCATTTTAGTAACCATGATGATGTATTCCATGGACATGATGTAATCCTTTTGGTCTCACATGTCATTTTGGCCCTTTGTAGACGTTAATATAACTTTCTTTCTTTCTCCTCACTCTTTTATATTCTCCCTCCTTGCATTGCTACCCTGGACTAATGGTTAAATAATCAACCAAAAGCCACTCCCACCCTTTCTTTATCGTGCATCAAGCTGGCTCATAGCTTCACGCATGTCCTTGAGCATAACTTAAGAAAAGCAAGAAGTAGTTCCCGAGCCAAAACAATCAGATCGAGCAAGTGGGATAGATTGCAAGGGGAATTGAAAAAAAGTGCTCGACAGGATTGATGCCCAAGTTAATGCAAGAACAGAACCAAATGGATGTAGTATGCATTGTTGAAAGAAATTTTGACTATCTAGGAAGGCCACTGTGAACAGGAGATGGTAGAAATACAAAAGGATATGGCCAAGATGAAGGAAGAACATGCTAGACAGCGGAATGGACAAAGAGATTTACAGGCTAAATGGAAGAATACAAAACTACAAAATAAGGAAGAAGGAGATATCAATCCGTTCATTCTCTCTCAAAGTGTAGACCTCAAGGTGAAGCTCCAAGAGCACATTGCAAAGACGAAAAGGAACATTGAATGAGGGTGGGTTATATTAGTGAAGAAATAAGTTGTCGAGTGGACATAGGTCACCAAGAGACACATGACACCACACACCCACTATTATTCATGAAACATTTGAGGATAATAAAAGGAGGAAGATTCTCGCATTACACGTGTGTGTGGTTAGGCTGCAAGAAGGAGAGTCTGCCAAGGTGACATAGACACCACCATACTAAGTAAAAAAAGGGGCATAGAGAGACACACCTTATATGGATACATGGAGAGCATGTACGGACACCACATGTGCTCGCCTATTACGCCTCAAATTCAAGGACACCACTAGCCGCCACAAGCATTCTTGGATCATAGAGTAGCCTTGAAAGGTGAGAAAAATTATCTTGGTGATGACCTCACTCCCACAAAGGCAAAACATTTGAAAATGAGCACACCGTGCTTGAAGCTCTTAAGGTGGCGAAGTGGGCAGTTTATATTGATACTTTTATCATAGTCTCTGGCTATAATTATGGCTTATGAAATAGAGGATGGTTTGGCATTCTTGACGAGGTTATTCAATGGTAGATTAAGCTTCCAAATGAATCGATGGAGAAGATTTACCTCATCCATCTCTAGAGCAAATTAGAGAAGTTTAACAAAAGTTCGGTGGTATTCTTTTAGGGTCTTCCTTTCTTGGGTTAGCTCCAAAAATTCATTCATTTTATCCTCTCAAAATCCTAGAGGACAAAAGGGCGAAAGCAAGGGATGGTGGTACAAAATTGGTTGTCCTTGAAACCACCTAGGCTTGGTAGAACGAGAGTAAAGAAAAAGAGGGCAAAAAGGAAATAAAGGAGAAATATTAAGCTGTGAAAATTCCCTGAGGTGTTATACTTTAGTCTCTTTTTTGAAACGTCCCATAACAGATAGACGTGGGTGGAGACGTGGGTGCAGACACAAGGAAGCAGATTTCTCTCTCTCTCTCTCTCTCTCTCTCTCTCTCTCTCTCTCTCTCTCTCTCAGACCTCCCCTCTCTGTCTCTCTCTCTCTCTCTCTCTCTCAGACCTCTCTCCTGCACATCCTCTATCCCCTGCGGAACACCATAGCCCTCTCTCTCTCTGTATAAACATGGCAGCTCAGGCCGTCAGCATATTTACAGAGATGATGCTGGAGGTTGAGTGTGATTCCTTCACTAACCTTGAGTCAGGGATACCTGCATTTACAGAGGATACTATCAATGAAACCCAAGCTGCTCACGAACCTGTCGGCAACCAAGAATTTCTCAAATATTGGGGGGGAGACCCGAATAGTAAGAGGGGTGAGGGAGCAGTAGCGGTTTTATTTAGGACACACCCATGGTTAGCACAGTCATGAGGGATATAGACCCATCTGCACCTCTCACCACCCTCACCTCATAACTCACAACAATTATCTAGACATCCATCGATAGTTTTCCACGTGTCAGTCCACTACCATACCCCACACAGGTACCATGCCTCAAAATTATTAGTATGATGATGAATGTTGTATCAGACATGTACGTCTTTGAATGACTTAGATATCGGCCAAATCCAAAAGCGTGACATTGAATAGATTAATCGATACCTTACTCGTCCCGCCAAAGAAAAATGAGCACATCATTGTAAACAGCATAAGGACTTACACTAACTCTTCCTAAGCGAGATTCTGATAAGGCTTGGCGTAGGATCTGGGAACAACCCTTACCCACCCCCATAGCAGTCCCACACATTCGGGACTCGAGTGCAAACTCATTATACCACATACCCCACCAATCCCCTCCCACATCCACCTCACACATATCCCACCGCGTCCACTTTCTTCATAGGAGAAATGGTGGTGAAGGTTATATGTAAGCTTCAGAATAGCCGATCACAAGATCACGAGAGGGGATTATGTGGCTGAGCACTTCCCTTGTGTAGGCAACACCCTAGCACCCTTCCTAGGTCATATGTTTAATAGGGACCTCTTAGAGGAGGGCTTTCCCCTCACACCTGGTCATCACACACTACTATTGCGCCTATCCATAAGGTGGAAGACCCTATGAATCCTAAAAACTACTGAATCATCGTAATCAAATATGTGGCAGATAGGATTCAAGAGGACATTCTCCACACTGGATCAAATATTTATGCTTCTTGGCTATCATTGAGAAAGCTAAGGCAGAAGGTCGTTGTCACCACACTACTACTTTGTGGGCTTCTACAAAGCATTTTGAAGTAGTGTCTCATGCTTGTCTCCTACAATGCTTATAGCATCTTGTCTGACATGTTATGGGCTATCATTGACTTATATATAATAATTATTGGCAAGGTGAGATGCTCAAGGAGCTTATGGAGGACTCTCTAAGGAGGTCTCTACCACCATCGGACCCACTATCTTCAATCTTATTTGCACTCTATATAGATAGATGAGATCTCATACTTCATTGATAGAGTTGGACACATAGAAGCTTCTCTAGGAGGTATTTTTGTTTCCATTATGAGGAAACAGAATGGAAAGGGGCTCTCAGTCAACCTTTCATCCTTGGCTCCTGAAAATGCGCTTGGGGAAACATGACCTCTAGAGCTATATATCCTCTAGCAAGTCTATCCTTTGTTGCATGTCTCATTAAGAAGTGTGGACTAGTGAAGGTAGCTCCAAGATAGACATATGAGTGCACCACATTAACCTTGCTACCATAACGTTGGTTTTTCCTTGAAGCTGTAGACCTCAAGGTGAATCTCCAATAGCACATTGCAGAGACAAAAAGGAACATTGAATGAGGGTGGGCTAGATTAGTGAAGAAATAAGTTGAGGAGGAGTGGACATAGGTCACCAAGAGACACATGACACCACACACCCACTATTATTCATGAAACAATTGAGGATAATAAAAGGAGGAAGATTCTCTCATTACACATGTGTGTGGTTAGGCTGCAAGAAGGAGAGTCTGCCGCCGCAAAGGTGACATAGATACCACCATGCTAAGTCAAAAAAGGGGCATAGAGAGACACACCTTATATGGATACATGGAGAGCATGTAAGGACACCACATGTGCCCGCCTATTACTCCTCAAATTCACGGACGTCCCATCGAGTAGCCTCCTTGAAAGGTGATAAAAATTATCTTGGTGTGATGACCTTATTCCCACAAAGGCAAAACATTTGAAAATGAGCACGCCGTGCTTGAAGCTGTTAAGGTGGTAAAGTGGGTAGTTTACCGAATAGTAAGAGGGGTGAGGGAGCAGTAGCGGTTTTACTTGATCACAACAATGGTTAGCACAGTTCATGAGGGATGAGGAGGCCCACTACATGTGGGTTCGCTTACAAATTACAACCTTGATATGCATCTACATGGAAATATGCTGTTTTACCTCAGATTCTTCATGATATGCCCCATAGGTCCGGAGGGAGTCTCCATTCATAGCTCTCTCTAAGGATATCATTGGCTTCTTAGGACTAGGCAGGGTTCTTTTACTTGGGGACTTCAATACTAGGACCAAGGAGTGAAGAAATACAGATGTATGATTTTTAGGACCCTATTAGGTTACAAATGATAGACCGTAATGGCACACATCGGATCTCACAGAACGATGAAGACATCACTTTTTATGGGAGATGCCTTGGCTCACACCATAACCTTGTTATCTATAATGGGATGGCACGGTGGCCTACACATCAAGAGGGCTTACTAGGGGCTCCATCACAGACAATTATCCTATGGGATCTTTGGAATCGGCCTCACTACTGATACTGAACTTTACCATCCAATCATGCCCGCTCGGTGTCGACCATGGTTACCTCGCCTTCACCCTCATCTGCACACCACCTTCCCAACCACAAGCACCTCCCATTTAACACTACACCCAGATCCATTTCACCCATGACTGTGATCTTATCTATGCAAATCAGCTCTACCATCATCTCTTAGGACATAGACCCATTTGCACCTCTCACCACCCTCACCTCATAACTCACCTCATAACTCACAACAATTATCTAGACATCCATCGATAGTTTTCCACACATGTGTCGGTCCAAAATTATTGGTATGATGATGAATGTTGTATAACACATGTACCATGCCGCAAAATTATTGGTATGATGATGAATGTTGTATCACACATGTACGTCTTTGCATGACTTAGCTATCGGCCAAATCCAAAAGCGTGACGTTGAATAGCTTAATCGATACCTTACTCGTCCCACCAACCAAAAATGAGCACATCGTTATAAACAACAGAAGCACTTATACTAACTCTTCCTAAGCCAGATTCTGATGAGGCTTGGCGTAGGATCTAGGAACAACCCTTACCCACCCCCATAACAGTCCCACACATTTGGGACTCGAGTGTGCAAACTCATTATACCACTTACCCCACCAATCCCCTCCCACATCCACCTCACACATATCCCACCGTGTCCACTTTCTTCATAGGAGAAATGGTTATGAAGGTTATATGTAAGCTTCAGAACAGTCGATCACAAGATCACGAGAGGGGAATATGTGGCTGAGCACTTCCCTTGTGTAGGCGACACCCTAGCACCCTTTCTAGTTCATATGTTTAATAGGGACCTCTTAGAGGAGGGCTTTCCCCTCACACCTGGTCGCCACACACTAATATTGCGCCTATCCATAAGGTGGAAGACCCTATGAATCCTAATAACTACTGAACCATCATGATCAAATATGTGGCAGATAGGATTCAAGAGGACATTCTCCACGCTGGATCAAATATTTATGCTTTTGGGCTATCATTGAGCAAGCTAAGGCAGATGATCGTTGTCGCTCTGTGACCACACTACTAATTTGTGGGCGTCTACAAAGCATTTTGAAGTAGTGTCTCGTGCTTGTCTCCTACAATGCTTATAGCATCTTGTCTGACGTGTTATGAGCTATCATTGACTTATATTAAATAATTATTGGCAAGGTGAGATGCTCAAGAAGCTTAGCGAGGACTCTCAAAGGAGGTCTCTACCACCATCGGACCCACTATCTTCAATCTTATTTGGACTCTATATAGATAGATGAGATCTCATACTTCATTGATAGAGTTGGACACATAGGAGCTTCTTTAGGAGGTATTTTTGTTTCCATTATGAGGAAACAGAATGGAAAGGGGCTCTCAGTCAACCTTTCATCCTTGGCTCCTGAAAATGCACTTGGGGAAACACTACCTCTAGAGCTATATATCCTCTAGCAAGTATATCCTTTGTTGCATGTCTCATTAAGAAGTGTGGACTAGATAGACATATGAGTGCACCACATTAACCTTGCTATGCATGTAACTGATCTCTGTATGGCCTACAACTAGGTAGGAGGTGTGGAATACCATAATGTTGGTTTTTTCTTGAAGTTGTAGACCTCAAGGTGAAGCTCCAAGAGCACATTATAGAGATGAAAAGGAACATTGAATGACGGTTGGCTAGATTAGTGAAGAAATAAGTTGAGGAGGAGTGGACATAGGTCACCAAGAGACACATGACACCACACCCCCACTATTATTCATGAAAGAATTGAGGATAATAAAAGGAGGAAGATTCTCTCATTACACGTGTGTGTGGTTAGGCTGCTGCAAGAAGGAGAGTGCCACAAACGTGACATAGACACCACCATACTAAGTCAAAAAAGGGGCATAGAGAGACACACCTTATATGGATACATGGAGAGCATGTAAGGACACCACATGTGCCCGCCTATTACTCCTCAAATTCAAGGACGCCACTAACCACCAAGCATTGTTGGATCACAATATTCTCTAGCAAGTCTATCCTTTGTTGCATGTCTCATTAAGAAGTGTGGACTAGTGAAGGTAGCTCCAAGATAGACATATGAGTGCACCACATTAACCTTGCTATGCATGTAACTGATCTCTATATGGCCTGCAACTAGGTAGGAGGTGTGGAAAACCATAACGTTGGTTTTTCCTTGAAGTTATAGACCTCAAGGTCAAAGACGAAAAGGAACATTGAATGAGGGTGGGCTAGATTAGTGAAGAAATAAGTTGATTGGACCAAGAGACACATGACACCACACACCCACTATTATTCATGAAACAATTGAGGATAATAAAAGGAGGAAGATTCTCGCATTACACGTGTGTGTGGTTAGGCTGCAAGAAGGAGAGTCTGCCAAGGTGACATAGACACCACCATACTAAGTCAAAAAAGGGGCATAGAGGGACACACCTTATATGGATACATGGAGAGCATGTAAGGACACCACATGTGCCCGCCTATTAGTCCTCAAATTCAAGGACGCCACTAGCCGCCAAGCATTCTTGGTGGATCATAGAGTAGCCTTGAAAGGTGAGAAAAATTATCTTGGTGATGACCTCACTCCCACAAAGGCAAAACATTTGAAAATGAGCACACCATGCTTGAAGCTCTTAAGGTGGCAGAATTGCCAGTTTTTATTGATGGCAAGGTCATAAACAAACATCCCAAATAGGGATGCAGGGTCTATGGGACCACACAGTCGAGGATGGTAGTCTGGATCTACAAACGGGGTGGTCAGGCATGGAACGGGACATCATCTTCTACATAGAGATGCATTATAGCCAAGAGAGGGGACCACCAAATGTATTAGGATACCTGTGGAGTTAGTCTATTGGGGAGAGACCCAAATAGTAAGAGGAATGAGGGAGCAGTAGTGGTTTGATTTAGGACACACCCATGGTTAGCACAGTCATGAGGGATGAGAAGGCCCACTACATGTGGGTTCGCTTACAAATTACAACCTTGATATGCATCTACATGGAAATATGCTGTTTTACCTCAGATTCTTCACAATATGCCCCATAGGACCGGAGGGAGTCTCCATACACAGCTCTCTCTAATAAGGATATCATTGGCTTCTTAGGACTAGTAGGCAAGGTTCTTTTACTTGGGGACTTCAATACTAGGACCAAGAAGAGTGAGAAAATACAGATGTATGATTTTTAGGACCCTATTAGGTTACAAATGATAGACCATAATGGCACACATCGGATCTCACAGAACGATGGAGACATCACTTTTTATGGGAGATGCCTCCTACAGCTTGGCTTTTACCATAACCTTGTTATCTATAATGGGATGGCACGGTGGCCTGCACATCAAGAGGGCTTACTAGGGGGTCCATCACAGACAATTATCCTATGGGATCGTTGGAATCAGCCTCACTACTTACCATCCCATCATGCCGGCTTGGTGTTGACCACGGTTACCTCGCCTTCACCCTCATCTGCACACGACCTTCCCAACCACAAACACCTCCCATTTCACACTCAGATCCATTTCACCCATGACTTTGATCTTATCTATGCAAATCAACTCTACCATCATCTCTTGGATATAGACCCATCTGCACCTCTCACCACCCTCACCTCATAACTCACAACAATTATCTAGACATCCATCGATAGTTTTCCACACGTGTCAATCCACTGCCAAACCCCACACAGGTACCATGCCTCAAAATGATCGGTATGATGATGCATGTTATATCACACATGTACGTCTTTGCATGACTTAGCTATCGGCCGAATCCAAAAGTGTGACGTTGAATAGATTAATCGATACCTTACTCGTCCAACCAACCAAAAATGAGCACATCGTTATAAAGAGCATAATGACTTATACTAACTCTTCCTAAGTGAGATTCTGATGAGGCTTGGCGTAGGATCTGGGAACAACCCTTACCCACCCCCATAACAGTACCACACATTTGGGACTCGAGTGCAAACTCATTATACCACATACCCCACCAATCCCCTCCCACATCCACCTCACATATATCCCACCGCATCCACTTTCTTCTTAGGAGAAATGGTGGTGAAGGTTATATGTAAGCTTCAGAACAGTCGATCACAAGATCACGAGAGGGGATTATGTGGCTGAGCACTTCCCTTGTGTAGGCGACACCCTAGCACCCTTTCTAGTTCATATGTTTAATAGGGACCTCTTAGAGAGGAGGGCTTTCCTCTCACACCTGGTCATCACACACTACTATTGCGCCTATCCATAAGGTGGAAGACCCTATGAATCCTAATAACTACTGAACCATCATGATCAAATATGTGGCAGAAAGGATTCAACAGGACATTCTCCATGCTGGATCAAATATTTATGCCTTTGAGCTGAGCAAGCTAAGGCAGATGGTCGTTGTCGCTGACCACACTACTACTTTATGGGCTTCTACAAAGCATATTGAAGAAGCGTCACCTACAATGCTTATAGCATCTTGTCTCAAATGTTATGGGCTATCATTGACTTATATTAAATAATTATTGGCAAGGTGAGATGTTCAAGGAGCTTTGGGAGGACTCTCTAAGGAGGTCTCTATCACCATCGGACCCACTATCTTCAATCTTATTTGGACTCTTTATAGATAGATGAGATCTCATACTTCATTGATAGAGTTGGACACATAGGAGCTTCTCTAGGAGGTATTTTTGTTTCCATTATGAGGAAACAGAATGGAAAGGGGCTCTCAGTCAACCTTTCATCCTTGGCTCCTGAAAATGCGCTTGGGGAAACACTACCTCTAGAGCTATATATCCTTTGGCAAGTCTATCCTTTGTTGCATGTCTCATTAAGAAGTGTGGACTAGTGAAGGTAGCTCCAAGATAGACATATGAGTGCACCACATTAACCTTGCTATGCATGTAACTGATCTCTATATGGCCTGCAATTAGGTAGGAGGTGTGGAATACCATAACGTTGGTTTTTCCTTGAAGTTGTAGACCTAAGGTGAAGCTCCAAGAGCACATTGTAGAGACGAAAAGGAACATTGAATGAGGGTGGGCTAGATTAGTGAATAAATAAGTTGAGGAGGAGTGGACGTAGGTCACCAAGAGACACATGACACCACACACCCACTATTATTCATGAAACAAGTGAGGATAATAAAAGGAGGAAGATTCTTGCATTACACGCGTGTGTGGTAAGGCTGTAAGAAGGAGAGTCTGCCAAGGTGACATAGACACCACCATACCTGCAAAACCGGAATCTTATTCTAGGAATTGATTGTGGAAAAGTAGAGAATTAATTCAATCATAAAAACCATTGCTTGTAAGCTTCAACTAAATCAAATCAATTGAAAAATTAAACACTTAAACAAAAATACTTAGTTCCAAAAAGACCATATGGGTGCAATCTTCCCCCCTCTTGTGCGTGGCCTCTCCCCACACAAGAGTATTTCTTTATTAGCTTTCTTTTTCACCAAAATTAGGCCATAGCCCCCAAAATACAAGATGTGCTTTTTAGAGAGCACGGCACTCTTCTTTAACAAAAATAGAGTGTCAAATTGGGACTAGGGTAAAGCCATAGGCTTTAATAAATTCCACATAAATAAATATATCTTTCCTAAAGTTCAAAATGGAAAAATCATTTGATAAGGTTACAAGCTACTATGCTTGCCAAAAATGAAATGTGATGATCCAAGACATTTCTTCCAAAGTAAACTCTTCAATTCCCATAGTCTTCATCACCTGAAAATATAAGCCTAATTAATTATTAAATTAATCCCACAAATATTAAACAGGCACAAATCATCACCAACTCATGACTACCAGGCGTAAGTACCCCAGGAATCACCCTGCCATACAAACCTAACTGAAATAATCATAGGTGGCCTCAAACATACGTCATATACCGCACGTATTAATATTTATAGTGGTATCACCCACGATATTAACCTAGCCGGCATGACGCAAGAGTAATCTAGGCATCCCCAAATTACTCAAGAGGAGATAAATAATATTTTTCTAGAGGACTTAAAATATATTCTCATGACAATACTAATTCAACAAAGGGGCATAGAGAGACACACCTTATATGGATACATGGAGAGCATGTAAGGACACCACATGTGCCTGCCTATTAGTCCTCAAATTCAAGGACGCCACTAGCCGCTAGGATCATAGAGTAGCCTTGAAAGGTGAGGAAAATTATCTTGGTGATGACCTCACTCCCACAAAGGCAAACCATTTGAAAATGAGCACACCGTGCTTGAAGCTCTTAAGGTGGCGAAGTGGCCAGTTTATATTGATGGCAAGGTCATAAACAGACATCCCAAATAAGGATGCAGGGTCTATGGGACCACACAGTCGAGGATGGTAGTCTAGATCTACAAATGGGGTGGTTAGGCATCGGGGGATTTAGGGAGACTTTCATAGAACGGGACATCATCTTCTACATAGAGATGCATTATAGCCAAGA
This sequence comes from Cibotium barometz, assembly GCF_041138505.1. Classification (NCBI taxonomy): domain Eukaryota; kingdom Viridiplantae; phylum Streptophyta; class Polypodiopsida; order Cyatheales; family Cibotiaceae; genus Cibotium; species Cibotium barometz. Next base: position 13,772,551 of record NC_141046.1, read on the forward strand.
GAGGGGACCACCAAATTTATAAGGATACCTGTGGGAGTTAGTCTATTGGGGGGAGACCCGAATAGTAAGAGGGGTGAGGGAGCAGTAGCGGTTTTATTTAGGACACACCCATGGTTAGCACAGTCATGAGGGATGAGGAGGCCCACTACATGTGGGTTCACTTACAAATAACAACCTTGATATGCATCTACATGGAAATATGCTGTTTTACCTCAGATTCTTCACGATATGCCCCATACGATCGGAGGGAGTCTCCATACACAGCTCTCTCTAAGGATATCATTGGCTTCTTAGGACTAGTAGGCAAGGTTCTTTTACTTGGGGACTTCAATACTAGGACCAAGAAGAGTGAGAAAATACAGATGTATGATTTTTAGGACCCTATTAGGTTACAAATGATAGACCATAATGGCACACATCGGATCTCACAGAACGATGGAGACATCACTTTTTATGGGAGATGCCTCCTACAGCTTGGCTTTTACCATAACCTTGTTATCTATAATGGGATGGCACGGTGGCTTGCACATCAAGAGGGCTTACTAGGGGCTCCATCACAGACAATTATCCTATGGGATTGTTGGAATCAGCCTCACTACTTACCATCCCATCATGCCGGCTTGGTGTCGACCACGGTTACCTCGCCTTCACCGTCATCTGCACACCACCTTCCAACCACAAGCACCTCCCATTTCACACTCAAATCCATTTCACCCATGGCTGTGATCTTATCTATGCAAATCAGCTCTACCATCATCTCTTGGATATAGACCCATCTACACCTCTCACCACCCTCAGCTCATAACTCACAACAATTATCTAGACATCCATCCATAGTTTTCCACACGTGTTAGTCCACTGCCAAACCCCACATAGGTACCATGCCTCAAAATGATTGGTATGATGATGAATGTTGTATCACACATGTACGTCTTTGCATGACTTAGCTATCGGCCAAATCCAAAAGCGTGACATTGAATAGATTAATCGATACCTTACTCGTCCCACCAACCAAAAATGAGCACATCGTTATAAAGAGCATAAGGACTTATACTTACTCTTCCCAAGCAAGATTCTGATGAGGCTTGGCGTAGGATCTGGGAACAACCTTACCCACCCCCATAACAGTACCACACATTTGGGACTCAAGTGCAAACTCATTATACCACATACCCCAACAATCCCCTCCCACATCCACCTCACACATATCCCACCGCGTCCACTTTCTTCATAGGAGAAATGGTGGTGAAGGTTATATGTAAGCTTCAGAATAGCCGATCACAAGATCACGAGAGGGGATTATGTGGCTGAGCACTTCCCTTGTGTAGGCGACACCCTAGCACCCTTCCTAGTTCATATGTTTAATAGGGACCTCTTAGAGAGGAGGGCTTTCCCCTCACACCTGGTCATCACACACTACTATTGCGCCTATCCATAAGGTGGAAGACCCTATGAATCCTAATAACTACTGAACCATCATGATCGAATATGTGGCAGATAGGATTCAACAGGACATTCTCCACGCTGGATCAAATATTTATGCTTTTGAGCTATCATTGAGCAAGCTAAGGCAGATGGTCGTTGTCGCTGACCACACTACTACTTTGTGGGCTTCTACAAAGCATATTGAAGTAGTGTCTCCTGCTTGTCTCCTACAATGCTTATAGCATCTTGTCTCACATGTTATGGGCTATCATTGACTTATATTAAATAATTATTGGCAAGGTGAGATGCTCAAGGAGCTTAGGGAGGTCTCTACCACCATCGGACCCACTATCTTCAATCTTATTTGGACTCTATATAGATAGATGAGATCTCATACTTCATTGATAGAGTTGGACACATAGGAGCTTCTCTAGGAGGTATTTTTGTTTCCATTATGAGGAAACAGAATGGAAAGGGGCTCTCAGTCAACCTTTCATCCTTGGCTCCTGAGAGCTTGGGGAAACACTACCTCTAGAGCTATATATTCTCTAGCAAGTCTATCCTTTGTTGCATGTCTCATTAAGAAGTGTGGACTAGTGAAGGTAGCTCCAAGATAGACATATGAGTGCACCACATTAACCTTGCTATGCATGTAACTGATCTCTATATGGCCTACAACTAGGTAGGAGGTGTGGAATACCATAACGTTGGTTTTTCCTTGAAGTTGTAGACCTCAAGGTGAAGCTCCAAGAGCACATTGCAGAGACGAAAAGGAACATTGAATGAGGGTGGGCTAGATTAGTGAAGAAGTAAGTTGAGAAGGAGTGGACATAGGTCACCAAGAGACACATGAGACCACACACCCACTATTATTCATGAAACAATTGAGGATAATAAAAGGAGGAAGATTCTCGCATTACACGTGTGTGTGGTTAGGCTGCAAGAAGGAGAGTCTACCAAGGTGACATAGACACCACCATACTAAGTCAAAAAAGGGGTATAGAGAGACACACCTTATATGGATACATGGAGAGCATGTAAGGACACCACATGTGCCCGCCTATTAGTCCTAAAATTCAAGGACGCCACTAGCTGCCAAGCATTCTTTGATCATAGAGTAGCCTTGAAAGGTGAGAAAAATTATCTTGGTGATGACCTCACTCCCACAAAGGCAAAACATTTGAAAATGAGCACACCGTGCTTGAAGCTCTTAAGGTGGCAAAGTGGCCAGTTTATATTGATGGCAAGGTCATAAACAGACATCCGAAATAGGGATGCAGGGTCTATGGGACCACACAGTCGAGGATGGTAGTCTAGATCTACAAACGGGGTGGTCAGGCATTGGGGGATTTAGGGAGACTTTCATAGAATGGGACATCATCTTCTACATAGACGCATTATAGCTAAGAGAGGGGACCACCAAATGTATGAGGATACCTATGGGAGTTAGTCTATTGGGGGGGAGACCCGAATAGTAAGAGGGGTGAGGGAGCAGTAGCGGTTTTATTTAGGACACACCCATGGTTAGCACAATCATGAGGGATGAGGAGGCCCACTACATGTGAGTTCTCTTACAAATTACAACCTTGATATGCATCTACGTGGAAATATGCTGTTTTACCTCAGATTCTTCACGATATGCCCCATAGGACCGGAGGGAGTCTCCATACACAGCTCTCTCTAAAAGGATATCATTGGCTTCTTAGGACTCGGCAAGGTTCTTTTACTTGGGGACATCAATACTAGGACCAAGAAGAGTGAGAAAATACAGATGTATGATTTTAGGACCCTATTAGGTTACAAATGATAGACCATAATGGCACACATCAGATCTCACAGAACGATGGAGACATCACTTTTTATGGGAAATGCCTCCTACAGCTTGGCTTACACCATAACCTTGTTATCTATAATGGGATGGCACGGTGGCCTGCACATCAAGAGGGCTCACTAGGGGCTTCTTTACAGACAATTATCCTATGGGATCGTTGGAATCAGCCTCACTACTGATACTGAACCTTACCATCCTATCATGCCCGCTTGGTGTCGACAACGGTTACCTCGCCTTCACCCTAATCTGCACACCACCTTCCCAACCACAAGCACCTCCCATTGTACACTACACCTAGATCCATTTCACCCATGACTGTGATCTTATCTATGCAAATTAGCTCTACCATCATCTCTTGGACATAAACCCATCTGCACCTCTCACCACCCTCACCTCATAACTCACAACAATTATCTAGACATCCATCCATAGTTTTCCACACATGTGTCACTCCACTGCCAAACCCCACACATGTACCATGCCTCAAAATGATTGGTATGATGATGAATGTTGTATCACACATGTAGGTCTTTGCATGACTTAGCTATCGACCAAATCCAAAAGCGTGACGTTGAATAGATTAATCGATACCTTACTCGTCCCGCCAACCAAAAATGAGCACATCGTTATAAAGAGCATATGGACTTATAGTAACTCTTCCTAAGCGAGATTCTGATGAGGCTTGGCTTAGGATCTGGGAACCACCATTACCCATCCCCATAACAGTCCCACACATTTGGGACTCCAGTGCAAACTCATTATACCACATACCCCACCAATCCCCTCCCACATCCACCTCACACATATCCCACTGCGTCCACTTTCGTCAGAGGAGAAATGGTGGTGAAGGTTATATGTAAGCTTCAGAACAGTAGTCGATGACAAGATCACAAAAGGGGATTATGTGGCTGAGCACTTCCCTTGTGTAGGCGACACCCTAGCACCCTTCCTAGCTCATATGTTTAATAGGGACCTCTTAGAGGAGGGCTTTCCCCTCACACCTGGTCATCACACACTACTATTGCGCCTATCCATAAGGTGGAAGACCCTATGAATCCTACAATGTTTATAGCATCTTGTCTGACATGTTATGGGCTATCATTGACTTATATTAAATAATTATTGGCAAGGTGAGATGCTCAAGGAGCTTAGGGAGGACTCTCTAAGGAGGTCTCTACTACCATCGGACCCACTATCTTCAATCTTATTTGGACTCTATTTAGATAGATGAGATCTCATACTTTATTGATAGAGTTGGACACATAGGACCTGCTTCTCTAGGAGGTATTTTTGTTTCCATTATGAGGAAACTGAATGGAAAGGGGCTCTCAGTCAACCTTTCATCCTTGGCTCCTGAAAATGCGCTTGGGGAAACACTACCTCTAGAGCTATATATTCTCTAGCAAGTCTATCCTTTGTTGCATGTCTCATTAAGAAGTGTGGACTAGTGAAGGTAGCTCCAAGATAGACATATGAGTGCACCACATTAACCTTGCTATGCATGTAAATGATCTCTATATGGCTTGCAACTAGGTAGGAGGTGTGGAATACCATAACGTTGGTTTTTCCTTGAAGTTGTAGACCTCAAAGTGAAGCTCCAAGAGCACATTGCAAAGATGAAAAGGAACATTGAATGAGGGTGGGCTAGATTAGTGAAGAAAAAGTTGAGGAGGAGTGGACATAGGTCACCAAGAGACACATGACACCACACACCCAGTATTATTCATGAAACAATTGAGGATAATAAAAGGAGGAAGATTCTCGCATTACACGTGTGTGTGGTTAGGCTGCAAGAAGAAGAGTCTGCCAAGGTGACATAGACACCACCATACTAAGTCAAAAAAGGGGCATAGAGAGACACACCTTATATGGATACACGGAGAGCATGTAAGGACTCCACATGTGCCCGCCTATTACTCCTCAAATTCAAGGACGCACTCTTAAGGTGGTGAAGTGGGTAGTTTATATTGATGGCAAGGTGATAAACAGACATGCCAAATAGGGATGCAGGGTCTATGGGACCACACAGTCGAGGATGGTAGTCTAGATCTACAAACGGAGTGGTCAGGCATCGAAGGATTTAGGGAGACTTTCACAGAATGGGACATCATCTTCTATATAGAGATGCATTATAGCCAAGAGAGGGGATCACCAAATGTATTAGTATACTTGTGGGAGTTAGTCTATTGGGGGGGAGACTTGAATAGTAAGAGTGGTGAGGGAGGAGTAGCGGTTTTATTTAAGACACACCCATGGTTAGCACAATCATGAGGGATGAGGAGGCCCACTACATGTGGGTTCGCTTACAAATTACAGCTTGGCTCACACCATAACCTTATTATCTATAATGGGATGACAGGGTGGCCTGCACATCAAGAGGGCTTACTAGGGGATCCATCACATCAAGAGGGCTTACTAGGGGCTCCATCACAGACAATTATCCTACGGGATTGTTGGAATCAGCCTCACTACTGATACTGAACCTTACCATCCCATCATGCCCGCTTGGTGTCGACCACGGTTACCTCGCCTTCACCCTATTTTGCACATCACCTCCCAACCACAAGCACCTCCCATTTCACACTACACCCAGATCCATTTCACCTTGACTGTGATCTTATCTATGCAAGTCAGCTCTACCATCATCTCTTAGATATAGACCCATCTGCACCTCTCACCACCCTCACCTCATAACTCACAACAATTATCTAGACATCCATCGATAGTTTTCCACACATGTGTCAGTCCACTGCCAAACCCCCATGCCTCAAAATGATTGGTATGATGATGAATGTTGTATCACACATGTCCGTCTTTGCATGACTTAGCTATCGGCCAAATCCAAAAGCGTGATGTTGAATAGATTTATCGATACCTTACTCGTCCCGCCAAACCGAAAATGAGCACATCGTTGTAAACAGCATAAGGACTTATACTAACTCTTCCTAAGCGAGATTCTGATGAGGCTTGGCATAGGATCTGGGAACAACCCTTACCCACCCCCATAACAGTCCCACACATTTGGGACTCGAGTAGTGCAAACTCATTATACCACATACCCCACCAATCCCCTCCCACATCCACCTCCCACATCCACCTCACACATATCCCACTGCGTCCACTTTCTTCATAGGAGAAATGGTGGTGAAGGTTATATGTAAGCTTCAGAACAGTCGATCACAAGATCACGAGAGGGGATTATGTGGCTAAGCACTTCCCTTGTGTAGGCGACACCCTAGCACCCTTCCTAGCTCATATGTTTAATGGGGACCTCTTAGAGGAGGGCTTTCCCCTCACACCTGGTCATATGTTTAATGGGGACCTCTTAGAGGAGGGCTTTCCCCTCACACCTGGTCATCACACACTACTATTGCGCCTATCCATAAGGTGGAAGACCCTATGAATCCTAATAACTACTGAACCATCATGATCAAATATGTGGCAGATAGGATTCAAGAGGACATTCTCCACGCTGGATCAAATATTTATGCTTTTGGGCTATCATTGAACAAGCTAAGGCAGATGGTCGTTGTCGCTGACCACACTACTACTTTGTGGGCTTCTACAAAGCATTTTGAAGTAGTGTCTCATGCCCACGCTACTACTTTGTGGGCTTCTGCAAAGCACTTTGAAGTAGTGTCTCATGCTTGTCTTCTACAATGCTTATAGCATCTTGTCTGACATGTTATGGGCTATCATTGAGCAAGCTTAAATAATTATTGGCAAGGTGAGATGCTCAAGGAGCTTAGGGAGGACTCTCTAAGGAGTTCTCTACCACCATCGGACCCACTGTCTTCAATCTTATTTGGACTCTATATAGATAGATGAGATCTCATACTTCATTTATAGAGTTGGACACATAGGAGCTTCTCTAGGAGGTATTTTTCTTTCCATTGTGAGGAAACAGAATGGAAAGGGCTCTCAGTCAACCTTGGGAAAACCAACGTTATGGTATTCCACATCTCGTACCTAGTTGCAGGCCATATAGAGATCAGTTACATGCATAGCAAAGTTACTGTGGTGCACTCATACTGTAGTTGCAGGCCATATAGAGATCAGTTACATGCATAGCAAGGTTACTGTGGTGCACTCATATGTCTATCTTGGAGCTACCTTCACTAGTCCACACTTCTTAATGAGACATGCAACAAAGGATAGACTTGCTAGAGGATATATAACTCTAGAGGTAGTGTTTCCCCAAGCGTATTTTCAGGAGCCAAGGATGAAAGTTTTGCTTTTTGACACCATGGTCACCCTGGAACTTATGCATTTAGCTACCTTTTGGGCATTAGATTTATCCCTTGCAACACATAGAGAGTGTCCTTAGTTCATGATCTTATAACGGATGATATGCAATAAACCATTTGTCCCCCATCTAGGTAGCTATAACTCCTATGTTGATGGAGGCCTTGTTCGAGATAGTCACTTATATATAGGGTGAGGGAGATGAATCCACTTCGACTCCTTGACCTGCACTATAGTCATCACAACAGATAGGAGAGCATTCATACTTGTATTGCACATGGATGCTTTACAAGATTTTATCACACAGAGGGAGCTCTCATGAAAACCAAGGTTATGATATCCTACCCAGTTATTGTTGTAAGACATACAACGATCACTTACATGGGTACAAAGATCACTTGCTCTTAACTTTCTCTATGAGACATGCAAAAAAGTATAGAATTGATAGAGAATATGTAGCTCTAGCCTTATTGGAGAGGTAGTGTTTCCTAGACACATTTTCAGACGAGGATGAAAGGTTGGCTTTTTAACATCCTAGTAGTCACCCTGGCCCTTATGTATACATCTCCCTTCTAGGCACCAAATTTATCCCCTCGATAAATTAGCAATGCATAGAGAGTGTTCTCAGTTCATGATTTTATCACAGATGACAACCATATGTCCTTCATATAGGTAGAGTTTGTCGAGGCTCCTATGTTGATGGAGGCCCTATTCCAAACAATCACTTATATATAGAGAGGGCGAGGGAGATGGATTCACTTCTACTCCCCCAACTTGCACTATAGTCATCACAATAGATAATAGCCCAGAGGAGAGCATTCATACTACGACGGTTGCTATGGTGATGGAGGCCTTGTTCCAGACTTTTTTATATATGCAGAGGACGAGAGAGATGGATCCACTTCGAGTCCCTTGACTTACCCTACAATCATCATAGTAGATAGGAACTAGAGGAGATCATTCAAATTACGGCTCCTATGTTGATGAAGGCCATGTTCCAGATAGTCATTTATATACAGAGGGTGAGGGAGATGGATTCACTTTAACTACCCCAACTTGCCAGTCATCACAACAAGAGATAGTGGGAGAACATTCATCTTGGTATGACATAGTACTTACGTGGGTTCAAGCACATGGGCTGACTCCCTCCATTGCAATATGATCCAGATTCCCCATACATTAGGCTTACACATATACTCGGTGATAGTATATGAACTATTGGGACTATACACATGTACCACATGGATCATATTAGTAGGCCCATTTCCTACCAAGATGTAATACTACGTGAATCATTTTCTAAGATTCACAAAACAGATGTTTTCATATAGAGACCATGTTATCTCGATGTCTTCATATCACAAAACAGATGTTTTCATATAGAGACCATGTTTTCATATAGAGACCATGTTATCTCGATGTCTTCATATCCCATGCTATGAGGATAACCATTGGACAGCTTAGGGTATCATCCCGTAGATTGAGGATAGAGATTGGTAGAACTCACGAGGAAACCCAGAGAGGAGAAGACATGTAGACTCTGTCAGACGGGTGTTGAGTTGGAGGAGCACTATGTTTGCTAGTGCATAGTCTACTATGAGATCAGAAGGAGATTTCACTATGTCTATTCAGAGAGGGATTTGGACCCTCATCCCAGTGGAGCACCCATATCATAGGTGCCTTAGGCTCTTTCTACTATGGAGCTCGATTGACACATCGAGTCACTACTCAAAGATCCTCGTCCCCCCCCCCCAACACTCCTCCTCTCAACTTACTAGCACCAATTTTTTTCTAGCCTAGAGGGGTGGATAGGGAGGCACGAGAGCGCACCATAGTGGATACATGAGCCTATACCACACTACCCCCTTACAGTAGGCCCATGGGAGTCACTTCATGCATGCTCAATCTATGCATGAACCTTAAAGACGATTTCTACCTTGGTTATAGATTTGAAGCCATGCACAATATGATTTGGGAAAATGCTTTAAAATTGAGGTAGGACCCCTTTGAACTTAAGTTGGGGTTGTTTGGCTTGACTTGTTTTGTTGAGTAGATGGGAAGTTATAAACTTAGGCTAGATACACACAAGCATGTCCATGCTAACAACCTTAGAGAAGGGGGAGATCGCCCTCGCTCATGCCTCATGGATGGGGAGTCTCACATAAGAATATCAACATCTCTAGACTTCTTATATCACCCATAATGGATATCTTGAATGGGCCCTTGTTTGTCATACAGGGTTCACTGACTATTTTTGTTAAGCTCTCTCATATCCCATCACTTATTGTATCCTATACCTAGCATAGACCCTTGTATAATCTTGAAGTTTGAGATCTTAGATTTCAATTTTTAGTTTTGGTTTACTATTGCTTTTTCTTTTTTCATCCATGACAAGATTTCATGGACACTATGTATACATTATTTTAGTCTCATAAACCCTTTGAGTCTTTTGAGAAGATGTTAATATAACTTTATTTCATTCATTCCATGTGCTTGCTTGTGCATGTGCATGCGCTCGAGTCAAGAGCTTAAGATGGCAAAGTGCCTTACAGTAAGACCGACAGGTGAAATTGTGTTAACAAGTGAAGTGGTTAACATACCCTTCTTCTTAATGATTGTATCCTCACATCAACCAAGTTCATGTTGAAGCAACTACTAGGTTGAAGCAACTACTAGGTTGAAGAGGTGTGGATGGTCAAGGATACATCGTGAAGTTGGTGTGCGAGGTTAAGTGGTCGATTTGAGATCGATCTGACGACTGAAAGGAGGGCATGTTGGTGATAATCTTTGTGGGGAGCCCTAATAGTAGGCAGCTTATTGAGGTGACACATGAAGGTTATATGTGAAGTAGAAGTTCTTCATGTGAGGTTAAGTGGTTGATTTGGAATCGATTTTTGCGATTGAAAAGAAGGACATGTTGGTGATAATCTTTAGGTAGCTCTAGTGGTAGGCAAATTATCGAGGCGGCACATGAAAGGTATGTGCGAGGTAGAAGTTCTTCATGCAAGGCCTCCTTCTATTATGGAAGTGGCTTGGGTCCTTTAAATTTAGGTGGTTTGGTAGAGGTGTCCCCCATGCCTTTTGATTGGTAACATTAGTGCTAGGATGACCATTGAATGCTTTGCATGGGTAGATAGCAATCTAGACCTTCTTGGATATTATTCCTAGATCTCACATCATGATGATTAGAGGTTGGGCTTCTTTGTGGTAAATACATTGGCCACAGTGAATTTGTGTTGAAGGTTCTATTCTTTGAAGCTCTTTGGAGATGTGCCTAGAAGGTTGATGGTGACCCAGGCGATGGGTCATACCATGGGCTAGGTTTGCGCCCCACCATGGTCCTCCCATCCAAAGATGTACCTAAAGGGTTATCATTAGCAAGCTTAGTTATATGTCCATGCATGCTATGAGGTGCAAGATGGAAAAAGATTGTGATGTCCTTAGCCCTTAGTGAAGTATGTAGATGACGTGCATGAACAACATGTAAAAGGTGTGCCCCGTGTGTACTCCTCTAACCTCGAAGATTTTGCAAACTCAAGTGCTTTCTTTGACTTTCTTACTACTTTCCTTTATTATTCCTTTTCTTATCAAGGTTGTGAAATGCCAATGTGTGGCGGTGGACTTTGTGCATAGCTTCAATGGAGCTAGGTGGCCTTTCAGTTAATATTTGGCCTTCTCAAGCATGGGGGCCAATCTTGTCGTTGCCATGGTTCCCCTATCTAGAAATGTACTTGAATGGGTTGGCAATGATGAGGCTCAGTGCAAGTGTTTAAGATTATCGGTCCCTATATCCTGCTAGATGCATCTCTTCTCATGCATCCGCTTCCTTTTAAAGTGTTGTTATTCTCATCTCCTTCCTTCAATCTACATAATTTAATCCAATGACCAGGCTTGTTACATAGTAGAAACACTTTGTCTTTTATTTCTTCTTCTTTTCATAAGTACTGGGGTTGCCAAGGAGCCCTTCCCCTTGCCTTTCTTTGCATTTGTGAAAAAAGTAGCATTACCACCATCTCTGCCTTCAAAACACATATCCTCCTTAAACACAACATTGTGTTGAACTCCTCAAAAGTAAGATGCGGGTTGTGTATTTGTGTATAGTGAGGTCACCAAACTATTATACTTCAAGGGAAAAACTGTGATGCACCTATTTGCGAGTCATTAGTCATGGTGATCCCACATGCCACCATCTAATCTCGCGCTGCTGCTTCTCTTTCAAAATTCTCCTTTGCTACAAGTTGATTCTCAAGGTTTTGTATCCTTGTCTAATTCTATGTGCAAGTCAATGGTCTTGGCGATCCCACTCGCCACCATCTAATCTTGCAGGTTCTTATCTACATTATGATTTGCAGGTTCTTATCTACATTATGATTTGCTTTGCTTGCTTGTCTTTCAAAAATCTCTTTTGTTACAAGTTTATTCTTAAGGTTTTGTATCCTTGTCTGATTTGTCATCTCGTTCTGGTTCTTAAGAGCTTGCCCTGCTTCAGAAGCTGTGGTACTATGCTAAATTGTGGTTATCACCGAATCAATGATGTGGTGATGATGGCACATAATGTATATGTGTTTCTTTGCATCCATGCGCCAAAGTGAGGGTAGGATATGGTAGTATGGCCTGTAATGGATCTATTGGGATCTAGAGTAGGGCCTGACCTTGCACTCTTCCACAAAAACTCATATGAAGCAAGAATGGGCCTGATCTTGAACTTCGAAAGAGTGTAAAATTTCCTTTGCAACTTCCCATCCCCAAAAGGTGCAGGATGGGCATGAGCAGCTATGTTAATTGCAGGTTGGGCCATCTCTCTAAATTTTCCCTTCAAATAACAAACTGCCAAAACAAGCTTTGCTTAGAGCCTAAGCTTTGGTACCATGTAAGAAAACAAGAAAACACCATTGCGGAAGTAGAATCTTCACAATACAAAGCACTGAATTGCAGAAAGAACTGGAGTGTAAACAATATAATTGCTTACAAACTTTGATTATAAAAATTCGATAAATGTCTGTCCACCCCATTAAGGAGCTTTAATGGCAATCTAGACATACTCTGGATGGGGGATGTCGTCTTGCTTACAAGAGTGCTTGAACACAATGAACTCGATGATACCAAACGAGTGTATATTTAGTGCCCATGGTCGACATGGAAGTAAGATGACATGCACGATGTTGTCTTGCTTACAAGAGTGCTCAAGCAGAATGAACTCAACGATGAACAAAGGCTCCCAAACTAGTGTACATATAGTGCCCATGGTCAACATGGACACAGGTTGGCCATGTTGGCTTACCCATAACTTCGTCCAAAATGACCAACCGATTGTGTCATTTGATTGGGACCTTATTACACTATAACGTAGTCATGTAAGGACCGTCGTTCACATGGCCATTTAGACCCTCAAACGGCCTCGCAGAGCAGTAGCCTGAGAATAGTGTGTCCTCACTTTGCTATCTAGTGTCTACAAAATAGCTCGTACAAGCATGCATCCTAGTAGGATGAGGCACATAGCTTGTACAAGTATGCATCCTACTTGGCAGAGTGCCAAGTCTACATAAGCCGTCTCCTAACCATCTGGCCACATTTGACTACCATCCAGTGTCTAAACATGGAACTGTCAGGCTGCTCACCACAATTCCGTAGGGGGCCTTAGCTCATCCATCACTTGCACTGACACTTGTAGTGACAACACAAGGGTGGAGTAATGCTTTTCCAATAAATAGTAGAAAAAAATGAAGATGCTAAAATCATTTTGTAATAAAATTTTGGGTAAGCCTTCTTAACAAAACAAAAACAAAAACAAAAAGCAAAATATTAAGAAAATCATGAGGTTTTTAGTAAATTTTTGGCTTCGCTGGAAATTTTAAAAACTATTGGGAAAAACGAAAAGAAATTTTCTGTAAGGGCGTACAGAACAGCGTGGGGGAAGGCTACAGCTGGTTCGATCTTCCGCGGCTCTACTTCAATGGCGAGCCTGTTCACGGTGCGCTCTCTGTCTCTCTCTCTCTCTCTCTCACACACACACACACAAAAACACACACACACACACACACACAGTCGTTGCTTTCTTCATGCACAAGAGAAGACAACGAAAGAAAAACACATGATGCAAAGAAAAAAGTGCTCCTCCTAAACAGGGCAAGGGAGAGGTCTCCCCTACTTCGGAATGCCGTACGCCTTTCGTGCCGCACACCCTTTTCTACGCCTAGCTTATTAGAATGACGTACACCTTGCTTCTTGCCGTATATAAGTATGACAACCCTCATGAAAAGAATAAACGTTCCTTTTTTTGGTGTATCTGGAGTAAACATAGTTACAAGGAAAGTCTGGGTTCTGATGGTACATGTATAGAAACACACATGCCCATACAGATGCATGTATGTATAATACGCACACATGTATGTTTTACATCAATTATTTTACTTATTCAATCGTGCCTTCTTATTTCCCTTGCCTTATTCTAGCTAAGAATGCATTGAAACTTCAGGATGATTTTAAACTACTGCACAAAGCAGGATATTTGTATGTGCAGTAGCTCAACTTCAAGCCGCTATCACAAAGTGCTGTGTTAGGCATTCTCCTTGTTTTATGTAGTTACCACTGCATGCACAGAACTACCTGCTATGGTTGTAGCTATGGGAGCTGAGATGTAGCAGAGACTGAAGGTCTCGGGGATGGAAGTTTGTGCTATCCTTCAGAACCCTATTCCACCCTCACGAGGTTTTATCTGTTGTAGTTTGTGCTATCCTTTAGACCCGATTCCACCCTCACGAGGCTGGAATTATCAAGTATCAATATTTTTTCTGTCCAGGCACAAAAAAAAAAAGAAATTTACTGTCAGGTATCCTTTGTGCAGTATATCCCAAAAATTTGGCCATCTTCTAGTTCATGTTTATTTTCCAACCCAAAACATGGCTTTGGTGTGTCATTGCCAAATGCTCTTTCACTCACATTTACAGCTTTTGAAGGTTTGATAGAACAGCCTTCAAATCTATTTGTATGTGTAATACCTTGGCCTGCTGATGCGAAGGTCCAAGGTTTGAACCTCGACACTTATGAAATTATATATACATGTATCTATTTATTTATGTATGTGTGCATACGTGCGTACATACATGCATATGTATGTGTATAGTTATATGTAAGTATGTATACACACATATGTATGTACGCATGTATGCACCGATGTATATATATATATATATATGTAAATATAAGAAGGCTCTATGTGTGGTTCTTTATATTTTTTAACTTGAAGGTTTAACTTGGTAAGGAGCTACTTTTCATTTAAGACTTTAAATTGCTAATGTTGCCAAGTCTTTTGTGTGTATTGTTTGATTTTTTTTTTTTTTTTTTTGGGACTCATGCAGAGCTCTCAAGTTCTTTCACCATACAGAGATCGTCGGTTTCCTGGAACTCAAGAGGAGTTTGAGCAAGCATTGCAAACGTCCAATACAGTCTACATAGGCAACCTATCTTTCTACACAACTGAGGAGCAAATATATGACTTATTTTCTAGGTGTGGCGAAATCAAGAAGATCATTATGGGACTCGACAAAAATACGAAAACCCCATGTGGTTTTTGTTTTGTTGTGTAAGTGTTTTAGTGCGATTCAAATATGGATATTGAATTGTGACAAGGAGGTTGCACACATGCACGAGGAGGAGAATAGGAGGAGTACATTTAATGTTTATAGACATTCCTAGATGAAAAGTTTGATAAGTGTAAAGTTTATTTGGGTTTAAAGAAAAATAACGTTGTAATTAATAAGTCTTGGGATCTTTGAGAAGAATACATTGAGCTCACCGCCTAACCGTAAATTCTATTTGGATCCACCCCCAAGCTAGAGGCTAGGGTACTCGTCCAGGGCAAACCTCCAAGTGCAAGAAGCCTTGGTGTCCCATACCATCAAGACATACTTCAAGGGTGCCCTTGCACTTGGCAATCATTGAGGGCTACTATGATCCATCCAAACTAATATGATTGTCCCCTATAGCTGAGCTTAAGGTCTAACTTATATAGGCTAGTCCAAGGCGCCATGTTTAGCTTAACCGTAGAACTTAACCTTAGCCTTGCCTTTTGGATGTGTTTACCCTTTCTACTTGGTTACATGCTCCGTGGCTTTGAGACTATGGTGGATATACTAAATTTTGGCCTCCCTATGAAGCTTTCAGGAGAACCCATAGTGTATTTCCTAAACTTATTTAAACTTGGGACATAACATAGTTCCCCCCTTTGATGTCTTTAGCAATGAATCGGGAAAATCTTTTCTTAAGATTACATACATTTTCCCATGTAGGCTCCCTCTCAAATCTTCCTGTCCACTCGACCAAGTATTCATAATAGACACCAACTTGAATTGTCCAGTTTAGTACTCTAGAACCAGTTTGGGTTCCAAGGGATTTTTTTTTGCCGAGATTGTTCTTCTTGGACTACCTCCTCAATCGAAACTATCTCATTTGCATCACAAGGCTTCTCTTTTGGCTTATGGACAAGAAAGATTGGATGTATAGAAACTGCTTGAGGAAGCTCTAGTTGGTAAGCAACATTTTTAATGTTTCTCGTGATATCAATAAGGCCCTCAACACTTGGAAGATAACTTGTAATATTACCTTGTTCTCCTGGTCTTATAATCCTTGGTTACAAATTAAATAAACCCACGTCCTTTTGTAAAGTCCTTGGAGACCTTCTTTAGTTGGTGTAAAATTGTGCTTTATCTTGAGTTGTTTTCACACTTTCCCTTGTTACAGCGTCTCTTACATATTTTGCAAGAAATCAAATGCTGATTTTTGACTTTTCCAAGTTTGATTGCAATTAGTGATTTGCTGGGGTGATAATTGCAAGGAGGCTATATCTTTTTGCTGAATGCTCATTTTGTTATAAGCAAACTCCATAATCTTAGATCCTACTTAAGCATACGTATCTATTGATGCATACAAAAGGCTCTCCAAAGGTTCTTGGCTGTTCTTCACTTGTGCATGCTCTAATGCACAGAAGGGCTATTGGTTCTTGCTAATTCACAACTTCTTCTATTGATTTAGATGCCTTGGTTGCACACCCTTGGTTTTGGCTCTCTTGGCCTTGGTCTTGGAGAATGACCTTTCACTTGCTTTTATATAGAGAAGTGATAGCAAGTTGGCTAGGGCTTTTATAACCCCAAAAAGTCATCCAAAAGCTCTTTTCTTGTGTTCATATTGTGCCCAACTTGTGTCCAAACTATTGGTCCATGTCCTAAGCACCCGTGGCGTTTATTGGGTTTCCAAAACTGCCCAAATCAGGCCATGCTCTACCCCGAATCTTGCCCTTGAGGTTGCTTCAAGAAGGAAGCATGCCCACGTGGCACTCACATGGAAGATGCACCTGACATGTACTCAATGCAGCATTATGTCAACGTGGCACTAGTATAGTGGGTGCACATGATATAAGTTCCGCGTCCTGGTCAGATTGCAAGTCAAGACTTAGCCTGTGCTCTATCCACAGAGGTCATTTTGAACTTCCAGGTCGTATTCAAGTCAAAGCTTTGTACATACTTGTCTCCTCTACTAGCTTAGTAAAGTTAATGAATGCAGAAAGTATATAATTGGCTCACCTTAATCAGGGGGATTCCACAACTTAGGCAACAATGGTACCAAAGATGAGGCTATTTAGAGGCAATGCAAGTTAGGTGCAAGAAAAAACATTCAATGGATTGTTTGTTTGAACTTTGAGCTCTAGGAAAATTGTAGTCATCCACTCGAGTTCTACTAGACGGTTTGTATGCACTCCAGAACAATTGTTGAGCCACCCACTTGGAGTCACCAAGAAGAGAAATTGTGTCTCATGAGTTGTTTTGGGCCTCAAAACCCCATGGAATCCATTGCCAACAAGACATTGATTACCAACCCTCAAATGGACCCCATGACTATGCAAATTACGCGATTGTTGGAGACCTAGCACACTCTAAAGCTTGAGCAAATGAGATTGGAGTTTGAGGTTGGCCAAGAGTAGCAACAACATGAGGCCGAGAAGGCTTGAAGTGCCAAGGAGAACCACCGTAAAGTTGAGGAGGGTCATAGACCCGTGCTCCAACAACAATTTATAAAGTCAACTTCATGTCAACCATTTATTGAAGAGGATTGCGTTCAGTGAGTACGATAAACCTAATCCTTTAGCTCTTCATTCTTGGCTGCATCAGTTTGAGGCATATTTTCTTGAATATAAAGGTCCAAAAAAGGTAAAGGTAAGCTTGTTGCATGTCATTTGATTAGCAACACCTGCACGTGAGGCGAAATCGGCTGCGTAACAACATGGATCGGGTGGTCCATGTTGTGATGCATCTCCACTTGGTCGAGACCCATGGCCAAGCAACCCTGAGGAGGGCCAGTTTAGGCACGCCCAACCATACCGGCCAATGGGAAAGACATACAGGCAACCTAGACAACTGTGGGCAAGTTGGGCAGTTGAGTTGTCAGACAACATAAGCACGTGTGAATACCTTTTGTACCAAGTCATGGGAGTAGCTTGACAGCAGCTATAGGTTGATCAACACCTTCTTCCTCCCTATATAAACAGCGGATGGATATCCAGTCTATCATCTCATTTTCCTCAAGCGCACAATAGGAAAGAGAAATCTCTCTAGAGCTTGCTTGCGTTTGAAGAGGATATGCGTCAGCAATGTTGGGCTAAGAGATAGCAAAACGGTAGTCGTGGAAGTCGAAATCCACCAAGGGGTGTGTAACAACTCACTTGCCAAATCAACTAGCCCTGAAAATGTATGATACTAAGCTACCTATACCTGGCCATTCGGTGAGAGTGCGAGACCGCAATGAGTAGGAGGCTTGGGGGTTGTGGCGTAGTTCTCAGTGCGAGCCCAAGTAAAACGCTCCCCCTAGTGCAGATCTTGGTGGTAGTAGCAAATATCAAATGAGAATTTTGAAGATTGAAGTGGAGAAAGGTTCCATGTGAACAACAATTGCGTATGGGTTAGTAGATCCTAAGAGATGGGGCAGTCTTGTGTCAAGGACGCACTGCGCACCGTGCATTGAAAGGAAATCGGGTTAATATAACTCTCTATAACTCTCTACGAGAAACATTCTATAGAGAGACTAGCACTAAGCAACTGTAGATGATTATGACGATTTTGTTACTCATATATATACACGACTACTGCTGGTTTGCCTGCATAAACACCTGCCAGCGTGTTCATGACCTGCCATGTTAGCATGCTGAATGCCATGCGGCACAGGCACCTGCCTACCCACCAATTCAAGTGGGTTACATATTTGTGTGAGACAACACATTGGTTGATGGTGACTTGCAATTGGTCCACTAGGGCTCACAAAATGCTTAGTGATTATCTCTAATCAAAAGGTGATTATGCAAGTATGTATAGACATGTCCATGTGGCACCCTAATGCAGCATGTGCATGTGGCTCCATCTTTGTGGGCTTTCTTTGATAGGTGGCATGCCCTCGTAGTTTGCAATACTCAATGTGTTGAATAAAAGTAGAGTCATCTAGTCGGGGGATAGAACCTAATGTGGGAGCTCGTCTAGGGAAGATAGAATCAACATGAGAGATGGGGTCATGATTGCATGTGCAAGGGTGAATGTTGCAGTCTTAAGAGTTTACCCGAGTGATGGCTGATGGTGGGGAGAAGCTTGTGGTATCCCTTGAGCAAACCAAAGTCATGTGAAGTCTTACTTTCATGGGATTGGGTTGGTTGTGGGTGAGATGCTAGTAAACTCTGCACTAGCATTGCTAGGGGCTACGGGCTTCTATCCTGCTACCTAGAGCAGGGCCCTTTTGGGCAAGCTGATTATGTGAGGGCCGTAGCCCGAGGAGGAGCTGTGGAAGGATTTCTTGATCAACTGCATTTCCTCGCTCCTTACTACTTGCGAAGGCCCTCCTTTGTGATCTAGCACTTGCTTTGAGGAACGGTTTGCAACGAGCCTCTTTCACACTTTGACAACTTCTCCGTACCGTGAGAGGAGCCTCCATTACGATCCACAACATCGACTCTGCCATTCCACCGGCTTGGCTTCTTCCTATTGTCCCCCCCGACATCTTGTGGATGGCCTCTTTCACTAGCAACGGAGTTTCCTTGGTGGTTTTGCTTTTTCACATGGTGTCTCATAAGCTCACTGGAGGTTGGATTGGGTGGCCTCGTGATAGCGTCCTAGTGGTAGTTCGGTAATGCCCTCTCCTCCCCTCCCAATCCTACAAGCAACGTCTCTGGCTCTCAAAGCTATCAAGACGCCAACATCTCGTTTGTCTACTTGTGATTACCGGCCACGTGCCCACAACCAGGTTGCAATGGGCTAAGGGCTAGAGGAAGGAAATCTCTAGGGACATAAACTACTCTAGAGTCTCCGCCAGAAATCCTTGATGGAAGTAGCCAGACTCCCTGGGCCTGCCAATGCTACAACATTGCCGGGGTGCCATCTGTGGTCTCGAGGAGCCCGGCGGAGTGATCAAAGAATGGGATGGCCGCCTCGGGATCCTTAGTTTCTCCGCTGCCTCTCTGTGGGATCCCATTGTATGTGAATCAACAAGCTGCTCTACCAAACCCATAGGCACTAGGATGCGAGGCTTTGACCTCAAGAAGGGGGGGTTTGGGGGGGGGGTTCTTTCGCCCACTTCCTCTCCTTGTGGCCCACCACCTAGACCTGCTCAGGTTGCCCCTATGCAGAATAGGTATGGCAACGCATCCTCCGCTTATTCACCTTCGATTCGAGCATTGCCCCTATCCTCACATGGGGGACTATAGCTTTGTCTAATGTTGGTGAGCTGCCTACCGACTCTACCAACCCTAATAATGATATCCAACTAAGTGTATTAAAATTTTGTTCTTCTTCTTTGCAATATTATGACCAAAAAAGAAAAGAAAAAGAAGAACACTTAATACCCTCCTCTTGTGTCTCCTCCTTATTCCTATTTTAGGAAACAAGGAGTTGGTCGAGTAGAGTAAAACAAAAGTCAGGTATAACTTTGTCTTGTCCGACTTTGCTTATTTTTAAAATTTTTTTTTTGACGTCGATGATGATTTTTTAAAACCTTTTATTTGGGGTGGCTCTGATACCATGAAAGAAAGAGCATTACAGATTGTAGGCCCCAAGCACAAACTGTAGAAGGCTAGAAACAGTTGATTATTGCTGAAAATGAGCACGAGGGAAGCCCATAGGTGCTTACAAGCATAAGAGGCTGTTGCAACAACCAATGGCCTCTAGCAGATATGCAAGAATGAGATGAAAACTGAGGGGAAGGGTGTGCACCCTTATATACCCCTCCTATGAGCTGGTCGGCCAGCTGCAGGCCGACAGCTAATATGTAGCATAAAAATGCTATAAAATGCCTTAAAAATGGTAGAAAAATGCCTAAATACTATCTGCTAAATATGCCAATGCAGGGTCTCATAAAATGACCATGAAAAGGTGTGACATGTGAGAGGTTAAGACCGTAGTAATCACAACCTTAGTCTAGATAAACTGCACTTAATGATGTTCAAGAGATAGACGGATATGTGTCAATGCAATGCAGCTATATTATATGAAGAATGCGGTTACAATGAGATCCAAATGGATCTGTACTGTTGAATATGCTGCCTATATGCTGAATATGCGGGATGAACTGCTGTCCACTCTTTCCCTTGTCTCCTGGGAAGGAAACGCTGAAGGGAGGCTTTGGAACAGATGCTAAATGCTGATGGGATGATGAAACGCAGACCTGATGGCTGAACTGAGCTGAATGTTGCTGCGTTTTCTGAAGATGAAGGCTGATGCTGATGCATTACTGGATGCTTGATGCGTTGGCTGGTTCTGCTGCTCCCAAGGCTTCCTGGAGGAGATGCGTTGGAGCACAATGGGCTGAATGCTTCAATGATGAACTTGCTATGCTGAATGGAGAGTGGACTGAATATATATGCAAACATGCTGCTGGTCGGCCAGCATAAGGGCTGTCGGCCAGATGCCATGTCCAGAAAATGCTGTCGGCTGCCCCATAAATGCCAGTAAAATACCTATAAAATTGCATAAATGCCAGGAAACTACCTGATGACTACTGATGATGCTAATGATGCCATAGAATGATGCCATGTCACTGTACACCTGACTGGTGTGCACGTGACATTCCCCGTTGCTAAACTGTTGCTGGGTGATAAACCTGGCAACCTTCGACTCCTCTGTGATCCTTCTCCTCCGAACCACTGCCCCCTTCTGTCTTCTGCTGGGATTGAGGCCGTCTGCAGGAGTGAAATCCTTTGAGCCGAGACTCCATGTACTGCGGGAACTGAATGGCAAATACCTGAGTCACCCCTGACCTGTCCCTGGAAACCTTTCACCTACCATCTCCGTCGTACCTGAAGCTCTGAACCTCCTGAGGCGATGTTGGAGCAAACTTCCGTCTTCTGTGGAAGAGAAACCCCCTGCTGCTGCCAGTTGAAGTCCAAAACTTATGTCCTCCTTTGATGATGGATGTCATTCTTCCCTGAGAGTTCATGGGCAACATGTATGCAGGACTGACTGCTAAGATGACTGCTAGGATGACTGCTATGCAAGCCATGTGCAACCCTATATGCTGTGCAAGAATGCAGATGGATGGGTTACTGATGCATACCTAAGGGAAAATCCCTAAGGGTGGCTTGCAAAATTTTGAGAACTGGGTTTAACTGTGCGGAAGCGATAAAAATGATGTCTGACTGGGATCTGTACTGCTGAATATGCTGCCTATATGCTGAATATGCGGGATGAACTGCTGTCCACTCTTTCCCTTGTCTCCTGGGAAGGAAACGCTGAAGGGAGGCTTTGGAACAGATGCTGAATGCTGATGGGATGATGAAACGCAGACCTGATGGCTGAACTGAGCTGAATGTTGCTGCGTTTTCTGAAGATGAAGGCTGATGCTGATGCGTTACTGGATGCTTGATGCGTTGGCTGGTTCTGCTGCTCCCAAGGCTTCCTAGAGGAGATGCGTCGGAGCACAATGGGCTGAATGCTTCAATGATGAACTTGCTATGCTGAATGGAGAGTGGACTGAATATATATGCAAACATGCTGCTGGTCGGCCAGCATAAGGGCTGTCGGCCAGATGCCATGTCCAGAAAATGCTGTCGGCTGCCCCATAAATGCCAGTAAAATACCTATAAAATTGCATAAATGCCAGTAAACTACCTGATGACTACTGATGATGCTAATGATGCCATAGAATGATGCCATGTCACTGTACACCTGACTGGTGTGCACGTGACAAAAGGTGATGTAGACCCTTTGGAGATGATATATAATCCAACATAAACGCAGCCAAATAGCAGAATACGCAGTGGAGATGATGACCAGATCTGGGAACACGAAAAATACAGCACAAGAGAGAGAGAGAGATACAAGCGTGTAACTCTGCTCTACATACACAAGAAGATCCCGGAGTATGATACAAAACTGGCAAGGGGGCTGGGGGCCTATTTATATGGCCCCCCAACAGCAGTCGGTCTGCTGTAGGGCAGCCGACTGGCCCTGAAACTCCACGACCAGCATACATATCCAGTTGGCCAGCTTGTCATCAGTCGGCCATCACATACATGGAGTCGTGGACCAGTTCCAGCAGTCGGCCAGCACATGGGCTGCCTCCCAAGCCACAGAAAAATGGGAAAAAATAGGAAAAAATACGGAGAGTGGGGAAAAATGAGAAAACACCTCATAAGGGCGGGCACACCCACAACAAAGGCCGTGGTGTATAAAAATAGACAGGAGATGACTTCTAACATCCCCTCTCAGCTCCTGGCCCTGAAACCAGCCACAGGGAGCTGGGGTGCCGCCTGAGCAAATCTTGAGATAGCGACTTCGTGAAGAGGTCCACCGTACTGTCCTCCGTCGAACAGAACTCTAGCAAGATGTCATCAGCAACGATATGTTCACGAACAAAGTGCCTCTATGACCATGGGTTCCTCCAGTGGAAGCCCAAACCTGCAATGCAACCTCTGCATCCTCACCACCTCACAAGCAGCATCACAAGCAGCCTGGAACTCTGCCTCTGTCCGCGACAAGGCAAAAGATGACTGCCTCTTACTGCTCCGTAAAACTGCTCCTGGGCCTGAAGTAGATCTCCTCGTGTCCGGATCTCCTCCCCAAACTGAGTCACTCCTGCCGTGGAGTCGGACTCCATCCAACAATCCCCCTCCTGTGTACAAGAGTCCATGATCCTTCGCATGCCGCAGAAACCACAGGAAACGCAATCCTGCCTCCCAAAGAGTCATCCGCAACCATGAGCTCAACTGCCTCATTAGGAAGCTCTCGTCCAATCTGGTGTCCATCAACTAGATCAATGAACCATTCTGCTTCTGAGTCAAAGAGGCATCACACTGCTCACAAGGATCAACACCTGTTACGGTGCAAAAACAAGTCCTGGAAACCTGCTGAAGACCACGCAAGGCCTTCTGAAACTTGTCAACCACCCCCTCTAAATCCGGAACCACAAAGCCTGGAGAACCACCTCCTTCTGCAAGTAATCACCTGCCACATGCCTGGCTTTCCGAAAGGTCTCCGTGGAAAGAACATCCGCATCTACAGGCGGTTCTTTGTCCCGAATACTACGAGACATCAGAGCATAAGTTACCTGTTCAGTTTCCTCTGACTGACGAACACAAGAACTACCAGCATCAGTACTGGGGAGTTCCTGCCAACTGCTGCCATCTACTGGCAAGCTATCCACCATCTGGTCCCGGAAAGCCTGCACCTGCAGCGTATCCACACTTAAGTGGCCATTACCAGACTACCACTCATCACAAACCTGAGGACCTGGGAGAGAGAGTGCTGAAAGCTTGTAAACTCCATTCTCCACTCCGCCTTTCCAAACCACCTGGCCTGTTGCTTTGTCCCAGAGAGCAACAAAATGCTCATCAAACTCCACCCGTACGCCAGTCTGCAAACCTGATGCACTGACAACAGATGAAAACCAAGTGCCGGAACATACAACACCTGGGAGGAATGCTTCCCCCCTTTGCCATCGGGAACTATCTCCATCCTGCCCTCACTGTGAATTGGGATAGTGTGCCAAATCCCCACGGATCTCCTCGTGATCGATCTTGGTTCCAAACTCGAAACCTGCAAACAAACGAACAAACAAACAAGAAGGGGGGTGCAGGCCTGACTCACCTCCCAACCATGACAGCCGTGGGCAAGCCCACAGTCTTGGCTGTCCCCACCGAGCCACGAGCTGAGCTAACTAGGATGACGTACCGACCAATCTTCTCCTCGCGACGTCCCATACCGCCACGAAGCTGCCCTCGTGGGCCTCGAGACTGCTGCCGGCCTTGACTGCGTAAAGCAGGTGCACGTTTGCACTAGATCCAGGCTCCAAGAGCATAGAGCTCTCACAAACTTGCGAGACTCTCTATATCTCAATAACTAACCTTGGCCACCCTTTTATAGGCTCTTGGCCGGTCATCGGGCGTCCACACTTGGACGCTCGTCCGTCCATACTTGGGCGCCCGCCTGTCCATACTTGGGTGCCCGCCCGTTAGTATATCCCTAACTCAGCTCGTCAATCAGCCTGCCTAGTTCCAAGCTTCCCTAAGCCTCGAAACTAGTCTTGCATGTGTGTGGCACACGGTAGATACACACTGTGCACATGACATACTCCCCTTCCGCTAAGAGCTCACTCTTGAGCTCACTAAAAAGCCAGGGTAATCTCTCTGACGAGTAGTCAATGTCTCCCATGTAGCGTCCTCCTCAACACGATCCTTCCACTTGATCTTGTATTCCGTGATAAGCGTGTTACGCAATCTTCTTTCACGAAATCCAAGAATCTTTTCAGGTTCGTGCGGAACAAATGTCATGTTCTCGACATCTATAATTTCTTGAGGAGTAACTAACTGATCTGCTCCACTCAGTACTTCCTTAAGTCTACTGACATGAAATACAGGATGAACTTTCACATGAGAAGGCAAATCCAATTCATATGCAACTGAACCAATCCGTCGTGTAACACGAAATCGTCCACAGTATCTAGGGGATAATTTTGGAGATCGACCTGTCCGTAAAGTTTCGGAATCTTTCGGAACTCGTAAATACACCATCGTTCCTTCAGAGAACTCTCTGGGTGAACGATGTCTATTAGAATAAAATGTGTCTCGGTCTTGAGCACTTCTAATAGATTCCTTTGCAACTTGTAACATTTCGTGCATATCTTGCAAAAAATTACGTGCTGCATCATGCTGAAGTCCTGAGAATCATATTGTAACAGGTGATCTAGGTTGAAAACCATACATAAGCATGAAAGGACTAAACCCTGTACTCGTATGCTTAGTACTGTTATATGCAAATTCTAACATAAGAAGATAATCCTCCCATGAACTCTGTCTTTTGGATACATATGCTCGAAGCATATCCTCCAAAATCTGATTCACTCTTTCAGTCTGGCTATCAGATTGAGGATGATCCGAGGAACTCAAATTCAAAGTTGTTTCCAACTTCCCAAAAACAAGTTTCCAAAAATCACTCGTAAACTTAGAGTCCCTATCACTGACTATGTCCTGCGGTAACCCGTACAGTCTAAACAATTGCTCGATAAATTGCCGTGCTAATTGCGTAGCTGTAATAGTCTTTCGGGTCGGTAAAAATCTAGCCATTTTTGTCAAGCGATCTACCACAACCCAAATAGAATCGTGGCCTTGATGTGTTCTTGGCAATCCGGTAATAAAATCCATGGAAATACTTTCCCATTTATTACCTGGGATTTGCAAAGGATGCAACAACCCAGCCTGTCTAAAGCGTTCAGCTTTATTTGCCTGACAAATTTGACACTTGAGAACATAATCTTCTACATACCCTTTCATCTTTGGCCAATAAAAAGTGTGTTTCACTAACGATAGTGTCCTGTGTACCCCAGGGTGTCCAGCAGAAGGGGCGTCGTGACACTCCTTAAGAATCTTGGACCTAATGTCCGGGATCTATGGTACACAAATTTTGTCATTACGGAATAGTAAACCATTCCGAATCATCCACTGGCCTCCTGTAGCCTGAATAGTAGACTGCTCAGTCATCGAGTCTTGGTCAATCAATGAGCTCCCGTTTTGGATCTTCTGCCAAAATGGACCAAAATAACTATTAGTCCTGCAAAGCTCTCTCAATGACTGAAATAAGTCAGTAGAAATCTCGGTGAACGACAAAGTATTCACCTCTCTAATCCGACTAAGCGCATCTGCAATACTATTCATGGACCCTTTCCGATAACGGATCTCAAAATCAAAATCTTGTATTAACTCTGCCCAACGAGCTTTTCTTCCTCTCGAATCATCCGCATCACACACATACTTGATTGACTGATGATCAGTCAATACCACAAACTTGGAACCATATAAATAATGTCTCCAAACCTTGAGAGCATGAATCACAGCATAAAGCTCCTTCTCAAGGGTTGGCCAACGAGATTGAGTGTCGTCTAGCTTTTTACTTTCAAAAGCAACCGGTCTACCATCTTGAAATAAAGCAGTCCCGATAGCATAGTCACTGGCATCAGTTTCAAGAACATAAGGCTGACTAAGATCAGGCAATGCTAAGATAGGTGCTTCCTTGACTTTATCTTTCATCAAAAGTCTGAAGGCCATATCCAAATCGTTATTCCAAGTGATAGGCTGATTTGACTTACGCCCATGACCTTTCAATAAGTCGGTCATCGGTAGTGTGAGTTGAGAGTACTTCCGTACAGATTTCCGAAGAAAAACAACAAAACCGAGAAAAGAACGAAGTTGTTTCACTGTTCGTGGTATAGGCCAGTCCAGAACATTCTGAACTCGGTCATAGTCAATGCTCAATTCATCTCTAGTGATCTTGTGTCCCAAGTAAATGATGTCAGTCATAAAGAACTCACATTTACTTAACTTAGCATATAGTCGATTCTGTCTTAAAATAGATAAGACAATCGTGAGGTGTTTGACATGATCCTCAAGAGTACGACTATAAATCAAAATATCATCCAGGAACACCACCACAAATTTTCCCAAATGTTCACGAAAAAGATCGTTCATCATTTGCTGGAAAGTGGTTGGAGGATTGGTTAACCCAAAAGGTAATACGAGAAACTCGTAATGGCCATACCTAGTCCGAAAGGCGGTTCTTTCGACATGCCTTTCAGAAATATGTATCTGGTGGTAGCTTGTATGTAAATCTATCTTCGTGAAATATTTCGCTCCTGTTAACCGGTCAATCAGGTCATCTGATCTAGGGAGAGGATAACGGTTCTTAATGGTCAACTTTTTCGATCTCTTGTAATCTATACACATTCTCCAAGTATTGTCCTTCTTTCTCCTAAGCAACACAGGTGCATCCCAAGGTGATTTACTAGGACGGATCTGGCCCATCCTCAAATAATCTTCGTGTTGTTTAGCCAACTCATCTTCCTCGGCTTGGCTCATCCTATAAGGTGAAATACTCACAGGATGAGCACCAGGGATTAAGTCAATACGATGATCTACTGCCCGTTCAAGTGGTAAACCCGATGGCAGTTCCTTAGGAAATACGTCTTGAAACGAATCAAGTATCTTCTGTAATTCTTTGCTTTCAAACACACTTAATTCATTCACATCCATGGAAGGGATGAGAAAAGAAGAAAGTGGAATCAATACACAATGGAAAGCGGTATACAAAGAAGAATCCATTATATTTCCAAAATCAATTGTATTTACAAGAGGTCCCTGTGAGGGATGAATACAATCACCTAAAATACTATACTTGGTGTCCCTATGCTGAAAAGAAAAAATATGACTAGACTAATCTATCTGGACTTCAAGAGTCTTAAACCACTCAATCCCTAATAACAAGTCTACATTTTCCAGATGCATTACATAGCATTCCAGAGTGTCTTTGTAGTCTTGAATCTGGATTGGAAGCATCTCGACCTTGCGATCCCAAACTTGCCTTCCCGTAGGTAGACGTACCTCATAGGTATGGTCGTTGAGTGTCGTATCAAGACTCAATTTCTGCACTAGTTTGTAGTTAACAAAGTTATGCGAACTGCCAGGGTCGAAAAGAATGTGAATCTGATGGCCATTCACTTCTCCATAAACTCGGAGAAGATCATGCAAGCCAAATACTTTAGAATTGAACAGACAATCAGAACAAGTACTAGTAATTGACGTACCTGTCAAAGACAACTGGTTAGCTGCCTTTGGCTTGGGTCTTGCGTTTGACTTGGTACCCTTTTGCTTCGGGCACTCGTTACGCATGTGTCCTTTTTCTTCGCAGATAAAACAACGGCCTTCCTTCTTGAGCTTTAAAGCCCTAAGGAGTCGTTTCTTCTTCGTTGGTGTCGAACTGGAATTCTTCGAAGGTTGGTCCGAAGACTTTCTTTCTGTCGTGTTAGCCATAGGTGCGGAGCTTTCTTTTATGCTCACGGGTTTTGACTTGGAAGAGACCATCGTATCATCATAGATACAAGCTGAATGAATGGCCTCGTCCAATGTTTTACATTTGTTATTTTTAACCTGTAATCGGTACGAGTCTGGTAAACCAGCTATGAAAAACCCCAAAAGAGTAGTGGGATCCATCTTTGTAGCTTTCATCTGCAAGTCAGGAAACTTCTGGAGGTAGACCTCATAAGTGAGGTGCTGCGAGGTCATGGTCAAAGCTGAAAACCGGGCAACAACATCATAGTCATCCTCTTTCTTGAGGAATTCTTTCTTGAAGACGTCTTCGAATTGTGCCCAAGTCGTTGGCTTAGGGTTGAGTTCCTTCCACCAAAGCAAAGCTTTGCCGGACAGAAAACCTGCTGCTAACTGGATTCTCTTTCCATCATCATATGGATGAAACTGAAAGTGAACTTGCCACTTGTGTAGCCACGTGTCCACGATCTCCTTGGTGCGCTGCTTTTGCTCGCCCCCGAATGGTTCCGGAGTAATGTTGGGGCCTAAAGCTGAAGCCAAGGTATCCATACCCGAGAAAGTAGAGAGGGTAGTGGTCAATAGAGCAATGGAGTTCTGCAAAGCTTGCATTTGGGCTGCGATTTGTGCTTGACGTTCCGACGAAGAAGCTTCGAGAGCTACTTTGAACTCTTGGAAATCTGATTTTGACACAAAATCGTCAAAAAGATCTGCATCGGTACCTTCCGTAGCCGGCAAGCCTTCGCGTTCCACAAGGGGCTCCAACTCCGATTCTTGGGTCGACATCGTGAAGAGGGTACGTGGAGAGAAAATTCGATCTTTGCACAACAAGAGTGCGAGGGAACTTGAGAGCTTGAGAGAGATGTGTGGCAAGAAGCCCACCAGAGGGGGTTAATAAAGGTTTCCCAAAAGCTAAAAATCTCCAAAAGCTAGGCTTAGCTTTTGCTTTGCTTTTGTGTTTTTTTTTCTTGAATAAATATATATATATGGATATATATATTCTATATTCTTAAAAAAAAATAAACACTTTGAAACCTTGGAGGAGGGGTCTTTTAAAACATAAATTTTAAACTCAAAAAAACGAAAGCTTTACTTGTTTTTTTTCCCTCCCCCTCCTGGAATAGCCGCCGGTTGGAGCTGCCGTCGCTTTCCTACCGGCGCTTGCTTGCGCATAGGCGGTCTGCAGTGGCCTGCGCCACCTTCTCATAGGCTTGGCCATAAAGCCACGTGGCCTGGACTGGCTACGCAGGCCTGGTCTGGGCGCTGCCTGGCTGGCTACGCAGCTTGGTTGGTTACGCAGGCTTGGCCTGGACGTTGCCTGGCTGGTTACGCACCTGCATGCACAACCATGGGCGCTCCCAGCAGGACCTCTTTCAATCTCTTGGGCGGCTAGTATGCAACCCGCCAGCACACAGCTTCTCACACGTGCTCTCTCCCTCTCTCACCCGTTCAACGAAAAGCAAACGTGCTTTTTTGTTCTCTGTTTCTCTCACTGCTGAAACGACCCTACCATCTACCATCTCCCATCAACATGGGTCTCTTTGATGAAGAAAAAACACATACTGAATCTGAAAACAGCAGTATGCACAGAAAAAACAGCAAGCTTTTTAACACATACCTTTCTTCGACCCCTTCCTCTCTACCTACCGACTTGCTCGTTCACGAGGCATGCTCTGATACCACTGTCAAATCCCCACGGATCTCCTCGTGATCGATCTTGGTTCGAAACTCGAAACCTGCAAACAAACAACAAGGGGGGTACTCACCTCCCAACCATGACAGCCGTGGGCAAGTCCACAGTCTTGGCTGTCCCCACCGAGCCACGAGCTAAGCTAACTAGGATGACGTACCGACCAATCTCCTCCTCGCGACATCCCATACCGCCACGAAGCTGCCCTCGCGGGCTTTGAGACTGCTGCCGGCCTTGGCTGCGTAAAGCAGGTGCACGTCTGCACTAGATCCAGGCTCCAAGACCATAGAGCTCTCACAAACTCGCGAGACTCTCTATATCTCAATAACTAACCTTGGCCACCCTTTTATAGGCTCTTGGCCGGTCATCGGGCGTCCACACTTGGGCGCCCATCCGTCCATACTTGGGTGCCCGCCCATTAGTATATCCCTAACTCAGCTCGTCAATCAGCCTGCCTAGTTTCAAGCTTCCCCAAGCCTCGAAACTAGTCTTGCATGCGTGTAGCACACGGTAGATACACACTGTGCACATGACATAGTGGATGTATCCCCCGTAAGAATGTGACCAGAAAGCCTGCAGAGATCCTGTAAACCGGAACGGGAAGGAGTCATGTGCCTGGAAGCACCACTATCTAGAATCCACTCCGGAGTATCCGTTGCGGAGAGTCCTCCAATCTCCTCCCTGCCTCAAGAAAATGAAACATCGGTGTCCACCACCTCCAGGTGCACAAAAGCCGGAGTCTTCGTGATTGCTGTTGAGGAATCTTCACCCTTCTCGGTCCTCCGCTTGGGACACTGCCTCCAATAGTGGCCTTTCTTGCCACAATCATTACAGGTCCTCTCTGCCTTTAGTTTCTCGCGGTCAGTAACGGACTTCTTCTCAGAAGACGTCTCCGACGAAGCCTTCCCTTTGCCCGTGTCACGGCCTTTCGACCGCTGGCCAGTTAAGGCCTCCGAACCTCCACCCTGAGGAGGGTTCGTAAATCGTTCCTCCTGGTCCAGGACCATGGGCACAAGCTCCTCCCAGGTGATGGTGCTGAGCCTGCCACTGGTAATCAAAGACGAGTAAAATGCTGAGTACGAAGAGGGCAAATGTGACAGCAACGTTATGGCCATGTTCTGTGACGATATCTCCTTCCCAGCCTGAAGAACTTCCTGCTAAAGAGCCTACAGCTTGTTAATATGCTCCCACATCGTCGACGACTTTGTAGGGCTCATAACCCGCATCTGTACTTCCAAGGAAATCCTCTTCATGGGCGATACCCTGTTGTAAAGAGAAGCCAAATGCTGCCATATACCTCTGGCCAGCGTCATATGCTTTACATGATTGATTACCTGCGGTGCGCAGTTGAGAAAGATAAACAAACGGACCCTGGCATTGACACGATCC
The DNA here is from genome assembly GCF_041138505.1 of Cibotium barometz. Taxonomy (NCBI): domain Eukaryota; kingdom Viridiplantae; phylum Streptophyta; class Polypodiopsida; order Cyatheales; family Cibotiaceae; genus Cibotium; species Cibotium barometz. Next base: position 13,804,465 of record NC_141046.1, read on the forward strand.
CACATCTGTGTCTGAGCCTCCCGGTCCTTTCGGACCGACGGTAACTCCCCTTCCTCGACTTCCGGCAGTGGAACACCAACAACGACGAAATCAGCGAGGTCGTAAGACTCCAGAACAGATTCCATCATAACCTTCTATATGCCGTAGTTGCTCCTGTCCAACTGACGGTGCACCGGGAACGTGGCGAGTGTCGGGATCTTCACATGTCTCTCGGCCATCTCAAATAGATCTGCCATCGCGGGGATGTACTTTGAAAAGGGTGGGTGGGTAGGTGGGAACAAAGAAGAACTAATACCTGCAAGTGGTCGTCCTCTGTTGGGGTAAAGGCATTATGCCCACCCTTGTAGTGTGTACTAGCCCATAAGTTTTATAGTACATAGTACACTTAGTACTTTTAATGTACTAAGTGCACTATGTGTACTATTGCAAATATACATGTGTGATAGGGGAGTCACACACTCATATTCTATGAGTTGACTTATCCCCACATGTCTCTCTCTCTCCCTTCTTCTCTGTGTATGTCTCCCACATGAAACCCTAACTCTCATCTCCCTTCAACTGGTATCAGAGCCTGCGTGTACTGTACGGACCTGCGTGTTGCATCAGAACTGGTCGCCTGGGTGTGCTGCGTGGGCAGAAGCTTGTGTAGGTGCTAAGGCACATGTGAAGCTGCTTTGTGCAGAACAGGGCAAACCAGCTCGAGGTACGCCAGCATTGGAGAAGTGTGCCAGCCTGTCTGCGCTTAAACAAGCAAGGTTGGCCACCATTGTCACTCGCAGCCGCAGCTATTGCCAGAGCCAGGCCTGCCCTCGCCATCACCATCACTTGTGCGCGTTTGTGCGCTTACAGGACCAATAGCGATATTAGAGCCGCCGCCATCCAGTCCCTTCAACTGGGCGAATACGCGCATGCAGGGAGGCGGGCGTCCATACTCAGGCGAACACGCCTACGAGCGAGCCGTTGAAGCCAGGCTGGGCGAGCACAACCCGCCACCACAGAGCCCCTCCGGCACGTTTACATGTCCCCGTATAGCTCCCGCCGCCCACACGCAGCCCCTTTGGACAAAGTCGTTCACACCTGCACGACTCTCCCGCCGGGGTCTTGAAGGTCACCTTGTACGCCTGCACCTTCCCCATGCTGCTGCTCGCAGGCTTCAGCCCGAAGGCCAGATTCACATTGGAGAAAGGAGGCAACCACAGAAGCGGGCTTGAGAGCAGCAGCATCAGCTCCTTCACGAGTCAGCAAATTTGACGCCCCCCCCCCCCCCCCCCTTTTTCTGCAACAGAAATCAGCTGATTTCAGAGGTATTTGGTTCAATTTTTTTTTTTTGGGATTTGCAATTGAGCAGGTACAGGTCCAAATTGCTCAATTTTTGAGCAAAATTGGCAACATTGGGTGACATTGGTCACATTCAAGATCAATTTGCCGGAAATTGGATGTCAAAATTTGGGGCTTTTGATGTAATTGTGCCATTGGGCATTCATACATGTTGTATGATGTGAGCAATCTCACATTGAGGCAAAATTGCAGGAAATTGGAGTGTAGATCAAAGGGCTTTTGTGCCGATTGGGTTGATTTGCATGCAGGCACTGGCATTTGATGCTTTGGGCAATGTGTTGATGCCTGTCAAGCACTCAATGTGTCAGTAAATCAAGGGGCTTTTATGTATTGGATGTATATGTGGCCAGGGGGAAGCATTGTGAAGACTCTGGATGCCTTCATGTGCATTAATGTACCATACATGATCAGAAATTGATCTTGAATCAAGGGGCTTTTCAAGATTTTGTGCTTGTTGAGCTTGGCAAAGCAGCAGGGAAGACTTTTATGCCTTGAATCCTCAGAAATCCACTTGCAGTCAAGGGGCTTTTGCCTAACTTCTGTTCGGGACTGTTGTATGCAGTGGTGGGTACTGTCAAGGTCTGATTTTCACTCATTTGGACAGCCAGGAGAGCATTTATTGCTGCTGTACTTGTTGGTACAGATTTGGTACAATTTTGTACAAGTTTTGGCATGGCTATACACTGATTTGAGTGAGGAAAAGGCTCATTTTCAGCTGCTGTACTTGCCGGTACAGGTTTGGTACATCATTGGTGAGCACTTAGTACTGTTGTACAGTACTTTGGAAGGGGAACATAGCACATTTAAGGTGCTGTCCTAAATCTGCAGCAACCAGATTTTGGTGATTTTATCACATACAGTGGGAGTAGAGTTGCATTCGTGCTTCCGCAGTGGGAGATAAACTTTGGGAGAACAACTGTGAGCACTTTGTGTGCTTTGGTGCAGTGTTTGCACATCTTGCAGGGAGTCAGGCATTGACAAAGGTTGCATATTGCTATGGCAACCACAGGTGAGAGCTCTTCATTGCTTCACATCAAGAAGCTTGAAGGCTCACATAATTATGACATTTGGCAAACCCAGTGCTATAATGTGTTGCTCCAGAAGAAGCAGCACAAGCCCATCAAAGAAAGGGGTGTAATGCCCGTTTCTCTTACTGCTGAAGAATAGGAAGATATGGATGAGCTGGCAAGATCCACCATCATGTTGTCTGTGTGTCAAACACTTTACTTTTCAGCATACGTGAAGAGAAGACAGCTTGGGGAATGTGGCAAAGATTGCAGGACTTGTATGCCCAGCAAAGTGCCTCAAGCAAAGTATATTGGTTGAAGAAACTCATAGGTCTTCAAATGAAGGAAGGGGCGTCTATGACAGCCCATCTAAATGAGTTTAATGGAATTGTCAGCCAGGTCATCAATCAAAAGTTGGCAATGGACGATGAGTTCAAAGCCACCTTTCTCTTATGCACTTTGCCAGAGAGTTGGGACACATTCAGGACGGCAATTCAAATGCTATGCTGTCATATGCATATGTTGAGGGTGCTCTCCTTCAAGAGGAGATGAACAGGAAGAACAACTCTGTTGGAAAGTCCAATGCAATGAATGCATGTGGGAGATCCCAGCAAAGGGGTACAAGCCAAGAACGGGGAAGGAGCAAGTCCCGCTCCAAAAAGGACTTGGAATGCCATTATTGTGGCAAGAAGGGACATATCAAAAAGCAATGCTACAAATGGAAGAATGATCAAAAGGAAAAGGGCAAAGGAAAAGACAAAGACAAAGATGAAGCCAAAGATGCAAAGCCAAAGGGCAAAAGTGGAGTCAAGATTGAAAAGGTCAAAGTGTCACATGCAGGTGACAGTGAGGATGAAGTCCTATTCACGTCTTCACTTGATGCCCATTCACTTCTTGCAGGAGATGGTCATGGTATGCACTCATGGATCATTCCAGGTGCCTCCTTTCATGTCACAGGTTGCAGAGACTTGTTTGTCAGGTATAGTGCTGGCAATGAAGGAGTAGTTTATTTGGTGACAACCATGCATGCAAGATTCTTGGCAGAGGTGATGTGAGGCTTGTGTCTTCAGATGGCTCACAGCTTATGCTCCATGATGTCAGGCATGTGCCTGAGATCAAGAAGAACCTGCTTTCTACTGGACGGCTTGATGATGCTGATTATGTTACCACATTTGGTCGTGGAAAGTGGAAGATTAGTAAGGGCTCACTGGTTGTTGCCAGAGGCTCTAAGGTGGACACTCTTTACTTCATGCATGCTGGTGTTTGTCACCATGCTAATGTAAATGCAACCGAGCTGCCGGAAATCTCTGTGGCATAGCCGGTTGGGACACATGAGTGTCAAAGGAATGGAGCAATTGTCTCGTTTTGGTTACTTGCCTTCTCTGAAGTTCTCAAGTTTTCAGTTTTGTGAGCTTTGTATATATGGCAGGCAACTTTAGTGCCCCCACAAGAAAGCTCTTGGACAGAAAGATGCTCAGTTAGAGCTTGTGCATACAGATGTATGTGAGATGCCTCAGCTTTCTTTGGGAGGGGCAAAATATTTTGTGTCTTTTATTGATGATGCCACACGCAAGGTGTGGGTTTATCCTCTTCGTTTGAAGAGTGATACATTCTCAGTGTTTGAGAAGTTTGTTGCTCATGTTGAGAATCAAACTGGCAAAACACTGAAGGCTTTGCATTCTGACAATGGTGGAGAGTATATGTCCAAACAGTTTCAGGACTTTTGTGATGCTAAAGGCATCAAGAGGGAGCTCTCTACTCCTTATGATCCTCCACAAAACGGGACAGCAGAGAGGATGAACAGGACCATTCAGGAGAAGGTCCGTTCTATGTTGTCACATGTTGCGTTACCTCATGGTTTTTGGCTGAAGCTGTTATGACAGCCGTTCATCTTATAAACAGGTCACCTAACACGAGGCTTGGTGGGAAAGTGCCAGAGGAAGTATGGACAGGGAAGCCTCCGTCATACAAGCAATTGAGAGTGTTTGGTTGCGTTGCATACGTGCACATACGCAGGGAAATATGCACCAAACTTGATCCTAAGTCTCACAAATGCATATTCCTAGGATATGGTGACAGAGGTGAAATGGGGTATAGACTTTGGGATCCAGTGAATAGAAAGATTATACGCAGCAATGATGTCATTTTTGATGAAACATGCATGTATAAGGAGCCTGCAAGGCAACAGGAGCCTGGCAGAGTCATCTTTGATGATGATGGACATCATGGACAACAACCAAGGGCTGTAAATCAGCCATTACAGCAACAAAACCAGCCCTTAAATGGTGCTGGAAATTGTCCAGATGGACAACCAGAGATGGCACAAGATATCCCTATGGATATCCCACAGTTAGAGGAGATACCGGGCATGATCTTTCAACCTTATGGCATGGAACAGGAGCCACCAATAGGTGATATGCAGGCTGGACAGCAACCTGCAAATGATGGTCATTGGGTACGGAGGTCCCCAAGACCCTCCAGAGCCCTTGACAGGTTTGTTCCAGGGGTTGACTACTTGATGCTCACTGACTGTGGGGAGCTCAAATATTATAAGGAGGCTTTACAGAGGGCAGACAAGGCTCTTTGGGAGCGTGCTATGAAGTTAGAGATGGATTCTCTGCACAAAAATGGAACATGGAAGTTGGTGGATTTGCCTACAGGCAAGAAGGTTTTGCCATGCAAGTGGGTTTACAGGCTCAAAGTTGCACCTGATGCAAAGCCAAGATACAAAGCCAGGTTAGTGGCTAAGGGCTTCAAGCAGGAATATGGTGTGGACTTTGATGAGATCTTCTCTCCAGTGGTCAAAATGACCACACTTAGAGCTGTATTAGCTTTGGTTGCTCATGATGATCTGGATTTGATTCAGATGGATGTGAAGACTGCTTTTCTTCACGGTGATCTCCATGAGGAGATATATATGCAACAGCCAGAGGGTTATGCGGTGAATGGAAAGGAGAAGCTTGTATGCAAGCTGAAAAAGAGTCTTTATGGGCTCAAACAGGCACCAAGGGAATGGTATTATAAATTTGATACATTCATGAAATCCCAGGATTTCAAGAGAAGTGACATAGATCACTGCTTATACACCAAGAAAGCTTTGGATGGCAGTCTATTGATCCTCATCTTGTATGTTGATGATATGTTGATTGCCGGGAGATCTCGTAAAGAGATGGATGCCTTGAAGAAGAGGTTGCATCAGACCTTTGATATGAAGGATTTGGGTGATGCAAATCACATTTTGGGTATGCGGATACTTCGGGACAGAAATCAGCATGTGTTGTATTTGTCTCAAAAGGAATACATTGGCAAAGTTTTGCAGAGGTTCAATATGGACGGGGGGAAGAAGACTAGTACTCCTTTGCCTCCATATGTGAAACTCAATGCTATGGACAGCCCATAGTCAGATAGTGGCAGGGCTGATATGGCCAAGATTCCGTATGCTTCAGCTTGTGGCAGTCTCATGTATGCCATGGTTGCTACCAGGGCGGACATTGCATTTGCAGTGGGAGTGGTTTCTAGATACATGGCCAACCCTGGCAAGAAGCATTGGGAAGCAGTGAAAGGTGTCATGAGATACCTGAAGGGCACATAGGATATGTGCATATGCTTTGGCAAACAGGATGCATTAGTGCATGGTTACACGGATTCGGATTATGCCGGTCATCCAGATAACCGGAAGTCTACTACCGGTTATGTGTTTACATTCATAGGAGGTGCTGTGTCATGGATATCCAGGATGCAGAAGTGCACTGCCTTATCTACTACAGAGGCCGAGTATATTGCAGCCACAGAGGCTTGCAAGGAGGCATTATGGCTATCTCGGTTAGTGGTTGATTTGGGTTATAGAGGGGATATTCCATTGTTGCATTGTGACAGTCAGAGTGCCATCCAGTTGGCTTTATATGGCCCCCCAACAGCAGTCGGTCTGCTGTAGGGCAGCCGATTGGCCCTGAAACTCCATGACCAGCATACATATCCAGTCGGCCAGCTTGTCATCAGTCGGCCATCACATACATGGAGTCGTGGACCAGTTCCAGCGGTCGGCCAGCACATGGGCTGCCTCCCAAGCCACAGAAAAATGGAAAAAAATATTGTAAAAATACGGAGAGTGGGGAAAAATGGGAAAACACGTCATAAGGGCGGGCACACCCACAACAAAGGCCCTGGTGTATAAAAATAGACAGGAGATGACTTCTAACATATAGATGGAGGACAACCCATCCAAGAGTCCATTCCAATTTTCTAGGACAAAGAGGAGTCATCAAGTGGACTTCAGACTTTTCTCTCCAAATCCATTGAGGAGGAGGATCAGATGAGTGATTCACCACTGGTGTCTACCATGCTAGTTGAGCATCTAGAGACAAAGGGGCTAGTTCTAGAGCCCACAGTTCCAGAGGCGACAATAGCAGAGACATCATTGGAGACGGCAGGTCCAGTAGCCATGCTATTGGAATTCGGACTGGTGTGTGGAAGAGAAAGCAAGTTCGCACTCATGCTCCAAGTTAAGCAAGAGGGGATGTCACGTGCACGCTCTCCTGAGTGTGATGTGGACATGCTTCTATGCATTGGCTACCTCAAACTTGAGTATGTGGCTAGATTCATGTGTTTGTAAGGGCTATTGCGTCAAATCATTGTAATATTGTCCAGGCGCCCGATGAGCAGCCCGGTGAGGACAAAGTTATTGGGTTATTGTGTGATTAAATAATTTCTCAATTTGCCAGTCTTGATTTAGTCCATAGTTGATTGTATTATAATTTACATTTGGTGCTTCTTCCTTTGTGATATTGGCACCACATTTTGTGCTTCTTTTTTTGTGATATTGGGATCACATTTTGTGCTTCTTCTTTTGGATATGTTGAGCTCTCAGGAATGCTCTTTGGAATGTCTAGATTTTTTTCCCAATACGTGGCTATACACATGGCTATGAACATAGCTATAGCCACGTACTGAAATTGCGTACATCTTGCACACCTACCCGGGTCCCCTCTCTACTCACTCCTATTCATGTGCCTATGCTACGCAGCTATTCTCCCCATCTCTTTTAGAGTGACTGCATTGAATGAGATAACAATGAAGTGGGATTGGGTAAAGCAAAATGAGGGGGAATCGGTAAATGCATATGTACAAAAGTTTTGGAAAGTGCTCTTGGAGGTGTCTCCATTTATGCATGTCATCGAGGCGGAAAGGAAGAGAAGGTTTCAATCGGGATTGCAACCCGTGTACAAAGCGGGATTACAAATGTATCCTGGTCATACCTTACACCAATTAATCACAGCCGCCACCGCCACCGAGCAATTGGAACTCAAATTGAGTCGATCCAATAAGGCTAAACTCTCACTTCAAGAAGGCAAAGAGAGGGCTGTCCAAAACCTGCAAAATGATGGACAACCACCTAAAAGGGACCAAAACCAAGCCAAATCAGGTCCAAAAGCTGAAAATAAGTTTGCTAAAAAGCGCCCTTATAAGCCGGCAAACTTTGGTCTTAGTGCTGAGAAGAAGGAGCAATATATGCGTGAAGGCAAATGCTTAATATATGCGTGAAGGCAAATGCTTTACTTGTGGCAGCACTGAGCACATGGCAAGAGCATGCCCAAATAAGAAGAATAAAGCTGAAAATGCGAATGTACCGAAGCCCAAGGTACATATGGTTCCCGATATGCAAGGGGATACAATGCATAAGGGCAAAGGTAGGGTTGTATGCAAAGCTTGGGGACAACTCAAGAATCAGCCCGCTTTGTTTATGTTTGATGATTGTGCAACGGAGAATTTCATATCCACTCAGATGGCAGCTGCTTTGGGTATTGAAGTGGAGGACATGGGTCCTCAAATTGAAGCAGGGGCTGTCTTTGTTGGTAGAGAAGTGCAAGTCATGCCTATTTTTGGCACGTTGCGCATACACATTCAAGGCTATGTGGATCATGAGGATTTTCTTGTGGCGCCTTTGAATGGTTGTGATGTATTGCTTGGAAAGCCTTGGCATACACGTATTGATCCGTGCAAGGCTTACAAGACTAACAGGATCACCTTCATGCATAAAGGCCGAGAACATGTAATTGATGCTGGTGAAGAGGGTGATACCATTCCCCTTGTATCTCATGTACAAATTAAGAAAGTAATGAAAAAGAGTATTTTTACGTACTTGATTTTTGTACGAGATCCTGTTGATGTACATGTAAACACTCTTTGTAATGATAGGCTGAAATTTTTGCAAGAGCACAATGATTGTTTTGCTGATGAGTTACCAGATGAGTTACCACCTGTACGACCGGAAGATCATCGCATTTATCTTGTGCCGGGTAGCTCACCACCTAATAGGCCAGCCTATCGTGTAAGTGCATCCCAAAAAGAGGAGATCATGAAGCAAGTAAATGAGCTTCTTGAGAAGGGTTGGGTTCAGCCAAGCTCTTCCCCATATTGTTCACCCGTCCTCTTAGTTCAAAAGAAGGATGGATCCTTTCGTATGTGTGTGGATTATAGAGCTTTGAATAAGCTTACCATCAAGAATTGGTTTCCGATTCCACGCATAGACGACATCCTTGACAAGTTGGACGGATCGGCATGCTTTAGCCGAATTGATCTCAAGAGTGGATATCATCAAGTGCGTGTAGTGCCTGAGGATGTACACTAAACTGCTTTCAGGACAGCATTTGGGCTTTATGAGTATCTTGTTATGCCTTTTGGTCTTACGAATGCCCCGGCTACATTCAATAGAATGATGGATCGCATATTCCGTGGGTACAGGAAATTTACAGGTGTCTTCTTTGATGACATCCTAGTCTTCTTGAAGACCGAAGAAGAGCATAAAGTTCATTTGGCTATTGTTTTTGAAGAGCTCCATAAGCATAAACTCTTCATAAATGCAAAGAAGAGTGAGTTCTTCTTGTCAGAGATACATTATCTTGGGCATATTGTGTCCAAAGATGGAGTGCGGATGGATCCTGCAAAGATTGATGCAATTCGGAATTGGCCCGAATTGAGTTCGGTGCATGAGATCTATAGTTTTCTTGGATTATGCTCTTACCACCGCAGGTTTATTCGGCACTTTGCATGGATTGCTTCTCCTTTGCATGATTTGACAAAGAAGAAGACCGTGTTCAAATGGACTAATGTAGAGAGAGATGCATTCCTCAAATTGAAAGATGCAACTACTCTTGGTCCAGTGTTGATCGTTCCGGATTTGCAAAAGCCTTTTTGTGTGGAATGTGTGCATCTGGAAATTGCATAGGAGCTGTCCTTAATCAAGAGGGACACGCCGTGGCTTATGACAGCCGTAGGTTGTATAGTGCGGAGCTATCTCTTGGCATATATGAGAAAGAGCTCTTGGTTGTAATTCATGCACGTACTATATGAAAACATTACCTTCTTGGGGCTGATTTCACTGTGAAGATAGATCACCAGAGTTTGAGGTATTTCTTACTGAAACTAAGTTGTCAGAGAAGCATATGAGGATGGTCAATTTCCTCTCTATGTTTCATTTTCAGATCTTGCACACCCCGGGAAAGAAGAATGTAGTGGCCGATGCATTGTCACGAAAGTCGTATGTAGCAGCTATCTCGGTTGCCTCTCATGGGGACTTGTCTACCATGTGTGATTTGTATCATACGGATACTGATTCTGCCACTATTTGGGCTGATTTGATGGCTGGTCATGTCATGCACATGCCTCATATGTGACATCCACATCCACATACATACTTCCATACATCCACTTTCATACATCCACATCCACATCTATACATCCACATCCACATTCAGCCATTGCCTATTCCCACGTAGCCATGGGAAAGTATAACAATGGATTTCATTATGGACTTGCCACGTACCCAACAGGGTAATGATGCAATTTGGACAATTGTGGACAGGTTTAGCAAGCAAGCTCATTTCTTGCCGGTCAAAAAGACCATCAAAGCTGAGCATATGGTTAAAATATATCTTGCACAAGTGTTCAAACATCATGGAATGCCGAAGTCCATTGTGGGGGATAGAGATCCCAAGACTACAAGTCTCTTTTGGCGGGCCTTATTTGATAATATGGGCACCAAATTGGACTTCTCATTAGCTTATCACCCTCAAATGGATGGGCAAAGTGAGGCTGCAAATTCAGCCGTGTTGGATCTCTTGAAATGTTGTGTGGCGGATCAGAAGTCTTCTTGGGAGAAGTACTTATCGCTTGTGGAATTTGCATACAACAACACAGTGCATGCATCTACGGGAAAGGCCCCGTTTGAGATTGTTTATGGTAAGGTGGTTTTGCCACCCATCCTTCACACAAAGGATGAGATATTTGCAGCTGATGAGTATGTAAGAGACCTGGATATTGCTTTTGCTCAGGTGCGGACAGCCATTGCAAGGTCACAAGACAAGCATAAAAAGGCTGCCGACAAGCATAGAAGGCAATTGGATGTTACAAAGAGGCCTGGCAAAGAGGGTGCATATCCTAAGCTTGCAACCAGGTACTATGGACCTTTTCGAGTGATCGAGAAGATCAATGAAGTGGCTTTCAGATTGGCATTACCTAGTCATTGGCACATACACAATGCTTTTCATGTGAGTCTCCTTCGCAAGTATGTAGTGTTGGAAGAGAATGACTCAAACACAAGAGCTTTAGCCAAGGAAGTGCAGAGGAGATAGAGAAGAGTGAGAGTGAGAGAGAGAGAGAGAACTCACACAATGCTCAAGAATATCTTGAATGTCTTGATGAGGCTCAAGGGAGACCTCGTATTTATAGTGATACAAGGGTATGGGCGGGCGCCCAACTTATGGGGCGCCCGGCGGACCAAATACAAAGAATGCCGTTACAAGGCCCAAATGGGGGCCAAATGTACAAGTAAATATATGGCCGCGAAGCTCTCGAAAAGAGCTACGCGATGATCAAGGTCCGGAGGCGAAACTGGGACTTTATACCCAACAACCTCCCACTTAAAGGGCCAGTGAAGCTCCTCTAAGCTATGTAACTCCCACCCGCTGTAGACACATATCAAGCTGTGCTTTTGGCAAACTTTTGGTGAGAGCATCTGCAGGGTTCTCATGAGTGCCAATCTTGACCAAACTGACCAAACCATCATCTAGCACCTGTCTGATGAAGTGGTACCGTACATCAATGTGTTTGGTACGAGCATGAAACATGGCATTCTTAGCCAGGTATATGGCACTCTGGCTATCACAACCAAGGACCGGAGCCCTCTCTGGCAATCCAAACTCTGTGACAAGGCGTGCTAACCAAATGGCCTCCTTAGAAGCCTCTGTGACGGAGATGTACTCGGCCTCAGTAGTAGAAAGTGCTACTATCCTCTGGAGTCTAGAGCACCAAGAAACAGCACCACCTGCAAGAGTATAGATGTACCCACTAGTAGACTTGCGGGTATCAGAATCACCTGCCATGTCTGAATCACAATAACCCTGCACCTCAAGTGGACCTTTACCATACATAAGACATTTCTTCTGTGTCCCCTTCAAGTACCTCAAAATAGACTTTATAGCATCCCAATGTGCTTTGCCCGGGTTGGACATAAAACGACTGACTACTCCCACTGAATGAGCAATGTCTGGCCGTGTAGCAACCATAGCATACATAAGAGATCCACAAGCAGAAGCATAAGGAATCCCACGCATAGTACTGGCTGCATCATCATCTTTTGGGCAATCATCCTTGGATAGTTTAACATAGGGCTGCAATGGAGCACCCAAAGGCTTAGAATCAGCCATGTTAAATCTATCAAGGACTTTCTGGATATACTTCTCCTGGGAGAGGAAAAGCAACTTCTGTGCTCTGTCCCGTCTAATCCGAAGACCCAAAATATGTTCAGCTGAACCCAAGTCCTTCATAGCAAAAGCTGACTTCAGCTGGTCCTTAAGAGCTTCCAAAACGCTCTTATTCTTCCCGGCAAGAAGCATGTCATCAACATACAGCACAAGTATCACTGGGCTGCCATCTGCATCAGTTTTAGTATACAAACAATGATCTGCATGGCTACGATTAAACTTCTGGTTAAGCATGAAAGCATCAAACTTTTTGTACCACTGCCTCGGGGCTTGTTTCAGCCCATAGAGACTACGCTTCAGCTTACAAACCAGATTTTCTTTGCCCGGAATGACAAAGCCTTCAGGCTGCTTCATATACAGCTCTTCATCTAAATCACCATGTAAGAAAGCTGTCTTTACATCCATCTGATACAGTTCTAAATCCAAAACAGCAGTGAGAGCAAACAAAACACGAAGGGTGGTCATTTTGACCACAGGAGAGAAGACCTCCTGAAAATCAATCCCTTCCTTCTGAGCATAGCCCTTAGCAACAAGGCGGGCTTTATACTTAGGCTGGCCGTCAACTGTCTTGACTTTGTACACCCACTTGTTAGGAATAGCCTTCCTTCCTTTGGGCAACTCAACCAAGTCCCAAGTGTCATTTGCATGTAGAGACTTAATCTCCTCCTGCATAGCATGCTCCCACTTGTTTCGGAGTTCACAAGACTTAGCCTCTTTGAAAGTAAGAGGCTCACCCTCATCTGTAAGCAAAACATGTTGCAAAGAGGGATCAAAACGCTGAGGTTCCCTCCGAAAGCGAGTAGACCTCCGTACCCAATGATCATTGGCTGGTTGGGGGTCAATATCGGGAGGAATCATAATTTCAGCATCAAAAGGCTGCGGGTTTTCACGAACAGCCTGATTTTCAGCATATAGGGGTTGCTGCCCTACACCTCCAGGAGCATGAAGCGGCTGTCCAACCTCTTCTGGCTCAAATATCACGGACTCATTATGTTCAGCCCTTTGTGAAGCATCCTGGGGCTCATTTTCAGCATCAATGGGTGGCTGCCCTTGCTGAAATTTGACCTTTTTCTGATCACCATGAGAGGCACAAACATTACAGAGCAGCTTTGCCTCATAAAATACAACATCCCGGCTGCGAACCACTTTGTTGGTTGATGGCAACCACACACGGTAGCCCATCTCACCTTCATCACCGTAGCCAACGAAGGTGCCCTTCTCGGACTTAGCATCAAGCTTGTTCCGGTCTTCCTTGCGGATATGCACATATGCATCACAACCAAAGATGCGTAAGTGGTCATATGAGGACGGTTTGCCAGACCAAACCTCCTCAGGGATTCCACCTTTCAAAGCTGTGTGTGGAGATCGATTGCAAACATGAACTGCAGTTTTCAAGGCTTCTCCCCAAAAATCCTGAGAGAGATTAGCTGTGGACAGCATGCATCGAATTCTTTCACACAGTGTACGATTATACCTTTCAGCCACACCATTTGAAGAGGGGCTATAAGGGGGTGTAAGTTCCCTCTTAATGCCATTATCATCACAAAATTTCTGAAATTTAGTACTAACAAACTCACCCCCATTGTCAGTGCGTAAGCATTTAATCTTCACTCCAGTTTGAGTATGAACAAATGCAGAAAACTTTTGAAAAACAGCAAAAGCATCATCCTTAGATTTCAACAAAGTGATCCATACTTTTCGTGAGTGATCATCCACAAAAGACACAAAGTACTTTGAACCACCTTTAGATTTAATGGGCATGCTGCATACGTCAGAGTGGACCAAGTCCAACTTTTCAGCCTTGCGAGAGGCACGAGAGGAGTAAGAACTCCTATTCTGTTTCCCATACAAGCAATCATTACAAAAATCAAGCTTGCTTCCTTTTGCATCAAACTTGTTCAAGGAGGACAAAATGGAGAGACCCTTATGGCTCATGTGGCCAAGTCTCTTATGCCAAAGCTCCATGTGGGAGCGTACCTCTGCAAAAGCAATAAACTTACCAGACAAAGCCTGACCATGAAGGCTATATAATGTTCCTTTCTTGCATCCTTTTGAAATCAGCCTTGTGCCTTTGGTCAATTTCCATGTGCCATTTCCAAATATGGCCGTGTATCCCAAGGCATCAAGCTGGCCCACAGACAGGAGACTGGTTTTCAAACCAGGCACATACCTCACATTTGGCAGCACAAACTCACTACCATCCTGCAAAGTCAAATTCACGGTGCCCATACCTTCAATATTGCAAGCATGATCATTCCCCAAGAACACCTTTCCTCGGGAGCCTGCAGTGAAAGTTGCAAAACACTCCTTGATAGGAGTTACATGAAAAGAGGCACCCGTGTCAATAATCCAAGTCTGTGAAAGCATATCAGATTCATACATCAAGGCATGAATAGCATCTGGTTCTGTGACATGCAAGTTATGAACATCAAGAGCATTAGCAGAAAAAACACATAGCACATCATCTGAGTCAGACAGTTCCTCTATGACAACACCAGAGGCCACATTGGCCTTGCTCTTGTCCTTTTCGAACTCTTCTGCTTTGCTGGAATTACTCTCTTTTTCCTTCTTTTTGTCATTTGAATGACTGGATTTCTTCTTCCGGTCTTGCTCCATCTTGTAAAACTTGCAATCTGGCTTCTTGTGGCCTTTACGACCACACTGGTAGCATGTAACATCAGATTGCTGGCCCTTGCTCTTGCTTCTACCCTTTGAATTGGTAGTAGTATTTCCCCGCTTGGTCGTCCTCCCTCGTGAGACATGTGCAGAACCGCTAGTCTCTGAGGTCTTCCTCCGGATATCTTCATTGAGAATAGCACCCCTGACTCCATCAAAAGTTAGGTTGGGATTTGTCCCAAGTGACACCACAAGTGTTTCCCAAGAGTCAGGCAAAGTAGTGAGCAAAAAGATAGCTTTCAACTTATCATCAAAAGCAGGCAATCCAGAATCCTGCATCTGATTAAGCACCCCTGTGAAAGTAGTAATATGCTCTACTGCATTCTTAGAATCATCAAGTTGCATATTCATGAGTTTCCTGATGAGATGTACCTGGTTCACTGGCGTGGTGATCTCATAGGTGCTTCTCAGCTTCTCCCAAACGGCATAGGCTGTTGTCAGCCCTTTGAGGTGTCTACAAGAACCTCATCAGCAACAGCCATCTGGAGATAGGCAACGGCCTTTCTGTTCAGGATTCCCCATTCATCATCTGTCATAGCAGCGGGTTTGAACTGCTCAAGTGCAGTATCACATTCCCGCAGATAGAGGATATTCTGAATCCTCACCTTCCAAAGATCAAACCCAGTGCCTGCAAACTTCTTAATCTCTAGTAGACCCTTAAGATCACTTGTAGACGCCATGACTTATCAAACTGACACTTCAGAAAGTAAGCAATAGCAAGATGTTATGTACCAGATATGGGTTGAATGTAGGATGCTCGTAGATTGATGAAACAACTTCAAGTGAAGGAGACGGCGGAAGAGTATCACCGAATGTCGATGTAAACCCGAGGGGCAGTATGTTGCTGTCTTTTGAGGGTTGCTCGAAGATCCTGGCTGCTGGAGGCGACGTCGGCTGCTGCTAGTGGCCGTGTGGCTGCTGGCTGCAGCCCGGACTGCTTGTTGGTGGCCTTGGGGCTGCTGGCTGCAGCGTTGGCTGCTGCTGGTGGTCGTGGGGCTGCTGGCTGCAGCCCTAGCTGCTGCTGGTGGTCGTGGGGCTGCTGGCAGCAGCGTTGGCTGCTGCTTATGGCAGCCGTACAGAAGGCAGAGAACAAGGCAGCAAAACGCTGCTGATTGCAGCAGCGCAGCAGCAGAAACGCAGCAAAGGGGGGCAGCAAGGGAGAGGAAAAACGCAGCAGAAGGGCAGCAGGGGTGGAGCAGAAAACGCAGGAGAGGGAAGAGCAAGAAAAACAGCAAAACAGTCTCATGCGTTAAAAAAAAAGAGAGCAGCACTCTAAAAAAAAACGCACCAGATTGATGATAGAAGGGAGGTGTTTGACGCAAAAAACGCAGACGATCCCGTAGTCAATTGGTGGAAGACACCTCTAACTCCATAGCTTCTGCATACAGCTTCCCTCCATGGCTCTGATACCAGTTGTTGGAAGAGAATGACTCAAACACAAGAGCTTTAGCCAAGGAAGTGCAGAGGAGATAGAGAAGAGTGAGAGTGAGAGAGAGAGAGAGAACTCACACAATGCTCAAGAATATCTTGAATGTCTTGATGAGGCTCAAGGGAGACCTCGTATTTATAGTGATACAAGGGTATGGGCGGGCGCCCAACTTATGGGACGCCCGGCGGACCAAATACAAAGAATGCCGTTACAAGGCCCAAATGGGGGCCAAATGTACAAGTAAATATATGGCCGCGAAGCTCTCGAAAAGAGCTACGCGATGATCAAGGTCCGGAGGCGAAACTGGGACTTTATACCCAACATGTAGGGCCAGAGCCCAGTGAAATGGTCATTGAGGATCCACCAGAATTGAGGAGATCTTGCAACCAGAGCAGATTGTGTATCACAAGGAACACAAGCTTGCTGCAGGTAAAGTTGTGAGGCGTTACCTTGTGAAGTTTAAGAACTATCTTCCCATTGATGCTAAATGGGTAGATGAAGAGTTCTTCAAAGATTTTCCGTATGTGCTTCAGACATATAAAAGTACTAAGTGTACTATGTACTATAACTTATGGGCTTGTACACACTATAAGGGTGGGCATAACGCCTTTACCCCAACAACCTCCCACTTAAAGGCAAAGTGTCCTTAAGTAAAGGAAAAGAAAAAATCAGCATGTACATGATAATATACAAGGCCATATCAAGGCTGAAAATGGCCTCATCTAATGCCCATCAAGTGTCTGCAATGAGCAAAGCGCTCCGGAGGCAAACTCTTTGTCAACAGATCAGCCGGGTTGTCATCCGTATGAATCTTAACAAGCTGAATTTGCTTGTTCTCTATCACCTCTCTGATGAAGTGATACTTCACATCCACATGCTTCGTCTTTGCATGAAAGACAGGGTTCTTTGCCAACTGGATGGCACTCTGACTGTCACAATGCAACAATGGAATATCCCTTGTATAACCCAAATCAACCACTAACCGAGATAGCCATAATGCCTCCTTGCAAGCCTCTGTGGCTGCAATATACTCGGCCTCTGTAGTAGATAAGGCTGTGCACTTCTGCATCCTGGATATCCATGACACAGCACCTCCTGTGAATGTAAATACATAACCGGTAGTAGACTTCCGGTTATCTGGATGACCGGCATAATCTGAATCCGTGTAACCATGTACTAATGCATCCTGTTTGCCAAAACAAATGCACATATCTTGTGTGCCCTTCAGGTATCTCATGACACCTTTCACTGCTTCCCAATGCTTCTTGCCAGGGTTGGCCATGTATCTAGAAACCACTCCCACTGCAAATGCAATGTCCGGCCTAGTAGCAACCATGGCATACATGAGACTGCCACAAGCTGAAGCATATGGAATCTTGGCCATATCAACCCTGTCTCTATCTGACTGTGGGCTGTCCATAGCACTGAGTTTCACATATGGAGGCAAAGGAGTACTAGTCTTCTTCCCCCCGTCCATATTGAACCTCTGCAAAACTTTGCCAATGTATTCCTTCTGAGACAAATACAACACATGCTGATTTCTGTCCCGAAGTATCCGCATACCCAAAATGTGATTTGCATCACCCAAATCCTTCATATCAAAGGTTTGACGCAGCCTCTGCTTCAAGGCATCCATCTCCTTACGAGATTTCCCGGCAATCAACATATCATCAACATACAAGATGAGGATCAATAGACTGCCATCCAAAGCTTTCTTGGTGTAGAAGCAGTGATCTATGTCACTTCTCCTGAATTTCTGTGATTTCATGAATGTATCAAATTTATGATACCATTCTCTTGGTTCCTGTTTGAGCCCATAAAGACTCTTTTTCAGCTTGCATACAAGCTTCTCCTTTCCACTCACTGCATAACCCTCTGGCTGCTGCATATATATCTCCTCATGGAGATCACCGTGAAGAAAAGCAGTCTTCACATCCATCTGAATCAAGTCCAGATCATCATGCGCAACCAAAGCCAACACAGCTCTAAGTGTGGTCATTTTGACCACTGGAGAGAAGATCTCATCAAAGTCCACACCCTAATTCCTGATTCTCCCACACAACTGGTATCAGAGCTTTGGTCACCAGGTTCTCCTCCCTCTTCTGCTCTGCTGGCTGCCCCCCCCTTTGTGCTGGTCGCCTGCTCTTGGGCCTTTTGATTCCTGGTCGCCCTGCTCCTTGCAGCACAAAAGGGGCTGGCCAACCAGCTGCCCCAGCCAGCATACGTGGCTGCCCACGCAGCCCAATAAGGGCTACCACGAAGGCGATTGCAGCTGGGAGCGATGGCGTAAAGATACGCAAGCGAAGTCGTCAGGCGAGTGTGGTAACAAACACGTGAAGGAGTCGGCTGGCCACCTAGGCGAGTGGCGAAGGAAGCAGCCGTAAGCGTGGAAGGTCGCAGGCTGGGCGTGAACGAAGGCAGCAAAGCGAGCGAAGATTCGTAGCGTAAGGCAGCTGGCGAATACGTCAACAACTCGCAACTCGCGTTACTTGTAGGCACATGAAGGCATCCAGAGTGTTCACGATGCTTTCCCCTGGCCACATATACATCAAATACATGAAAGCACCTTGATTTACAGGCACATTGAGTGCTTGTAAGGCATCAACACATTATCCACAGCATCAAATGCGATTGCCTGCATGCAAATCAACCAAATCGGCACGAAAGCCCCTTGATTTGCACTGCAATTTGTTGCAATTTTGCCCAAATGTGCGATTTTTCACATCATACAGCATGTATGAGTGCTTAATTGCACAATTACATCAAAAGCCCCAAATTTCGACATCCAATTTCCTGCAAATTGATCCTAATTTGACCAATTTCCTGCAAATTTATCCTGATTGTGACCAATGTCACCCAATTTTGCCAATTTTGCTCAAAAATTGAGCAATTGGGCACATGTACCTGCTCAATTGTTGATTGTACTTGCTCAATTGCAAATCCCAAAAAAAAAATTTGAGGAAAATACCTTGTAATTTTTTGATTTTTCTCTGTCTGCAGGCTGAATTTGAGAGGCAATTCTGATTTGAGTGCTGATTCGTGTGGATAATTAGCTGCTGCTGCTGCTGTAGAGGACACGTGGCTGTTGAGTCGCCTCTTTGCTGGCTGACTGCAGAGCGTGGCCTTACAGGAGGCGCCTGGCTGCAGCAGAGCATCTGCGCTGGCTGCAGCTGGGCTGGTTTATCAACTTCTGCAGGCAAGTCGACTTCGCTACAGGCTACTGTGCTGTACCCGACTGCCCTGTTGTACTCACCGTATGTGTTGGATAAGGTGATAGTAGGGACCTTGGCGAGGCGTGAGGCGCCGGTTCGCCTGAGTTCGCACAGCCGGCGCCTTGTTCGCCTTCTACACCAGTAGCCAGTGGACGACTTGATTAGTAGCCTTCGCCTGTGTTGCTTTCGCCTAGCGCATCTACGCCCAGCGCTACAAGCTTGTCGACTACTCGGGTGACGCCTAGCGTTTGTTCGCTCCACGCTTCGACTTCTTGGCTTATCCGCATGCGTGTGATTCAACGCCCGCCACCAAGATAGAACTCCACGCTTCAGTTTCGCCTGGCTGCTGTGCGCTTCGTTCACGCCCACAAAGTTGTGAAGAGGAAGATAGAGAAGAACTACGTGCCTGATTGCTGCCTGTTGCGCTGCCTTGCTGCGCCTGACTCCTTCCTACCATCAAGGAGAAGAGGAAGGGAGGGATCACTAAGGGCTTTGATACCAGTTGATGGGGAGAATTAGGGTTAAGAGTTATGTGGGAGACATACACAGAGAAGAACGAGAGAGAGAGAGTTGTGGGGATAAGTCAACTCACCAAGTATGAGTGTGTGACTCCCCTATCACACATGTATATTGCACTAGTACACATTGTGCACTTAGTACATTAAAAGTACTAAGTGTACTATGTACTATAACTTATGGGCTTGTACACACTATAAGGGTGGGCATAACGCCTTTACCCCAACAGTGCCTTTGTGTACATGCCCGGAAACGCCTGGAGGATTGGCTTTCCACTGGGTCTGGTATCGCATATACTTGCCTGGAAACGCCTGGTCTTATATGGTTTCATGAACGGAATTGCTCATGCCAATGCTGCATTGCATATCATCTTTATGTGCTTGCCAGCAAATGAAATTGCATGCTGTTTTCATGCCTGCATGACCTATGTGTAGTTCCGGGCTAGGGGACGCCGCGCGTGCGTGTGAAACTGTCTACTGACATGGTTGTGTGGCATGTGAACAGGTGGTAAGTATTACCCAATCTAGGCTCAAATAGCCCTTAGGACTTAGCCAATATTTATAAGTGAGTGCGTTCCCACTTCATTAAAGTTTGGGCGTCCAAAAGTCACGTATAAATTATGACCGCTTCCAAGTTCACACTCACTGAAGTCCCGAGGCAGACAAGACTCAATGTCCAGGACCTGATCCTCCCTTTTTACTCATAAATGGGCATCTCCCCATATCCCTTCACCTGATTGGGCCCCAATTCACTTACTTATTAAAAGAAAATTCGTGTTTTCTCTTCATGAAGATTTTTGGAGGCTGAAAACTCTGTTTTTCCACCATTTTTCTCCATTTCCAAGCTCTCCATAGCCATACCCAACTTGCTAGGGTGTTTTCCAAGCTTCCAAGAGTGTTTCCAAGTGCTAATCACTCTTCTACTCACTCCCAATGACTGAAATTCAACAAAACAGCTCTCATTTTTGCTGTAATTTTTGGTCTTTTTGCTGAAAATCCTAATTTCAGCCTTCCTTTCTCAAGTTGAATCATAGGGGAAGCTTTCTCTTCATCCTCTTGAAGACTTTTGTCGCAAAGGATTGCAGCAAATCGAAGATATCAACACTTCTAAAGCTTCCAACGCGAAGGCTTCCGCTTGCAACAACTTCTATGAAGACTGGTAAGCTAATTGGACAATGTGTTGTCATTACTTATTCAGTAGAAGGGCAGGACTCCTTGTTTAGCCGCCCTGTGTAGTATTTCTCTTGTCCCATGTGCTCTTGAAGATATTGCTACCTTGCTTGGTAGAACATAGAGCCAATGGTAGAGAATATGGGCACTAAAGTCGGGCCGGGCATCAAGGCAGCTCCTTGGTGATCTACATCGACATACCATTGTTTTCTAAATGCTGAATTTCATATGCATTGGCATGGAGGATTTGGCAATGGATGCCCGTGAAGCTATGTATTGAATTTCTCCAATAGTAATACAATTTACTCAAGGGAGGGGTCGGCCGTTCCGGCTCATTGTGTGTCTCTTGTCAATTCAGCAATTTACTTCTTGTATATGAGCAAGTGTCCTTCAAATCTTAGTGTATTTAAGTGTATTGATTAGCATTGTGTTCTACCAAGTTACAACAGGCAGTACCCAAACATTTGAAACTGGTTCCTTATGGACGTATTTTTACAGTCACCACAGACCACCAAGCTCTCAAGTGGCTCCCGACGATGCCAAGTGCCCAGTGGAGTGATCAACACACTAGACAGGGTCAGCTCTTCTACCAGTTTGGAGGAATGATCAAGTACATTCTTGGTCAGCATAAC
The DNA here is from genome assembly GCF_041138505.1 of Cibotium barometz. Taxonomy (NCBI): domain Eukaryota; kingdom Viridiplantae; phylum Streptophyta; class Polypodiopsida; order Cyatheales; family Cibotiaceae; genus Cibotium; species Cibotium barometz. The sequence continues at coordinate 13,826,205 of NC_141046.1, forward strand.
CCAATAGCAGATGTTCTTAGTCGAAAGACCGACATCCAGAGAGAGAGAGAGAGAGAGAGAGAGAGAGAGAGAGAGAGAGATTTATTAACGTCTTCGAGAGAGAGAGATTTATTAACGTCTTCCAAAAGACCGAACTCGGCCTATGAGACAAATCACTGTACCTGTGTGGAGTATCCTCTGTTATCCCAACAAAATGAAAAAGTACTGAACTAAAAAAAATGCTGAATCTGGGTGTGCAATAAGTACAATGAGTGGGGGGGAGGGGATGGAGCTTTACTACTAGGAGAATGCAAAGCTACAATCATGATATGCAACCTAGCTAGCTCCATCCTGTACCATACTGGGGGTATAAAATGGTATACATCAATGAAGGGGGTGTCCACAGCTCCCTGAAGAACATGCCTGGGTCTGCTCTGAAGCGAGCCAGTCGCTCTGCACCCTCTCTGTGAAACTGAGCTCTGATCTCTGTCGTCTCTCTCTGGTATAGGCGTGGTGTCCGAAAGCCAGGTGTCCTTTGTAGCCAAATTGGCCTGATCTGCACTTGAGAGGAACAGAGTATTGAGACAGGACCTATGGCAGCTCTATACACGAGAGACATGGATATCGCCTACACAGCCTCTTCCACCGAAGATGCTATACTACAGAGATCACTTCATGAGTTTCAGTGATGATGGATTCATAGAGAGGCCTAGATACATGGAGGGCTTTTTACCACACGGCTCCCGAGAGTAGCTATTGGTCAGCTTAGAGTCTCATCACATCGATTGGAGATCGAGACTAGCAGAGCAGCACGGATCCCCCGAGAGGAGAGGGTATGCAGATTGTGCAGAGAGGAGGTGGAGAGTGAGGAGCATTATGTATGTAGATGCAGAGCATATACAACCATTAGAGAGAGATATCCTATTTTATTCAGAGAGCCACATTCCCTACGCCAAATCTTTGAGGCAGTAGACCAACGCATACTAGGGAGATTCATTCTAGACATACAGCGTCACAGAGAGACATCGTTACAGGCTCCGACAGCTCCAGAGGGGGGACGACAGACACAGATCACTACATTTTTTCAGAGATCCATCCCACTTCCATCCCCTACACAGCTGGGAATTACTCTCCAGAGAGCAGAGACACTCAGAGCTCGTAGGAGACAGAGGACACCTGGCTTTCGGACACCACGCCTATACCAGAGAGAGAGATGACAGAGATCAGAGCTCAATTTCACAAAGAGGGTGCGGAGCGACTGGCCTCACTTCAGAGCAGACACAGGCATGTTCTTCAGGGAGCTGTGGACACCCCCTTCATTGATGTATACCATTTTATACCCCCAGTATGGTACATGATGGAGCTAGCTAGGTTGCATATCATGATTGTATACTCCATGCATATAGCTTTGCATTCTCCTAGTAGTAGAGCTCCATCCCCTCCCCCACTCATTGTACTTATTGCACACCCAGCTTCAGCTTTTTAGTTCAGTACTTTTTCATTTTGTTGGGATGACAGAGGATACCCCACACAGATACACTGATTTGTCTCATAGGCCGAGTTTGGTCTTTTGGAAGACGTTAATAAAATCTTTCTTTCTTTCTTTCTCAATACGCTTCTTGCATTCCTCTATGGTGTGCCCTGTTTTCTGCAATAATTACAACGCTTTGTTTTTGTAATAATTACAACGCTTTGTTTTTTCAGGCTTGTCCTCTTTCTTGGGAGGATCCGATGCGCTAGGTTTAGGCCCAGATCGGTTCCCACGAAAGGGAGCAGTCATTGCTGACTCAGTAGACATCATGTTGTTCCTGTTGGAACGGGATTGCTCTTCATTGAGCAAGAGTCACAAGGTTGTCAAAAGTGACCGCATTGGCAGTCAATAACCGCAAAGTGGTGCCAAATGTCTGATAAGAGTTGGGCAAATTACACAAGACTATTTGAACAAGATAGCCATATGTCAAGACCTCATCATTGTTAATGAGCTGCTCTCGAAGGTCTTTTACATGCGTAAGGTACTGATCGATAGAGTCATCTTCAAGCATGTGGTCAGTCTCAAGCTTGCCCCAAAGGTAAGCTACACGAGCCTCATTGCGACATGAATAACTCCGCCAAGGTATCCCAAGCACCCTTAGCTGTGGTGCAAGAACGAATATGCAGAATGATGTGCCAGCGGCACGAGAGAGCAATCAACGTATGGGCCTGAGCATCCCTAGCATCCCAAGTACGCTGCTGTTGGGTAGGAGGACGACGAGAAGGTTGACCTGCAGGAGGTTGAGCGGGAATCACTTCACCTTCCGCTGGAGCAGGTGCGAGAGGACACTCCTCAATGCCATCCACATATAGCCATACATTCTTGGCAACCAATACATGACGCATCATATAAGCCCACAAAGGGTAGTTATCCCCATTGAGCTTGTCTTCTTGAGACAACATGCCAAAGAGGTCATTGTTACTGTTGGCCATGACAACACAACAAATCTGTCACACAGGTCACCACAAGAGTAGGCAATGCCCAACAAAATTGTACGAATGCGGGAGAGAAGTAGCAAGATAATCAATGGATTGAAAGGGATTTCCTTCACCACAAGAAATACATATGCATGTCCCAAATTTGCGAGTGTAGTGCATGATAATGCAAATCTGTCAAAATGTCAACAATGGCATACATATACTGTAGCAAACCACAAATGTATACATGTGTCGTGAAAAACACGATCAGCTGACACCTGGAAGAGCTTTTGTTGGAAATCCCCAATGTTGCATACATATGTCCGCAAATCTCGGCAAAATCAGAGGTAAATGGGTCGAATGCTGCGAAAATGGGCTCAATGTAGAAAAGCCCCAATTTTTGGGCAGCCAATTAGGCCGAATCAATGATTTTGGGAAGAGGGAAAAAATAGCAGAAGAAATCAAAACCACGTGCAGCTGTATTCACCTACAAATGTGCCAAATCTGCTAGAATCCCCAAATTTTTGATACATGTATGCACCAAATTTGTAAATCTGTAAACCTGTATGGGCTGAAATTTTTGAAAAATTTCAAATGCCCCAAATTTTGCAGTGTGCAGGTAGGTGCAGATTTGTACGCTGCTAGCTTTGTGGATGCTCGCCAGGTATAGTCGGGCCGTGTTATGTAGGGCAGCAAGGCAGCACGGCGCAAGGCAGGGCGGCGCAAGGCAACAACTGGGCGGTACAAGGTAGGGCGGCGCAGGGCATCAGCTGGGCGGCGTAGGGTAGCAGCTCTCAACTTTGCAAACAGCCTGCAGTTCAACTTTCAAGGCAGAGGCAGTTGTACTTACGTGCGTAGAAGGAAAAAAAGGCATTAAATGCGTGTCTAATGCGTGCAATAGGCTGACAAAAAGCTGAAGGGCAGTAGGGAAAACCCTAATCCTAACCAATAGGCTCTGATACCAATGTTGGGTATGGGAGTAGTTTGCTTGCACATAGACACACACACAAGCTCGAATAGCAAACGTGAGAGAGAGAGATGAGCTGTTGGAAAAACGTACTTGATAATAATAATGAAAGTACTAAAAGCCTAGGGCTAAGTGCCCAACACACAAAAGTGTGTTCACATGGGGAAAAAACCTGTGTCCAGCCAGAGGGAAAAATGGCCCGTAAGCTGGGTTCACACCTGAACTAGCCAGGAGTGGCCGGGTGGACATGACCAACACGAATGAGAGCTTGGCTATTTATAGGGGGAAGAGAAACATTTGTAATCCAGCCGGTTTTTCCTTTCAGCCCAGAAAACTTTGTCCAAAAAGTCATCTTTTGTTTCCAAATTGTGCCCAAAAGATGTCCCATATATGGGTGTATGTTTTGGGCACTTCGGGAGCCCATTGGGCTGCAAAATCGGCTCTAAATTTGCCCCTAGAACTCCCCTAAAACGTTGCCAAATCCGGGGACAATGATGAGGTTATCCATGTCCATTGTCCACATCTGTGACATGACATCCCCTCCTTACAAACTTGATGACAGGTTTGAAACTTATCATCCTTCCTCCACTTGACTACTGACTTTGACTTTGATAGCTTGAACACCTTGCCACTTCTCAGATTCCACTCCAAGTCTAGTTGAAGAACTATGCATCTGTTCCACTTTGTCTCCATGCTTGCCATCCCTTTGCCTTAACACAGCTATGGTCTTCTGCCGAGAATGATCATGCCTGTTGCTTTGCCTCGAGAATTGATATGAGAGTTAACTGTTTCCTCCTTTAAGCATACACTCCGAGAGAATGCTTTCCTCCAGCTTTGCGTGTTGCAGATAATGCTACCTTTGTTGTATTTTGCTATGGATTTTGTGCACCTTCTTAGGAGAGCTTAGAGTGCTGAGCTTGAATGCTCTAATACCAATGTTGCATGCGCGGAAGCCTTACTTACTTGATCCTCAGCCCTAAGCCTGATAAAGAACAAGGAGGCAAACTTTAATGATGATTAGACAGAGGGAGACAAGCTATTTGTTCAATGTATTCTATGGTACAAAAAGCTGATGATGTATGTACAACTTCTGAGGCCTTTGTCTTGACCAAAAGGTTGACTGTAGACCTTCTACTGACTGCCTATGATATGATCCCAAAGAGTAATCCAGTCAGTTTTGCCTTTTCAGCCCACAAAACATTGTCCAAAAAGTCATCTTTTGTGTCCAGTTTGTGCCCAAAAGGTATCCTTGTCCATGGCTGTGTACGTGACAGTTCTGTACCATTTCAAATTGTATGTAAGAAACACTTTTCTACACAACTATGGCCTAGCTGATCCTTTTGAGGGTATGAGGGCGGGATGACCTGGATCAGGCAGCGGGAGGGCTAGGAGCTGGTCACCGAGCAATGGATGGGCAAACTGGTAGTGGGTAGGGCTGCTTGTGCTGGCAGGGTGGCAAGGAGCGAGGCACTCAAGGCTGGAAGAAAACAACAAAATCTGAAAAGAGGAGGGTGGGGCTGAATCGTGTTTTAGGGTGGGAGGAGGTGGGTAGGCGAGATGGTGGGGGTGAAAGAGAGGGAAGGCAAGAAGTGGGAGACAGGGTAAGCTGTTTGCCTCTAAATCAGATGTAATCATCATGCATCTAACAAGATAGGTCTATTGATAACCACGAAAGGTGCACACGAAGTTGATATTTTCTGTTTTGTGCCAGATATTACTCAAGGGAAGACACAGAGGATGGGGTGAAGTATATCAGTGGAACCATTCTTGATGAAAGGCCTATACGTGTGGATTTTGACTGGGGATTTCAAGAAGGGCGCCAATGGGGCCGGGGCAGAAGTGGTGGGCAGGCAAGTATTCAAATTCATGCCCATTAAGAATTTTGGAGAGCAATGCTTGGCTTGAAAGTTGCTGCTGTGAGGTGAGTTTCCGCAGGTGCTTTGACAATGCTTTGATCATCAATCCTGGTTTTGCAGGTCCGTGATGAGTATCGAACAGATTATGATCCTGATATCCTTTTAGTTTGCTGGTATTTGTGGCTATTGGATAACTAGATGCTGGCAAATACTTTTTGAATCGCTTTCTCCTTGACCATCAGCTCACGAAGAGGAGGATATGGAAAGCTTGTGCAGCGTGAATTGGAATCTCGCAGGCAGCTGGTTGACTATACAGGAGGATTAGGATCCTACTACAACACATGTAAGCAGGGTTAATTTCTCCAGCAGTCGGTCCTATGCTTTGAGTTGCATAATATGTTTTAAGGAAGCAAGAGAAATTAATTTTCTGTAACTGATTGCATCAGCCCAACTTCTTTGCTTTTGATGCTCAGCTTAAGGGTCAGTGGGGTGGATATAGTAGAATTGCCAGCGGTGTGCAAATGCAAGCACTGCTCTAAAATGGTTAAGTGCACATGATCTATTTTTGGATGTTCCTGTGGGAGAGGCCATGCCAAATTGCATAGTTGATGCGTAAGTAGTATTAATTGATGAAAAAGATAGGACAACAATCTGCATTTCCATGTCCCATTTACAATTGTCACATTGTGTATGAGGTATGTACTATGTCGTAATGACACTTGGGATTCGGTTGACTTACCCTATGGCAAGAAGGCTAATGGTGCAAAGTGGTTTTCAAAATCAAAAGAAAGTCTCATGGTGTCATTTTGATAGGTACAAAGCAAGACTTGTGGCAAAGGGTTATGCGCAGTAGAAGGCTCCTAGAGCTTAGTACAAGAAGATGCATGCATACTTGATTGCTCATAGGTTTCAAAACAGTTTGATTGAGAGTATCCTCTATGTTCGGAAGGATGGAGAAGATTTGATGATATTCATCGTATATGTGGATGAGATGTTGCTCACATGTCCTAATGAAGATCAAATTTCATGTTTCAAAGCTAAATTATATGTGTCGTTTGAGATGAAAGATCTGGCTCCATTGCATTATTACTTGAGCATTCATATTTTTCAATGCGATGATGACATTATTTTGTTGCAATCCAAGTACATTCGGGGGTTGCTAAAGAGGTTCAATCTTGAAGATTGCAAGCCTGTCGTAACGCCTGTGGAGGCGGGTGCTAGGCTCAACGATTGATTTCGATTAGCGTGTATTAGAGACTTAAACCCATGTACAAACGGCTTCTTCTTTAGACCTAATCTACCATATATTACTAACATGAAATATATACAATGCTGAATAGAGATACTCAATGGTAGCACTACTCTTAAGTTCGTTATGACGGGATGATGACTGATTGATCAATGGTGAATATGACTAAGGTCTAAACTCCTATTTATAGTGTCTAATGTTGGTGAGTTGGCTACCAAGTCTATCAACCCTAATAATAATGTCCAACTAAGTGTGTTCACACAATAACCCAATAACTTTGTCCACGTTGGATTGCTCAATTGGATGCTTGGATAATATATAATGATCTAGTACAATTGTCCTTACGAACACATGACTCCAACCATGTACTCGACCTCTGAGCTGGCCAATGGGTATAAGCATGTCCGCGCACACTCGAAAGGGCGTGCACATGACATGAAATTTATCTATGCAATACGAGATTAGACATTGAGTATGGAGTCTTAGGGTTGAGTAGATTTATGCATAGCCGAAGTACTAAGCTTTAGCAGGCTGTTAAGCGTGTTTCCCGCTACTATTAGGGTACCTAGTCTCTTGGATTGCTTTATGCCAGGGGGTTGATGTTCAACTACATGCTTTTAGTGATACCGATTGGACTGGTTGTTATGACACCAAGGTGTCCATGAGTGGGAATTGCGAGAATTGCTTTCTTTTAGGTAATTCTTGTCAGAATATGCAGCGGAGATGATGACCAGATCTGGGAACACAAGAGCAAAATGCAGTGCAGAAAATCACAGCACAAGAGAGAGAGATAGAGCCGTGTAACTCTGCTCTATATACACAAGAAGATCTCGGGGTTGATACAAAATGGAATGGAGGGCTGGGGGCCTATTTATATGGCCCCATATACCAGTCGGCTTGTGCTACAGGCAGCCGACTGGTCCTAAATATCCATGACCAGCAAAAGCCTCCAGTCGGCCAGCTAAACTGAGTTGGCCAGAACAGAAATGTGGTTGGGTACATGAAGGTTCAGTCGGCCAGCATAAAGGCCCTCCTGCCAACACACGGAAGCCACCCAAGCCATAGAAAGATGGGAAAAAATAGGGGAATAATACGGAGAGTGGGGAAAAATGAGAAAACACCTCATAAGGGCGGGCACACCCACAACAAAGGCCCTGGTGTATAAAAATAGACAGGAGATGACTTCTAACACCCCCTCTCAGCTCCTGACTGTGAAACCAACCACAGGGAGCTGGGGTGCCGCCTGAGCAAATCTTGAGATAGCACTTCGTGAAGCGGTCCACCGTACTGTCCTCCGTCGAACAGAACTCTAGCAAGATGTCATCAGCAACGATCTGTTCACGAACAAAGTGCCTGTGGATGACCATGGGTTCCTCCAGTGGAAGCCCAAACCTGCAATGCAACCTCTGCATCCTCACCACCTCACAAGCAGCATCACAAACAGCCCAGTACTCTGCATCTGTCCTCGACAATGCAAAAGATGGCTGTCTCTTACTGCTCCGTACTGCTTCTGGGCCTGAAGTAGATCTCCTCGTGTCCGGATCTCCTCCCCAAACTGAGTCACTCAAACCGTGGAGTCGGACTCCATCCAACAATCCCCCTCCTGTGTACAAGAGTCCATGATCCTTCGCATGCCGCAGAAACCACAGGAAACGCAATCTTGCCTCCCAAAGAGTCATCCGCAACCATGAGCTCAACTGCCTCATCAGGAAGCTCCCGTCCAATCTGGTGTCCATCAACCAGATCAATGAACCATACTGCTTCTGAGTCAAAAAGGCATCACACTGCTCACAAGGATCAACACCTGTTATGGTGCAAAAACAAGTCCTGGAAACCTGATGAAGACCATGCCAGGCCTTCTGAAACCTGTCAACCACCCCCTCTGAATCTGGAACCACAAAGTCTGGAGAAACCACCTCCTTCTGCAAGTAATCACCTGCCACTTGCCTGGCTTTCCGAAAGGTCCCTGTGGAAAGAACATCCTTATCGACTGGAGGTTCTTTGTCCTGAATACGACGAGACATCAGAGCATAAGTGACCTGTTCAGTTTCCTGTGATGACTGACGAACACAAGAACCACCAACATTAGTACTGGAGAGTTCCTGCCAACTGCTGCCATCTACTGGCAAGCTATCCACCATCTGGTCCCGGAAAGCCTGCACCTGCAGCGTATCCACACTTAAGTGGCCATTACCAGACTGCCACTCATCACAAACCTGAGGACCTGGGAGAGAGAGTGCTGAAAGCTTGTAAACTCCATTCTCCACTCCGCCTTCCCAAACCACTTGGCCTGTTGCTTTTGAAGGGAGAGAGTTAGGGTTTCATGTGGGAGACATACACAGAGAAGAAGGGAGAGAGAGAGAGAGACATGTGGAGATAAGTCAACTCACAGTATGAGTGTGTGACTCTAAAAGTACTAAGTGTACTATGTACTATAAAACACATGGGCTTGTACACACTATAAGGGTGGGCATAATGCCTTTACCCCAACAACCTCCCACTTAAAGGCAAAGTGCCCTTAAAAAAAGGAAAAGAAAAAAAAACAGCATGTACATGATAATATACAAGGCCATATCAAGGCTGAAACTGGCCTCATCCAATGCCCATCAAGTGTCTGCAATGAGCAAACCGCTCTCGAGGCAAACTCTTTGTCAACAAATTAGCCGGGTTGTCATCCGTATGAATCTTGACAAGTTGAATTTGCTTGTTCTCTATCACCTCTCTCATGAAGTGATACTTCACATTCACATGCTTCGCCTTTGCATGAAAGACTCTTTGCCAACTGGATGGCACTCTGACTGTCACAATGCAACAATGGAATATCCCCTGTACAACCCAAATCAACCACTAACCGAGATAGCCATAATGCCTCCTTGCAAGCCTCTGTGGCTGCAATATACTCGGCCTCTGTAGTAGATAAGGCAGTGCACTTCTGCATCCTGGATATCCATGACACAGCACCTCCTATGAATGTAAACACATAACCGGTAGTAGACTTCCGGTTATCTGGATGACCGGCATAATCCGAATCCGTGTAACCATGCACTAATGCATCCTGTTTGCCAAAGCATATGCACATATCCTGTGTGCCCTTTAGGTATCTCATGACACCTTTCACTGCTTCCCAATGCTTCTTGACAGGGTTAGCCATGTATCTAGAAACTACTCCCACTGCAAATGCAATGTCTGGCCTAGTAGCAACCATGGCATACATGAGACTGCCACAAGCTGAAGCATACGGAATCTTGGCCATATCAGCCCTGCCACTATCTGACTGTGGGCTGTCCATAGCACTGAGTTTCACATATGGAGGCAAAGGAGTACTAGTCTTCTTCCCCCCATCCATATTGAACCTCAGCAAAACTTTGCCAATGTATTCCTTCTGAGACAAATACAACACATGCTGATTTCTGTCCCGAAGTATCCGCATACCCAAAATGTGATTTGCATCACCCAAATCCTTCATATCAAAGGTCTGATGCAGCCTCTTCTTCAAGGCATCCATCTCTTTTCAAGATTTCCCGGCAATCAACATATCATCAACATACAAGATGAGGATCAATAGACTGCCATCCAAAGCTTTCTTGGTGTATAAGCAGTGATCTATGTCACTCCTCCTGAAATCCTGGGATTTCGAATGTATCAAATTTAAAATAACATTCCCTAAGTGCCTGTTTGAGCCCATAAAGACTCTTTTTCAGCTTGCATACAAGCTTCTTCTTTCCATTTACTGCATAACCCTCTGCTACAGAGTGCTCCTGGCATCACCTGGCAGCCCTCCCAAGCCTCAGAAAAATGGGAAAAAATAGGGGAAAAATACGGAGTGTGGGGAAAAATGGGAAAACACCTCATAAGGACGGGCACACCCACAACAAAGGCCCTGGTGTATAAATCTAGACAGGAGATGACTTCTAACACCCCCTCTCAGCTCCTGGCTGTGTGACCAACCACAGGGAGCTGGGGTGCCGCCTGAGCAAATCCTGAGAGCGACTTCGTGAAGAGGTCCACCGTACTGTCCTCCGTCGAACAGAACTCCAGCAAGATGTCATCAGCAACAATCTGTTCACGAACAAAGTGCCTCTGGATGACCAAGGGTTCCTCCAGTGGAAGCCCAAACCTGCAATGTAACCTCCTCCTGCTGCTCCGTAGAACTGCTCCTGGGCCTGAAGTAGATCCCCTCGTGTCCGGATCTCCTCCCCAAACTGAGTCACTCCATCCGCGGAGTCGGACTCCATCCAACAATCCCCCTCCTGTGTAAAAGAGTCTCTGATCCTTCGCATGTCGCAGAAACCACAGGAAACGCGATCCTGCCTCCCAAAGAGACATCTGCAACCAAGAGCTCAACTGCCTCATCAAGAAGCTCCCGTCCAATCCGGTGTCCATCAACCAGATCAATGAACCACACAGCTTCTGAGTCACCGAGATATCACACTGCTCACAAGGATCAACACCTGTTACGGTGCACAAACAAGTCCTGGAAGCCTGATGAAACCTGTCAACCACCCCCTCTGAATCCGGAACCACAAAGCCTGGAGAAACCACCTCCTTCTGCAAGTAAGCACCTGTCACCTGCCTGGCTTTCCGAAAGGTCCCCGTGGAAAGAACATCCTCAACTACTGGAAGTTCTATGTCCCGAACACGACGAGACATCAGAGCATAAGTGACCTGTTCAGCTTCCTCTGACTCACGAACACAAGAACTACCAACCTCAGTACTGGAAAGTTCCTGCCAACTGCTGCCATCTACTGGTACGCTATCCACCATCTGGTCTCGGAAAGCCCGCACCTGCAGCGTATCCACACCTGAGTAGCTATTACCACACTGCCACTCATCACAATCTTGAGGACCTGGGAGAGAGAGTGCTGAAAGCCTGTAAACTCCATTCTCCACTCCACCTTCCCAAACCACTTGGCCTGTTGCTTTGTCCCGGAGAGCAACAAAATGCTCATCAAACTCCACCCGTACGCCAGTCTTGCAAACCCGATGCACTGACAACAGATGAAAACCAAGTGCCGGAACATACAACACCTGGGAGGAATGCTTCCCCCCTCTGCCCCATCGGGAACTATCTCCATCCTGCCCTCACTGTGAACTGGGATAGTGGACGTATCCCCAGTAAGAATATGACCAGAACACCTGCAGAGATCCTGTAAACCGGAACGGGAAGGAGTCATGTGCCTGGAAGCACCACTATCGAGAATCCACTCCCGTGTATCCGTTGCGGAGAGTCCTCCAATCTCCTCCCTGCCTGAAGAAAATGAAGCATCTGTGTCCATCACCTCCAGGTGCACAAAAGCCGGAGTCTTCATGATTGCTGAGGAGTCTTCACCCTTCTCGGTCGTCGCTTGGGACACTGCCTCCAGTAGTGGCCTTTCTCGCCACAATCATTACAGGTCCTCTCTGCCTTTAGTTTCTCGCGGTCAGCGTCGGACATCTTCTCAGAAGACTTCTCCGATGAAGCCTTCCCCTTGCCCGAGTTACGGCCTTTCGACCGTTGGCCAGTAAAGGCCTCCGAACCTCCACCCTGAGGAGGGTTCGTAAATCGTTCCTCCTGGTCCAAGACCATGGGCACAAGCTCCTCCCACGTGATGGTGCTGAGCCTGCCACTGGTAATCAACGACGAGTAGAATGCTGAGTACGAAGAGGGCAAATGTGACAGCAACGTGATGGCCATGTCCTCTGACGATATCTCCTTCCCAGCCTGGAGAACTTCTTGCTGAAGAGCCTGCAGCTTGTTAATATGCTCCCGCATCGTCGACGACTTTGCAGGGCTCATAACCCGCATCTGTACTTCCAAGGAAATCCTCTTCATGGGCGATACCCTGTTGTAAAGTGAGGCCAAATGCTGCCATATACCTCTGGCTAGCGTCATGTGCTTGACATGATTGATTACCTGTGGTGTGCAGTTGAGGAAAATAAATGAACGGACCCTGGCGTTGACACGATCCCACATCTGTGTCTGGGCCTCCCGGTCCTTTCGGGTTGACGGTAACTCCCCTTCCTCTACTTCCGGCCGTGGAACACCAACAACGACGAAATCGGCGAGATCGTAGGACTCCAGAACGGATTCCATCATCACCTTCCATATGCCGTAGTTGCTCCCGTCCAACTGACGGACCACCGGGAACGTGGGGAGTGTCGGGATCTTCACATGTCTCTCGGCCATCTCAAACAGATCTGCCATTGCGGGGATGTACTCTGAAAAGGGTGGGTGGGTGGGAACAAAGAAGAACTGATACCTGCAAGTGGCTGTCCAGCAAATCAGCCCGCCTTCCTCTTGCTTCTCCTCTTCCCGAACAGTCCAGAACAGTCCACCAATCAGCCACAAAACAGCCCCCCTCTTGCTCACACAAATCCCAAGACCTATCTAGAGCCTAGGGCTCTGATACCATGTCAAAATATGCAGCGGAGATGATGACCAAATCTGGGAACACAAGAGCAAAAACGCAGGCAGAAAAAACAGCACAAAAAGAGAGAGATGTAGGCGTGTAACTCTGCTCTGATATACACAAGAAGATCCCGAATATGATACAAATAAGGCATGGGGGCTGAGGAGCTATATATACTCCCCTAGAGGGCAGTCGGCCAGCATCAGGAAAGCCCACGACTGAGAAAAATGTCCACGACTGCTTAAAATAGCAGTCGGCCAGCTACAGATGCCTCCGCCTAGACAGAACAAGTCGGCCAGCACTCTGACAGCCCACGACTGATGTAGATCCAGTCGGCCAGCTACAGAGTGCTCCTGGCATCACCTGGCAGCCCTCCCAAGCCTCAGAAAAATGGAAAAAAATAGGGGAAAAATACGGAGTGTGGGGAAAAATGGGAAAACACCTCGTAAGGGCGGGCACACCCACAACAAAGGCCCTGGTGTATAAATCTAGACAGGAGATGACTTCTAACACATGGAGCATAAGCTGTGAGCCATCTGAAAACACAAGCCTCACATCACCTCTGCCAAGAATTTGGCATGCATGGTTGTCACCTAAATAAACTACTCTTTCATTGCCAGCAGTATACCTGACAAACAAGTCTCTGCAACCTGTGACATGAAAGGAGGCACCTGAATCAATGATCCACGAGTGCATACCATGACCATCTCCTGCAAGGAGTGAATGGACATCAAGTGAAGACGTGAATAGGACTTCATCCTCACTGTCACCTGCATGTGACAGATTGACTTCTTCAATCTTGACTCCACTTTTGCCCTTGGGCTTTGCATCTTTGGCTTCATCTTTGTCTTTGTCTTTTCCTTTGCCCTTTTCCTTTTGATCATTCTTCCATTTGTAGCATTGCTTTTTGAAATGTCCCTTCTTGCCACAATAATGACATTCCAAGTCCTTTTTGGAGTGGGACTTGCTCCTTCCCCGTTCTTGGCTTTTACCCCTTTGCTGGGATCTCCCACGTGCATTCATTGCATTGGACTTTCCAACAAAGTTGTTCTTCCTGTTCATCTCCTCTTGAAGGAGAGCACCCTCCACATCTGCATATGACAGCATAGCATTTGAATTGCTAGTGGCTGTCTTGAATGTGTCCCAACTCTCTGGCAAAGTGCATAAGAGAAAGGTGGCTTTGAACTCATCGTCCATTGCCAACTTTTGATTGATGAACTGATTGACAACACCATTAAACTCATTTAGATGGGCTGTCATAGAACGAGAAGTCACTTTGGGCTTTGTCGATTTGCTTCGCGACGATTATATTGAAAAAGACCGTAGCCGCGGCGTCTATTTCACCCATGCCACATTCCCCAAGCTGTCTTCTCTTCACGTATGCTGAAAAGTAAAGTGTCTGACACAGACAACATGATAGCGGATCTTGCTAGCTCATCCATATCGTCCCATTCTTCAGCAGTAAGAGAAGCGGGCATTACACCCCTTTCTTTGATGGGCTTGTGCTGCTTCTTCTGGAGCAACACATTATAGCACTGGGTTTGCCAAATGTCATAATTATGTGAGCCTTCAAGCTTCTTGATGTGAAGCAATGAAGAGCTCTCACCTGTGGTTGCCATAGCAATATGCAACCTTTGACACAGTCAATGCCTGACTCCCTGCAAGATGTGCAAACACTGCACCAAAAGCACACAAAGTGCTCACAGTTGTTCTCCCAAAAATTATCTCCCACTGCGGAAGCACAAATGCAACTCTCCTCCCACTGAATGTGATAAAATCACCAAAATCTGGTTGCTGCAGATTTATGACAGCACCTTAGATGTGCTCTGTTCCCCTTCCAAAGTACTGTACAACAGTACTAAGTGCTCACCAATGATGTACCAAATCTGTACCGGCAAGTACAGCAGCTGAAAATGAACCTTTTCCTCACTCAAATCAATGTACAGCCATGCCAAAACTTGTACAAAGTTGTACCAAATCTGTACCAGCAAGTACAGCAGCAATAAATGCTCTCCTGGCTGTCCAAATGAGTGAAAATCAGACCTTGACAGTCCCCACTACTGCATACAACAGTCCCGGACAGAAATTGGGCAAAAGCCCCTTGATTGCAAGTGGATTTCTGAGGGTTCAAGGCGTAAAAGTCTTCCGTGCTGCTTTGTCAAGCTCAACAAGCACAAAATCTTGAAAAGCCCCTTGATTCAAGATCAATTTCTGATCATGAATGGTACATTAATGCACATGAAGGCATCTAGAGTCTTCACAATGCTTCCCCCTGGCCACATATACATCCAATACATAAAAGCCCCTTGATTTACTGGCACATTAAGTGCTTGACAAGCATCAACACATTGCCCAAAGCATCAAATGCTAGTGCCTGCATGCAAATCAACCCAATGGGCACAAAAGCCCTTTGATCTGCACTCCAATTTCCTGCAATTTTGCCCCGAATGTGAGATTGCTCACATCATACAGCATGTATGAATGCCCAATGGCACAATTACATCAAAAGCCCCAAATGTTGACACCCAATTTCTTGCAAATTGACGCGGAATGTGACCAATGTCACCTAATTGTTGCCAATTTTGCTCAAAATATGAGCCATTTGGACTTGTACCTGCTCAATTGATGAAAATGGACAAACAAAATCCCAAAAAATTGAAGCAAAATGCCTCTGAAGCGATGATCAATCAGTGGTGCACAATTTCACAGCACTGCCCTGGAAACGACCCCTGCCAACGCGGTCCTCACACACACCTGCCCTACGCTTCTTCTCCAGGCGGAACATGCGTGCAACATAGTAGATGGCGGGAAGCTGTGACATGCGTAGCTCTACAGGTTGAA
This sequence comes from Cibotium barometz, assembly GCF_041138505.1. NCBI lineage: Eukaryota > Viridiplantae > Streptophyta > Polypodiopsida > Cyatheales > Cibotiaceae > Cibotium > Cibotium barometz. The sequence goes on from NC_141046.1 coordinate 13,841,934, forward strand.
GACGGTGATTACAGACGACCAGAGTCGGATTGCAAGGAGGTGCGCATGCCTACAGGCGAGAGCTTATCTCTCAAGCGCAGGTTGAGGCAGAGATGGAGGCGGTGTGATTTTTTGCCGATGATGACGAGATGCACGTAAGGTGGGTGTAGTAGAAGCGGGTAACGTACTCGGTGAAGAGCACGCAGAGGACGGCGGCGATAACGTCGTTGACGCCCAAGGCCCCGAAGGAGAGTGAGATCGTCTGCGCAACGTAGAACCCGCCCAGCAGTGAGATGCCGCCAAAGAGGGCTCGCCGGAAGGGGCTCCGGTTGAAGTACCCCTGGACAGCCTTGGTGGTGCGCTGTCGTATGCAGGCTGATGGTTGGCGGCAGCGGTTGGCTGCACACAGATGGTGGCGGGTTGTGCTCGCCCAGCCTGGCCCGTTGCGTTTTTCTCCCGGTTCTATTAGCTGGCGCCTTCTCGCTCTCTCTTCCAGTGGCTGGTTTCCTCAGCCTGTCACGTGCTGTTGCTTGTTGACAGCAGCGCACAGTCAAATTTGAGGAATCCTTGCCAGTTTCCAGGCGTATGATGTCCACTTGCTTCTGTAAGCGCACACACTCAGCTCGTTTTGCAGCTCTTCTACAGTCGATTTCAAGCTCTGCACCCTTGAGAACAAAACCCTAAAACCAGAGCTCTGAAACCAGTTGAAGGGAGAGAGTTAGGGTTTCATGTGGGAGACATACACAGAGAAGAAGGGAGAGAGAGAGAGAGACATGTGGGGATAAGTCAACTCACAGTATGAGTGTGTGACTCCCCTATCACACATGTATATTTGCTCTAGTACACATAGTGCACTTAGTACATTAAAAGTACTAAGTGTACTATGTACTATAAAACACATGGGCTTGTACACACTATAAGGGTGGGCATAAAGCCTTTACCCCAACAGCTTTGTCCCGGAGAGCAACACAATGCTCATCAAACTCCACCCGTACGCCAGTCTTGCAAACCTGATGCACTGACAACAGATGAAAACCAAGTGACAGAACATACAACACCTGGGAGGAATGCCCCCCCCCCCGCCATCGGGAACTATCTCCATCCTGCCCTCACTGTCAACTGGGATAGTGGATGTATCCCAAGTAAGAATGTGACCAGAAAGCCTGCAGAGATCCTGTATACGGAACGGGAAGGAGTCATCTGCCTGGAAGCACCACTATCTAGAATCCACTCCCGAGTATCCGTTGTTGCGGAGAGTCCTCCAATCTCCTCCCGGCCTGAAGAAAATGGAACATCGGTGTCCACCACCTCCAGGTGCACAAAAGCTGGAGTCTTCATGATTGCTGCTGAGGAATCTTCACCCTTCTCGGTCTTCCGCTTGGGACACTGCCTCCAATAGTGGCCTTTCTCGCCACAATCATTACAGGTCCTCTCTGCCTTGAGTTTCTCGCGGTCAGTAACGGACTTCTTCTCAGAAGACTTCTATGACGAAGCCTTTCCTTTGCCCGTGTTACGGCCTTTCTACCGTTGGCCAGTTAAGGCCTCCGAACCTCCACCCTGAGGAGGGTTCGTGAATCGTTCCTTTTGGTCCAGGACCATGGGCACAAGCTCCTCCCACGTGATGGTGCTGAGCCTGCCATTGGTAATCAAAGACGAGTAAAATGTTGAGTACTGAGAGGGCAAGTGTGACAGCAACGTTATGGCCATGTCCTCTGACGATATCTCCTTCCCAGCTTGAAGAACTTCCTGCTGAAGAGCCTGCAGCTTGTTAATATGCTCTCGCATCGTCGATGTCTTTGCAGGGTTCATAACCCGCATCTGTACTTTCAAGGAAATCCTCTTCATGGGCAATACGTTGTTGTAAAGAGCCATATACCTCTGGCCAGCGTCATATGCTTTACATGATTGATTACTTGCGGTGTGTAGTTGAGAAAGATAAACGAACGGACCCTGGCGTTGACACGATCCCGCATCTGTGTCTGAGACTCCCGGTCCTTTCGGATCGACGGTAACTCCCCTTCCTGTACTTCCGGCCGTGGAACTCCAACAACGACGAAATCAGCGAGGTCGTAAGACTCCAGAACAGATTCCATCATAACCTTCCATATGCCGTAGTTGCTCCCGTCCAATTGATGGTCCACCGGGAACGTGGGGAGTGTCGGGATCTTCACATGCCTCTCGGCCATCTCAAACAGATCTGCCATTGCGGGGATGTACTCTGAAATGGGTGGGTGGGTGGGAACAAAGAAAAACTAATACCTGCAAGTGGCTGTCCAGCAAATCAGCCCGCCGTCCTCTTGCTTCTCCTCTTCCCGAACAGTCCCGTATGGTCCACCAATCAGCAACGCAGCAGTCCCCCTCTTGCTCACACAAATCCCAAGAACTATCTAGAGCCTAGGCTCTGATACCATGTCAGAATATGCAGCGGAGATGATGACCAGATCTGGGAACACAAGAGCAAAACGCAGTGCAGAAAATCACAGCACAAGAGAGAGAGAGATAGAGGCGTGTAACTCTGCTCTATATACACAAGAAGATCCTGGGGTTGATACAAAATGGAATGGGGGACTGGGGGCCTATTTATATGGCCCCATATACCAGTCGGCCTGTGCTACAGGCAGCCGACTGGTCCTGAATCTCCACGACCAGCAAAAGCCTCAAGTCGGCCAGCTAAACTGAGTCGGCCAGACCATAAATGTGGTTGGATACATGAAGGTTCAGTCGGCCAGCATAAAGGCCCTCCTGCCAACACACGGAAGCCACCCAAGCCATAGAAAGATGGGAAAAAATAGGGGAATAATACGGAGAGTGGGGAAAAATGAGAAAACACCTCATAAGGGCGGGCACACCCACAACAAAGGCCCTGGTGTATAAAAATAGACAGGAGATGACTTCTAACAATTCTTGCATTTCTTGGTTTAGCAAGAAGTAACCAATAGGGGCCACTTCAAGTTGTGAAGCAAAGTACACGTGAGTATTCATAGTTACAATTGAGTGTGTATGGCTCATGAGACTTTTGGGAGGTCTTTGTGTGGGGACAAAGTTAGCGACACTGATTCTCAACGATAGTCAGAGTGCTATGGCAGTAGCATGAAATCCGGTTTTCATGCTCGTACTAAGCACATTGAGGTGGATTACCATTAGGTGAGAGAGAGAGGCTACATGAAGGAGAGATAAGCTTTGTTTGTCTCTACACATGACAACATTGGATGTCTGTATTCTAAAGCTTTGCCCAAATAAAAGTTCGAAGCTTTTTGCAAAGGTTTTGGCTTACTGTCTTTTGAAGACTGATTTGTAGTTACTTTGAACATGTTCACATGATCATTGTAGGGGGGATTTGTAAGTTTTTAGTATTGATGTGTGAACTAGAAGTAATAATACTCAATAGGGGGTACTTTTTACCTTTGTATATCAAAAGGGTTTTTCTCTCATATGTGAACACACCTTGATGGTGTATAAGTGACCTCTAAAGGTCACATCTTGTACTTTGTATCTAATCTCATTATCTCATTATTGTGTGTGCATCGTGCTAGTTCACACTCTCTTATTGTTCACTGTGATGCTTCATTGCTAAACTAAATCTAATCCTAAACCCAACATATATTTCTTGGTGTATGTTGCATAGGACATGGCAGACATGTAGGTGCCAAGCAGTATTGGTGGACAATCTTTGCAAGTCTTTGTGCTGATCCGACGACGATGGATTATGAGCCTTTGCATTGGCGCAAAGTGGTCTTGGAGTGTTCAAGAACTTGGGTACGTTTGATGAGTCACTGCGGGGGGGGGTCGGGTTATGGATAGAGGTTAGACACTCCTAAGGAATAGTAGAGTCGATGTTGAAGCTGAGTTTGTCTCTGCCCCGGATCCCCTCTCTTGAGCCTCTTGGGGGAGCTATCTGTATGCCAACTAATCTCCAAGGGATCTAACCAATCCCATGCTCAACACTCCCCAAGATACATGAGACCGGGCCCTCAGCATGTGGCCACTAGGTAAACGGATTAGGGGGTTCTAGATCAGGGGCTATTGAAGACGCTCGTAAAAGGCTGGAATTGATTGCTGGAGGGCCGGCCTAGCCCAGTCTCTTGAGATGAGAGAAAACTGCTCATGGCCTCGGCAACAAATAGAAAGAGGTAGGGTGCAAGTGGGCAGCCTTGCCGGATGGAGCGAGAAAGAGGAAATCTGTCACCTCTGGCTCCCTGAATGAGAACCTGACTGTGAGAGGCCGAGTAGAATCCAGAAACACCACGGATCTACTCCTTTGGGAAACCCATTCGGTACATGGTGCCCTCTAGAAAGCCCCAGTCAACTCTATCATAGGCTTTCTTGAAATCCAGGAGGAGCACAATGAGATCTTACTGTCACATCCTGGCCAAAGCCTCTCAGAAAGTGAAGATGTTGTCCAGAATGCTTCGATCCTAAATAGAACCTGTCTGATTGTCATGAATCAAGTTTGGGAGGAAGGGCTGAAGTCTCTGGCTAATGGCATTAGCTAAAATCTTGTAGGCGGTCCCAAGGAGGGTGATGGGTCTCCATTGTCGAACATCCAATCTTTTACCACCCTCCTTAGGACTCAAGTGAATCAGACCCTCTGAGAGCCTCTCTGGCATGGTGCTTGTGATCATAATCTCATTGAAGGTTGCTCGAAGGCCACCTTCCTAGTCGCAAAGGAAAAAGGAAACTGGAAGCCCATCCGCCCCCGGGCATTTACCCCTAGGAAGAGCCGTCAAGGCCTCCGCCAGCTCCTCTGCTGTGAAGGGAGTCAATAAGAAGGTCCGGAGAGTGGGGGGAACCACCTCTCTCATGTGCTGCCAGACCCTCTCTCGTGCATCCACCAGCAGTGAGGATAATGGGGCATCAATGGGGAGGGATTTGAAAAAATTTGTGGCAATGGCTCTCACATGGGGGGGGGGGTCAGAAACGATAGCTCCATTCTGGCCTTGCAGCCTACGAATACCATCTCTTTGCTTGTGGGGGTCAGCAATCTCAAAGAAGTCCCTCGTAACTCTTATCTCTAGCCTGGGTCGAGAAGGAAGTTCTGGCATAATATCTGCACTCCACCCTCCTCTCCTCTATGGATCTGAGCTCTCAATCCATGGGCTATCTAGGGAACTTTCCTGAAATCGCTGGAGAGAAAGAAGCATGACCCCTCCGAATGCTCACGGAATCCGCCAATCTGCTCTGTGCTACCTCCTGCAGTAAATTGTTGATCTCGCCAAGGCCGGCATCCAAGGTGCGTGCGGCGAAACCAGAAGAGAGTTCTCTATTCAGCTCTGAACCATAAGAGGCCGAGGCTTGGGACATGTAAAACTACAAGAGAGTTCTCTCATTGTTGGGACATGTAAAAAGACGAGAGTTCTCTAGCTCTAAGAACTTGTACACAAGACTCCTCCAAGGAGTTTTATCTAATATAACTCGGAGGGGAGGGGGTCGGCCCAAGGCTATTTCGACCTCTAGTGTGGTGTCCTCTCTCTCTCTCTCTTTCTTATTATATTAATAGATCTATATGAAAATACTGCATCATGGAAATAAACTGAAAAAACGAGAGAGAGAGAGAGAGAGAGAGAGAGAGAGAGAGAGAGAGAGAGGATGAAAATTCCATTGTTTGGTTTCAGCTGGATCACACGAAGACCATAGGAGCTCTTATAGGAGTGGCAGAGGTACTCCTTTTTACAGATTTTAAATAGCAAGTTGAATGTTTCATGTGTGATTGAAGCAAGTTTTCTGATTTGTCCATGATTCAACCAGCCATGTCTTTGTGGGTGTCGTATGAGAATGAGATACTTTGTTGTTTGAATGGTTAGACTCAAGCCGCAAGCGATACCGAGGAGATGATGATTATAGGTCCTCTGACCGATCTCACAGAGATTCGAATCGGGATTCAAGGCCTGTAAGTCAAGAAGTCTTTGCATTTGTGTAGTAAATTGGGATCACTTTGTGGACTCCTTGTATATGCAAGGATTATGTTTGTATCGTGTTGCTGAGTAACTTGTATTCATAATGCTGCAGGAGAAGAACCCGCGATTTAGAGAAAGGCACGATTCTGATGAGGAAGAATCTACAAAGCATTAAGGTGCAGTTATTTTCTGAAGGGTACTTGATGATTGGCATACTTGAAAAAATTTCACTGTATAGGCTTTTAGATGTACTGTGAAATGATGTTTATGTAATTGCACCATGTTTTTGTTGCTGTGACGTTTTACTGAAGCTCATCTCATTGAAGGTTGTTACACAAGTGCATACAGTAGTCTATCACCATAGGCATAGTTTATACTAAAGGAAACGGAAGCTACTTTTTTGAGAGGAACACCACGTTAGCAAGGGAAATGCAAAATAAAGGAGAGGTGGGAGAAGAAGAGGGAGAGGAGAAACCCATAGAGATGTAAGAAAATAGCACAAAGAAAGAAAGAAAGTTTATATTAACATCTATGAAAGACCCTGAGGGTCTATACGATCAAAATCGATAGATATGATCCATGAATAAACTGGATGTTAAAAACACACGAAAATGAAGAATAATTTGTATGCCAAAAGAAACAGGGCCTGCGTACTACACGAGCTGTGTATAGTCAATGAAATGGGCAGAGATCAACCTACATCACCCCGCTGATGAATAGAGTACAGAGTGGCTGGTTCTCTGGAAACAAGGGCGTCTAGCTCTCTAGAGGGACTGCGCAAGGGATGGCTAGGTCGGATATGGTGACCGTGGGCTGTCTGCTATCCGAGCTCCTTTTGGGTCTGGGAAGTGGTTGTTGCAGCCATCTGGTGATGTTCAGAGTCTTGGGGAGGTAGCTTGGATGGACCTAGACAAGACAACAGGTGATAGAAACACCAGAATTCTGTGGAGGTAGCTTGGGTGGACCTAGACAAGACAACAGGTGATAGAAACACCAGAATTCTGTGCAGGCTTCGACACCTGTCGGGCAGAGGTGATGGTCACACATCAGCAGGCAAAGAATGTTAATGCTGATGGTAACAGGCTGGTGCAGGAGATGTGGACTCTGCTTTTTGTTCCACAGTCTGGAGCTGACCCCACGAATGTGACATAGTCTGCTTTCAGTAATGCCAAAGCGTAACTATCTACTTGTTCAAGGGAAAGGAGGGGAGATGCTATGGGTGCTATTAAGGTGTCCTAGGTTTGCTGAGAGTTGCTGTTCAAAACATTTTATCTTCTTCCTACAACCAAGCAATTTGTGCTGTATCTTTGTAACTGTGTTTTAAAGACATTTTTGCCAATCAGTTTTCACATATTAAAAATGCCTGATGTTGCCTTGCAGCTGTTCGTCAGTCGGTGGAGGGTCCATGTCTGCAACTCATATGGGATCCGTTTTGTGAGCTTTTTGTACTTCATTTGTGCATGCATTAGTCTCTTACAAGACTTCTAGCAGAGTGCAAAGATAGAGCAGTTGTGTCTAGTGATACTAATTTGTTTCAATGCAGTGGCTTCGAGAAGATGGGAAGTAAAAACATCTTAACGTGGCACTTATATTGAAGTGAACTGACTAACTCAATGTGATGTATCCTAGAATTGGGTAGGTTATGGGTTTAAACAGGTAAAGCTTTCCTTGTATGGCCCTTAATAAGATCTGCCGGTTTGAGCTTTTGGGGGTGTGGGTTTTTTCTCTCGTTATAGCTTCACCATGTGGTTTCACGACATGCTCAATGATCTCTGTAATACCTGTACGTTTTTGCCAGTTGTGGTGCTCTCGTTGAAGTGGTAGCTGATTAGTGTAATTGTTTGTTTTAACTAGACTGCACTCGTTGGAGTGGTAGCTGATTAGTGTAATTGTTTGTACTGCACTTGTTGAAGTGGTAGCTGATTAGTGTGTGATTGTTTGATTTAAATAGACTACACTCGGAGTAAGTATTTTTATGGCTTTATCAAGGTCCTGGAATTGAAAGGGAATGGAAGGGGTTCTATAGTACATATATGGCTGAGAAAGCTGCATGATGTTTCTTCAGATGAATGGAAAACTCAACGGAGTAATCACGGTGAGACTTCTAAATCTGGTGGTGTAGCATTAACATGAGTCGTGGCCATGTTTTAAAATAGTCAGTACTTACTACTTCGTGAAACTCAACTTTCCGACGACAAATCAATATGAAATGTACTTATCCAATTAAGTACACGTACTTTATCCAATTAAGTTTGGGTGATCTCTACAGAAGGCTGATGGATCCACATCACCAAATGATTTCCTCTCTTTGAGTGAATTTCTTACACGAGGTGTTATGCTTCTGTGTGTAATTGTGTCTAATGATAAGACTATTTACTACACTTTTATGCTATTTTGAGAAGTTGTAGAAATTATAGGTACATAAATCTATTTCAAAACTTGTACCATAGGTAGATGCATGCTAACTTAACATTCTCAAGAAGTTTGATGGAATTTTAAAATTTTATATCTTTAATATTGTTGTAAATTATCCTTTTAAGCCACTTTTTAGCTCTCGTCTTTGGCTTTTATTAAAAGGGTAATATAATTGAATTATGCTTTATGGAAAAATAAGAAAGAGCCTAGTATAACCTTAATGCACATTTTGTCTCAATTATCGTACTAGTGTTGTCTTTCATCAAAATTTTAGGTAATATATGTGAAGTATGCTTTATGGACAAAAAAGCAATTTCCAAGGTTAATCAGAGTGCATCCAGATCAAGGGGCCCGTTAGAAATTACTCGTCTAGACATCTCACATCCATCACAAACTCCTAGGAGTGGATCGTGTTATTTCATCACACTTTTGGATGATTTTAGTAGGTTGATATAAAGGTCTAAAAAGTGTGATGGCTTTGCATGATTAGGTCATGGTTGAAAAAACACTTGTAGATGCATTCATGTGCTAATGAGTTTTAGGTTTTTCAAGCAGTATGGCATTCATAAGCAAGTAGCGCAAATAGAATGGAATGGGAGAACGAACAAGCCTAGCCTTTTTAGAGAGTTCTAGATGCATGATCATTGAGAAGAAGCTCTCTCTTTATTAGTATGTTGAAGACGTCAACCTAGATTGTTATCGTATAAATGAGATGCCTACACAAGGCATCCAAGGTAACACACCTTATAAATCTTAATCTTTGCTCAAGCTAGGATTGTTGCATGACCACATTATGTCTATATACCACATTATGCGTATATCCCAAATGCAAAGAAAGGCTTGATATTAAATCAAGAAAGGTTCTCATGATGCGACACTAGAAAAGTAGTACATGTATATTGTCCTTTTTCACTAGCATTTCAAGACTAGGAGGTGCATTTATGTTTGATGATGAAGATATTTTGGTTCCTTTAGTCGTTACACAATCAAGTCCCTCTATGCTGTCCAAAAGTAACATTGGTTTTAAAATGAACAATTGTTTCTATCGTGACAATAATAAATATAAGCTCATCTACTACCAAGTTTAGTATATTAGGTATTTGGTATTGAAATGTATAAATCGCATATGGATGAGTGGGGGGACCAAAGTGTGGAAGGAGGTGCTTGTTATCCCAAATGTGGTGAAATTGTGGAAGTTGAACGACATATATAGTCAAGTGGTATTCATCATATTTTCACTCCCTTTGAGCTTGGACTCTTGGGAAGGGCAAAGTGGGGCAATACCTAGCAACACCCACCTCTCCCATGGCCCAATGAGATGTGGGTGCCTCTTCTATTGGGCCTCTCATCATGGTAGGCATTACACCTCATGGGCATGTTGGCATTGATGACATTTTTGACATGGTATCAAAGCCCCAATTTGTGATTCTAGTCTACGTCTTTGTAGGATCAATTGGAGGAGGGGTGTTGGAAGATTGTTAACCACTTCGTACGTTAACATGGTTTCCTCCAACCCACCTCCTATCGTAAGGTGCTTTGCCATCTTAGACGCTTGAATGAGCACTTATCTTTTTTGTAAGACAGTGCTAGAACATATAAAGCATCTTTTTGTTTGTGCATATGGAAAGTCTAAGGACTTCACGTACATATTTGCTTAAGACTAGTAATAGTTGTCCACCTATATTTAAGTTTGGTCAGTCAGCCTAGTGTGAAAACTAGTCTCTTGTATATGAGTCATTTTTTATCATAATCAATACACAATAATTCCCTTGCAACTTGTGAGCTTCCCTTTTCTCTACTCTTGCTTGCTTGTGCTCTTTTGAACCTTGCATGCTTGATTGATGCTTGCTAGATAGTATTGCTTTTTTTTGTTTGGTAGGTTTTTGCTCTTTCATAAGCTTTCTCTTCTTCCCCCGCCTTTTGTGAGAGATAACCATCACAAAATACCACGTCCATTTGCTCTATCTAGGCAAAGAGAGCTCTCGCTTCATAGCAAGGAGCATTGGAAAGGAGCGTTTCAATTTGATAACAGAGTGAGGACGTGACAGACAAGCGAACACACCCACAAAGAGAAGTTGTAATTGCAGCTCTAAGGGAAGGCTTAATTACACATGCTCTAACAAGGCTATGGTAAGCTCTTTCCTTGAACATATTTGTGCTGCCAACAATGGGGACCATCCGTCCATTTCAAACTATTGGGATTTCATTGCTCGATGTATATTAGGAGGTTACACTCTTAAAAACTTACAGTTTAGGAGTCTTGGATGTGTTTAGGTGGTTGTTTTTTGTTTTAGTTTAAAGTTTATTTACATTAGGGCATTCTATTTTCATATTTTAGAAAGGAAAAAATCATAGTTTCTTGGTGATTTACATAATTTGAAAGCCTGTAAGGCTTTAATCTTGTTGCATTGAGCCAAGGAATAACTTAGCACTTCTGATTAAAGTGAAATATGAGCATTAAGCTTTAGTAGGTGTGGCCTAGAGTGAAATAGTTAAATGTTTTCATACATTTCGTGATTTTTTTGATGCATTTTTTGAATTGGTAGCTTATAAGTATGCAAATCTAACAAAAAACACTTAAATACTTGCATAATCACCATTAACTAAGATTAGGATCCTTAATGATCTCTTTAATCAAGTCCAAAAAATCTAAAAAATGTAAAAACTAGGCCAAACCAGCACTTGGGTTGGAAGTCGTGAGTCTAGAGTCTCATGAAAAAAGATGTGTACCTAGAGACATAAGCGTAGAGATGTCTATAGACCTGAGCCTAGAGAGGCGAGTCGAGAATACTGTATCAACCCATTATTACTACCTTCTTAAAGACTTGTAAGGCCATACCTACTCGTGTCCTTTAAGGATTTTCTTTTGTCATACAATCTGTACCAGAGCTACACACTAAAGTATAATTATTACCCATAATCTTATCATAGACCTATTGTTGGGGCATTAAAGTATCCACTGCATGCTAATCCTATCATAGGCTTATTACATAGAAGTTTGTGCCCCAAGTAGGCCTATCTCATAAAAATAAAGAACGTGAGCCTAGTTCATAATACAAAATAGCCGTGAGCCTATAGTCATGATGAGCAAGGATCTTTGGGATAAAATGAGCCAACTAAATACAAATGTGAGTGAAGAAACATTGAAACACCTGGAAGAGGGAGCCACCATGGTTCTTTGAGCCTAGATTCACTAATTCGCTCTATAAATAGCACCATGAACTTCATAAAAAGGACACTAAATAGCCCTATCTTTGGGCGAAGCTCTAGTGAAGGAGCCGGGGGAGTAGGACTAGGAACCCAAGGTTCGCTCCCTTAGGAAGTGGTCAAACCATGTACGACGCCATAGTGTTTTAAACATTTGGTGTCGATCTTGAGCTGGGTTTATCCCTAGCTAATCCCAACAACAAGTAGCTCAACAAACCCAGTTTTACGATAATTGAGAAGTGTCTTTTGCTGCACCTTTTACTATACCATGTACCATTAGGGACGAGTATTTCTTCACAAAACACACAATAATAAAACAAGAACATAGTGTGCAAATAGGAGACCCACTTTCCAAAGGAGCTCATTATAGAAGCATCTTTACCCACGAAACCAAGTTCTAGTTTATCTCCTTTTGGACGTCTCCATTGAGAGGAGGAACAGAGAACATGGGGAAGGATAAAGAGCTAATGCACCACGGGATCTCAACAGAGGGTTCAACAAGGGCATTTGCATAATGTGTTCTTAGCTGTATAGTGAGTCTGGTGTCTCAAAGCCACGCCGACGAAGAAAGTGCCCTTGGAAACCACACCCCATGTATGGGACAAGAAATTCCTAGCTCTGAAACAAAAGGTTTCGTAGAATCACCACTCCCTTATTTTTCACTACCATGTGAATATGTTGAAGACATGATGTTTAGGATGGTATTTGCAATGGAAAGGGGGGTTGCCATAAAAATAATACCTAGGGGCTCAGAGTTGTGCAAAACAAAGCCAATCCACATCTCAAGGATGATGACCAAATTTGATGGAACTAGAGATCCCATTCAATATAGAGAAGTTCGATAAAGTTTGCGAGGCCATGGAAATTATTGATGGTTCCACCAAGATTTTTTCATATTGACTTCAATTTGAAGGCAAAGAAGGCTAGTGGTTTAGGTGTCTAAACCCACATAAAAAGGCGAGCTTACAAGGTTTTTAGACACAAATTCATTATGGGATTCTTGCCCACTGGAGCCAGATAGAGCCCTATCTTACAGATCTATTAGCTCAAGCATGAGGAGGGTGAAATAATGTGGGACTATATTACTAGATGTTAACCATAATGGTTAACATTATTTTAAGTGTGGTTACGATTCATGTAATTCATTTTTATGTAAAATCGTGCTAAGCGCTTCATGTAAGAGATCTGGGATGACCGCGCTTACGACATGTATAACGCTAGGGGATGAGCAACAAGCCTAGATGTACATAGTCAATTTTGGGTCCCCAATTGTTAAATGGGTGGCCGAACATTGTAAAAAGAGAGATCATGTATATAAGTGACTTATGAAATATGAAAAGGATATACAATCCCAATATCATGATTGAGTCTTCTTCTTCTTCCATCTTGCTCTTTTGTGGCTATGGTGGTGAGCTTGTGTGTTGATGCATGCTTGGTTGCGTGATTATCTGTGTGTGCTTGTAGGTGATGCTCCCTTCCTCACCTCTTCTCGATCTCTATCTTTGTTTCACTCTTGCACACACCCATGCATTGAGATAGGAGTTGAGATCTCCATAGCTCCTTGTCTCATTTCTCCCTACTGAGCTCAAGGAAATCTCCACTTAGGTGACATAAGTGGTGGTAGAATGAGCCCCTAGCAGCTTCACATCGAGGAGTTAACCCTCTTTAGGATTGGCTAAGTGCATGTTCCCAAATTGACCCTTGAATTCTCTCTCTTCTTCCTCTCTTCTTCCTCTCTCATGCAAGGAGAATACTCATTTAGGTGAACATCTTTGGCATCGCTGTCTCAGAGATAGCACTTAGCTTAAGGTCCTCCACAATGTATTCCTAAGCTGCTAGAGTCTTGATTTGCCCGGATGGAATGCAAATCCATTGGTAGGAGTTGGTTATGAGATGTTTGTTTGATTTGTGCATTTTGTTTTTCTGCATACAATGGAGTGTAATGGAGCATAGGAGCATAAACAGCTTTGGAGGCTACAAGTGCCCTAATTTTGCTCTTGATTTCATTAATTTTGGTTTTTTCTTCAAGTAGTAAAAAAGATATTTGACGGCGGTTGTCAGAAGATATGCCATTTTGGTACAATTAAGACACTTTCCTGTCAATCTGTGAGCGTACGTTTGTATCTTCACAAGTGAACAGTCGTACTTTCATGACGAGTGAACCGTCGTACTTTCATGACGAGTGAACGTCCGTTCCCCCCACTGGTGAAGTCTTTTGCCAACATAAAACATAGCCGTACCTTTTGTAATTGAATGATCGTTCCTCAGTCGGGGAATGCCTGTTCTTCTATCTATCCCCCACGATTGTACCTTGCCGACGCACGAATGCCCACTCCCCTAAAAGGGAATGCCCGTTCTTGTTTATATCATGAACGTTCGTAGCTTCGATTAAGCCACGCCCGTACCAACATCAGGCAAACGCCCGTTCCTCTGTGAATGAATGGCCGTTCCTAAGCTTCCAGAGAAATAAAATTTCCCTGTCAAGAGCGTGACTCTGCTCTATCACTCGACAGATTCATGCATCTACTCTCAGGGAAACTAGTGTGAAACAACCCCTTATTTTACGACAATGAATCATCCAACACACAATCACTTGCTAGATCTGACTCTTCGATCAACACAGAGTGGTGTTGATCCTTGATAGCACCAATGAAAGTGGAGAACATCCAAGCACATGACGAACCACTCCCGACGACAAGAGGATTGGTTGCCCAGTGCATGGACATACCTTTGACCCAAGAGCAAGACCCAAGATCTCCTACAACGGAGTATTGCCTCGAGATTGAAGAAATTTATCTTGGGAAGAAACACACAATCAAAAGTGTCTCATCCTAGGGACACGAGCATGGATCGTCAATTAGAGAGAACTCTCACACCCCGCTAGATTTGAGAGCGGATGTGGGGCATGGCCTAGATAACCCAATCCAAATTGATCTAATGGTATGTGGAGCCATGCTGACTACTATGCCGACAGATTCATCCCAAGATCATAGGCCAGCACCAAGCCTAGGTCAAGAACCAATTCGCCAAGGTCCAGGGACCTCCCACCAAAGAGAAAGAGTCCACCTAGAACTTTCTAGCCAACACACGACACACATGTATAGCCACTACCCACCTTGCGGAGTGTATCCCAGATACCATAGGGATCCTTATGAAGCACACCTCAACCCACCACTGAGGCATGGTTCACAGATGGGATACTATTCTCTAAGCCTAGCTTCCCCACCTATCGTACCCCAACCTGCACCAACCCAGGCTATGGTAGGATTGACATCGGAAATGTTGAGGATAGCTATGGAAATAGGGAGGGGGATAACTTCAGGAATTGTACCACTAGCACTTGAGAACGGGTGCAAGGGCCAAGATTGGGAAGGAATAAACTAGCCCACATTGCCAAACTTATCACCAAGTTTGACGAGTCCAAAGACCCCATACCTCATCTGGAGATGTTTAACCAGATCTATGAGGCATTTGGTCATGTGGAAGAAAATGTTAAGGTGACTAACTTTACCCTCTCTCTCTCAATGGAAAAGTAGGACAATGGTTTCGATTGCTGAAAGTAGAAGACAAGGCTACATTTGACACCTTGAAAGAGGCTTTCAAAGTAGGATATTCAAGACAAGGAACTCGATGGATTCTGATTGAAGTGTTACATAATATAAAACAGAAAGAGGAAGAATCCATCCAGGACTATATCAACCAGGTGAGATATCTTCACTCTCACTGATGATAGGGACAAGTTCTCTGATGAAAGACTGATCGGTCGATTCCTAGAGGGACTTGAAGATGTAACCTTGGCATAACTTCCTATATGATTTGGGGTATACCTCCTTTGAGCAATGTTATACCTCCTTCGAGCAATGTTATACCTCCTTTGAGCAATGTTATAGAAGCACCATGGATTTCGAAGACTATTTCAAGGAAACTCATTCCCAAGAATTTCATGAGGGCACTTTTTAAACTTCTTTAAAACCATGAGTATGAAATCGAAAGAAAAGGGAAAAGAATCCTCTTCAGGAGGACAATAGGTGGAGCAGCTACTAGCAGCAATGCAACAAGTGACCCAACAATGGAGAGTAGGCCAAAGCCATGACCAAGTTGGGAAACCTCGTCTTTACCCGAAGAGAGAACTAGTATGGTGCCCGATTTTTCAAGCAAACCACACTAGTACAAAATGTCCACATTTGAGACCTAGACCCACTTTCTATTGTGCCTACTACCAAAGATGGGAAAACCACACTAGTACAAAATGTCCACATTTGAGACCCAGACCCACTTTCTATTGTGCAGATGGGGAAATCACGAAACCTCAAACTTCTACCCAGTAAGGAGTTGCTTAAGTGAGGCCTCTACTGAAGGCCTTGCCGCCTAACCCGAGGCACCGTTGGCCTTGCCAGCCCTAGCACAACACAATGCACCTTAACCTGGCCACATGAAGTGGTTCCATGAGGAATCCTCAGGGTGCTTGAAGTACCCTTGCCACCCCTAGTTCTTCCACCACAACCACCATTACCTCGAGTGACCCCCCCTGTTCATCACCAGTTGACCCTGATGAAAATATTTGAAGAAGGTGAGGAGGGAAAAGCTATTGACAACACCATGTTTGAACCCCCTGAGCCAAGCAGTCCACCCTTGCAAATCCTGAGTCACTATGTGATGGAGGAGGGTGAACATAGTCACCCCGTATACCTAGCAGTCAGTGACATCACATGGACGAGACTTGAACATGTTTAAACTACCACCTAAGCAATGCTATCACTTGAATAACATGTCTAAACGACGACCTATGCAATGCTATCAGTGTGATGAACCTCATCAAATAGTTGAATGTCTAGTGAAGAAAGGGATGGCTAGTACTCGCATCTTAACTCCCATATGTACAAGGATTACCCATTAAGAATGGGTGTAATAGGAAAAGGAAATGAAGCTTAACCAAGTACCGGTATTAACTTGCTGTACGGGACGACTTCATCCACAGTGCCTCTCTGAATGTAGTCACACGAATGCAAAGTAGAAGGAGAGCCACAGCTTACGCTGCTACCGCCGTTGATGCATCTACTTTTTTGTAGAAGCAAGAAACTCTAGGACACTCAAGGATCTCATCTTCTAAAGAGGTTCCTAAACAAGCACGAGGATCTAGGTGCTTGCAAAAGAAAAAGGCCATAAAGATCGGCAAGGGAGATAGCCGTGTTGTCATAAAAAAGTGGGTCCGACAAGGGGACAACTACCAATGTGTCTTCTTCCTCATCTCACAAAGAAAAGATACTACCATCCACCCCTCAAGCAAAAGAGAAAATGGACCCTAGTCATCTACCCAGAAAGTTAGCCGAATATCCAAATCTAATCGAGGAGAGGGGGAGGTTGAAGTCCGCCCATAGAGTCAAGGATTGCCAAGCTCAAGCAGTTCAAACTACGGAAAATTCCTTTATTCCTAACCTAAAACCAACCGAGGAAACCTAGGAGCTTAATGGAAAAAGTCCACAAAGATCGGCAACAAGGGAGATAGCCGTGTTGTCATAAAAAGTGGGTTTGATGAGGGGACAACTGCCAATGTGTCATCTTTCTCATTTGACAAAGAAAAGATACTACCATACACCCCTCAAGCAAGAGAGAAAATAAACACTATTCATCTACCCAGAAAGTTAGCCGAATATCCAAACCTAATCAAGGATAAGGGGAGGCTGACCGCCCATAGTTAAGGATTGTCATGCTTGATTGGAGGAGAAACCTCAAGCAATTCAAACTATGGGAAGTTACTTTATTCATAACCGAAAACCAACCAAGGAAACCTAGGAGCTTAACATAAGTCCCAACCACCAAGCACTCCATGCCCGAGAGAGGTAGACCTAAAAGCCACGGTAGTCCTGCACTAGGTGGATGCTATTGTTGCGTATCTTAAGAATCTGAGGGACGACCATCCAAGAAGAACAGACAACACTGAAGTTCATATTCCTATACCCTACACCTTGAAAAGACTAAGCATGAATAGGGATAACCAAATTCATGAGTCCACACCCATTCCGAGAGATATTGCAGGTCTTTCCTCCTTTTTGTCCACACATCTAGATTCCCATTGGCACCTTACTTCAAGGTAGCCCAAGTCTATGGGAGGATTGGATGGAAGGAAGGCTTGCAGGAGGAATGTAGGAATAGGTGGTGTTGAGAATCCTAATATGGGATTGATCATGGTGGTGTGCAACATAGATTAAGCATAAACTATGGTGGGTTAAACCACACCAAGAAATCCATTACTAGAGAGAGAGAGAGAGAGAGAGAGAGAGAGAGAGAGAGAGAGAGAGAGAGAGAGAGAGAGATGTTAAATTTGCAGCAATGTGATGAGCTATGGTGGATCAAATGTTAGAATCAATATCATTAGAAAAGAGATTAGATGATAAGATGTGATTAGTGAGCAATTAACTGATAGCTGAATGTAGACATGGATAATAAAAAACCAGCAAATTCTCATTAGGCCAATGCCTCAATTTATAGAGTTTACATCCAAGCATCTAATCCCACTGATCTCTCCTTGATTCACTCCACCTCTTTTGCTTGATTCTCTCCACCTCTTCCCAGAATATCTCCACACCTCCTAAATCTTCTCATGCTACCCTTTATTCTCTCCTAGTAGATACTTCTCACCTTTTCACAGCTTCTCTCACATTTACAGATTCTCTTTTACAGCCTCTTGCTAAGGGCTTGTTCCCGCACACACCTTATTCGCTTGTATATTTCAACACCTCCCCTTAAGTGAATACTCCTAGCACACCTGGACCTTATACCAAGTTTCCCTCTTACTTGGTAGTCCACGACCAGTGCCTCAAGTCCCTAAACTCATAGTCCTTGACACACTCTCTCTCTATGTGTCCAAGGCTACTACAAGTGCCCCATGACCTTGACTAAAGTGCTCACATATACATCTACCACATGGCCTACATCATCGGCGGCTGAGAGGTGGTTTTACTCTGTTGGGGCAGGTTACATTGGGTTGTGGGGTTTCTCTCTGTCTCTCTGTCTCTCAGAAAAGATGATCTGACTCCACTTCCTTAGGAGCCTCCATGAAGTTTGCCGATGTCGTTCCTTCTCCACTGGGTTTGCTGTAGTAGTCTCTTGCCATGTGTCCTGGCTTCCCACAGTTGTGGGGCAAGTGAAGGTCGTCCCCCCTACTCGGCCTCTTCCTTGTCCTCGTCCTCGAGAGAATTCTCCTCGGGTGAAGAATGCTTTTTCTTCTCCAACTGTTGAGTCCAGCCATTTCTTCTCTTTGACCCTGGTCTCTTGCTCTAGTAGAGTTCCTTCTATCTTGTGCAGCTTCAATTCAGGTACGTTCTTTAATGTTGCTACAATGTTTTCATACTCACCTTTGTCCACACTCTTCAGAAGCATTGCTAGTGCCTCATCATCTTCTACCTTCTTGCCAATGGCTACCAGTTGTTGCTGCTTAATGCTTTTATATTTGTTCAAGTGTGTGATTAAAGGTTCACTTTCCTTCATATCCAGTTTTTTGTAGAATTGCATTAACAGATTTATCTTTGAATTTTTTGCTTGAGTGCCAAATAATTTATTGAGTTCATCCCATGCATCTTTTGCCCATTGTATCCCTGTGATGTGATGAATGATTTCATCATTTAAACTGAGTGCGATAAGTCCTAATGCTTTCTCATTCCTGCTCTTCCACTCATTTTCTCCACTTACCTCTGGGCATTCATCTCTTCCCTCAACTAGC
Organism: Cibotium barometz; assembly: GCF_041138505.1. Taxonomy (NCBI): domain Eukaryota; kingdom Viridiplantae; phylum Streptophyta; class Polypodiopsida; order Cyatheales; family Cibotiaceae; genus Cibotium; species Cibotium barometz. Next base: position 13,861,149 of record NC_141046.1, read on the forward strand.
CCCCACAGATGTTTCCTCATGAAAGCAAATATATGGTTTTTGTTTGCCATGTATAAAACTTCTCCCCATTGAATTTGGCTATTCTTGTGTCGTGCTCATGATGATGTGAAGGGGATCTTACCTCTTGATCCAATTTCAAGATTCAAGGGCAGTGTCTACCCTTTTATTGTTGGAATTAGGGTTGCAGGAATGCACACACAACTTCAAGAAGATGAGGAGGCTTGAGCACAACACAGTAGTGTATTATGAGTGCCAAAAATGAAAGATAACAAGCCCTAGAAGATAATGGGCGTATATACAATGCACGGGGGAAAAAACCTCCTAGTGAGGGAAAAAGTGCCCCGGCGGTCCTAAGTGTGTTCACACACATCACTACTATAATATGGTAACAAATCCCCCCTGGAGTGATGCGGTGAACAAGAGCTAGCACTCATGTATAGGGAAGTGTCTAGCTATGTGGACGAATCCACAAAAGGGAGTAAGCCCAAAGCTTTGCGAAAAGCTTCGAACTTCTCACGAGGCAGAGCCTTTGTGAAAAGGTCTGCAAGGTTATCCTGTGTTGGCACATAAGCCAAACTGATCTCTCCTGCAGAGAGTCTCTCCCTGACATAATGGTAGTGCACCTCAATGTGCTTCGTACGAGCATGGAACACTGGGTTCCGCGCAACTGCCAATGCGCTCTGACTGTCAGTGAAGATGGTGGTGGCAGATGGCTGCCCAACACCCAAATCAGCCATAAGGCGTCTGAGCCACACACACTCAACCGTAGCTGTGAAAGCTGCCCTGTACTCAGCTTCACAACTAGAAGTGGCCACAGTAGGCTGCTTCTTGCTCAACCATGATATGCATGAGCTTCCAAGCATGAAGCAAAAACCACTCGTGGACACGCGTGTGTCATAACAACCAGCCCAGTCAGAATCTGAAAAAGCATGTAAATCTGGCGGCAATGATCCCCCCTTGGGATAAAACAACCCAAGATGCCGAGTACCATTCAAATAGCGAAAGATACGCTTCACTGCCTGCCAATGCTTAATGCCTGGGCTATGCATAAATCTGCTCACCTGTGAGACTGCAAACTGAATGTCTGGCCTCGTAATGCATACATAAATGAGGCAACCAACAGCTGTCTGATAGAGTGTGACATCAAAGTGATCTCCAGCATCATGAAGACTCAACTTCAAACCTGTCTCCATTGGAGTAGCAATAGGCTTGCAGTCTTCAAGGCCAAATCTCCGCAACAATGTTTCAATATACTTTGTCTGACACAAAGCAATACCTCCATCACACTGCTTAAATTGTACCCCCAAATAATGATGCAAATGCCCCAAATCTGACATCTCAAAAGAGGCATTCAAATCAGCCTTAAAATCAGCAATATGACTCTCATTTGGTCCTGTGAGCAGCATGTCATCGACATAGAGAGCAATGATTAGATGTACACCATCCACACGTTTAACATACAAAGTGCTTTCTGTTGGACTATTCTGAAACCCATGTGCAGTCAAATATGCATGTATTTTTTCATACCAAGCTCGTGGAGCTTGCTTTAAACCATATAAAGCCTTTTTTAACCTGCACACTTTGTTTTCCTGCCCTCTTTGAACAAAACCACGAGGCTGCGATACATACACCTCCTCATGCAAATCTCCATTTAAGAACGCAGTCTTTATGTCCAGCTGATGTACATTCCAACCATTATGAGCTGCTAATGCACAGATGCTACGAACAGTGGTCATACGACATGTGGGAGCAAAAGTCTCATCAAAATCAATGCCCTTCTCTTGAGCATAACCTTTTGCAACAAGCCTAGCCTTATGGCGATCCACTGTGCCATCAGGCTTACGCTTCAATTTGTATACCCACTTAGTGCCAATGGCCTTCTTGCCAGGGGGCAAGTCACATAAAGACCATGTACCATTCTTCATAATAGCATCGTATTCTGCTTGCATAGCAGCCATCCAATTTTCTGAACTTTGTGCCTCATCAAATGAAACAGGCTCACTTTCATCGCACATACTAGAAACAGCCAATGCATAACAATCTGACGCATAAGAGGCACCATGAGAGCCAGAACGAGTGCGACTAGACAAAGGGGCATCCAACTTGCTGTCACGCAAAGTCTGCACCAGCCATCTAGGCATATTCCTAGAGCCCTCAATCTCTTGTCTCTCATCCTCAAGTGCATCATGCACATCTGCATCAGATATAGGCTGATCTGTGCCATCATTTAAAACCTGCATAGGCTGAAAAACTGCCTCATGAGGTATTGCACTTGACTGTGCACCACTGAAAAGAGGCAACAATGTATCATAGACATCACGTGAGCTGATATCTGTCTCCTTAGTACATGAAACCAAGGGCTGAACTGCATCTTCCACAAATACAACATCACGGCTAACCAAAATGCGCTTTGTCTGTGGATGATACAAACGATAGCCTTTGCTCTCAGCACTATATCCAACAAAAATACATTTGACAGCTTTGTCATCCAATTTTCTGCGATGTTGCACGGGCACTAATGCATATGCCAGGCAACCAAAAACACGTAAATGGCCAACAGATGGCTTGCGGCCATGCCAAGCCTCATATGGAGTGACAACCTGTAATGCTTTGGTGGGACACCTGTTTAGTACATAAGTGGCACACATGACAGCCTCAAGCCAAAAACCATGTGGTAGACTTTGACTCTTAACCATACATCTTGCCATTTCCATGAGAGACCTGTTTTTTCTCTCAGCCACACCATTTTGCTGTGGTGTATACGGCACTGTACATTGGTGTTTTATCCCACGCTCAGCCAGAAATGCATTAAATTCTGAAGACATATACTCCCCCCCTCGATCTGAACGGAGGGTGCCCATCTTACTTTCTGACACATTTTCAGCCATAACCAAAAACTGTTTGAAGCACAAAAACACTTCGGACTTTGCCTTCAAAGGATATACCCATGCATGCCTGGTAAAATCATCAATGAAAGTCACGAAGTAAAGGTAGTTTCCAAATGATGGAGTTTGCATGGGACCACAAACATCACTGTGAACAAGCTGCAATCTGTGTTCAGCTCTCACTGATCCATCTTTGGGAAAGGAAGCACGCTGCATTTTACCCAATATGCAGCCCTCACAAACATGCTTGACAGGTGCCTCAAGCTTAGGCAAAGAAGACACCATTTCAGATTTCTGCAGGCGCAGCAAACTTGCAAAATTCAGATGACCAAAACGTGCATGCCACAGTTTTGCATTTGAAATAGCCTGCGTATCCATAATAGCACATGCTGAATCCTCTACACATTTGCCATCCATATTGAGCTTATACAGCCCTCGACATAGTGAACCAGATGCTACAATGATGTCACCACAAGAGAGATCATGAACAGTACATCTGTCATCCACAAATTTTACAACCAAACCTGTTTTGGCAAATGCGGAGACTGACAGCAGATTCTTTTTGATCCCTGGCACATACAATGCATCAAAAAGTGTAAAGGTGTTGCCATTTGCAACATTCAGCACAATCTGTCCAACTCCTTTAACGGGATAAGAGGAGTTATTGGCACAAGTGACAGTATTCCCTGTGGGAGCAGACTCAAGGAAAGTGAATAAACTGCGCTGCGAGGTGATATGCTTAGTGGCACCACTGTCAAAGTACCATACATCTGAATCTACTGCAGACATACATGTGTCATGCAAAGATGGGTCATAACTGCACTGCGCATTGAATGCCCATTCTGTATCTAGCACAACATTAGCAGATTCATTGTTAGAAGGAGAGGCATCTGCAACAGCCATACCAGCCTCTTTCTTCTTAGCCTCTTTCGCAGCCAGCTTAGGACACGCTTTGATGACATGATCATTTCCCTTACAGTACTTGCAAAATGTCTTCTGTTTGTCACCCTTCTTCTCATCTTTGTCTTCCTTCTTTGGTTGCGCAGCATTTGCAGATTTCTGCTTACTAGAAGAAAAGCCAGCTTTACCTTTCCCGCTTCTCTGACTAGCAACGAAAGCTTGATCTGCGACACGCATATTATTCCTGTTTTGCCTTGACTGGTCTTCTTGCAGCAAAACAGAAACTAACTCCTCAAATGATAAGGCATTGGGATTGCCTTTCATCATCAAGCGAAGAGTGGAAGCAAAACCCTGATAAGAATCTGGTAGACCATTCAAAACAGTCTGCACAAGTGAACTGTCTGACAGGATTTCATCTGCAGAAATGAGCTGCTCTTTGAAATCCTTGATCTTTGTCAAAAAGCTATCCATAGAATCACCTTCGTTCATATGCTCATTCTCCAACTGTTTTCGGAGGTAAGCAACACGAGCCTCATTTCTTGCCTGATACAATGTGGCAAGTACATCCCAAGCATCCTTAGAAGTCCTGCAGGAGCGAATATGTGGGATAATGGTACGTTTGACAGACAGCGCAATCAAGGCATGAGCCTGCGCATCTCTACCATCCCAACGAATCTGCTCTGCTGAAAGTGGTGGTTCTCGAACAGCTGCTACAGCACTTGTGCCTGCACCATCATCAACAGTACCTGTTTCTGATGTGTTTGCAGCATTCCCAGCCACAATAGGACGTGCATCAATACCCTGCACAATATTCCATAACCCCTTTGCTACCAATACATGTCGCATCATATATGCCCACAATGGATAGTTGGTGCCATCCAACTTATCCTCAGCAGCCAACATGTGGAATACATCATTGTTGTCAGCCATGGCCAATGACTGTACTACTAGATGTAAATGCTGTCTGCAAGAGGTAAACCTGTATAAAATCGACCTGTGCTATATAGCACAGCCCAAAAACAGACGAATGGGCACCTGTCCTGCAGATTTTAATCTTGACAGAAAATCTGCACAGTAGGACGATTTTGCCTGCGCAGTACTTGGAATGCAAAAACGGAGGGCGAAATGACTTCAGATCGAAATTCTGAAACGACCTAGCCCTACGGGCTGTCCCACGGCATATACTAACCTGCAGACGCTCGTGAAACCTCGTTGCAATCGGAGGAGATGAAGCGGCAGGTGCCGGTGATGCTGCCCGGGAGGAGGAAGCCTGCTCTGATACCAATTGTTGGAATTAGGGTTGCAGGAATGCACACACAACTTCAAGAAGATGAGGAGGCTTGAGCACAACACAGTAGTGTATTATGAGTGCCAAAAATGAAAGATAACAAGCCCTAGAAGATAATGGGCGTATATACAATGCACGGGGGAAAAAACCTCCTAGTGAGGGAAAAAGTGCCCCGGCGGTCCTAAGTGTGTTCACACACATCACTACTATAATATGGTAACATTTATAACTCAATCGGGTGTTTGGGTGATGATTAAAATAGATTTATCAGCATAAATTCACCAAAAATTACATTAAACCAAGGGTAACAAATCTGTATTGAATGGTTGGAGTATCAAACTATCTCCGAATTGCAATATAAAGTTATAGGGATCTGTATTAGATACCCAATGGTTAATTTGAACCCTCAATTGTACCAAATATAGTGATTAGTACTGATTAATCATTGATTAGCAAAATAATCATTTTTTTTCAAAAAAATAGAGTATGTAGGGAGTCCAGATTTGGGGCCTTAGAGTTCAAATGAGCTCAAATCCTTTCAAGGCCATCAAAAGCAATTAATCTAGTAGAGGATTGAGCCAAGAAACACAATATTTGACCAAACATTGAATGCTTAATCTCTGTTTTACCAAAGTCACCTTGCTGCAGATTTGATGGAGAGCTTGGATCTCACTATAGACTTGATCAAATCAAAAACTATCTTCACCAGCTTGTAGAGCACCCTTGAAAACCCCTAGGGCCAAGAGGAATTAGAGCAATGTCTTCTGTGTAAGTGTAGATCTCTAGTTCTCTTAAAAAAAAAAGGCGTCGGTGAATTCGCGAAAATCTGTAGTTGTAGAAGGCGGTTTGGCGATTAGTTTAGATGGGGGCTGAAGCACAACGCTTGTGGCTATGTGTTGCTAAAGGCTTGAAGCCTATTGTTAAGCTTGGAGGGAGATCAAGCCCCTCCACCAGCTGTGGGGGTACAGAAGCTCTTGTATAAAAGAGGTAAAAACTTGATTATTTACTAATCTTGATTAACTAGGTGATTAGCAAGATAATGGACTCATAAATTTGATGGATTCTAAGCTAGGCTCTGATACCATGTTAAATTCGCAGCAATGTGATGAGCTATGGTGGATCAAATGCTAGAATCAACATCATTAGAAAAGATATTAGATGATAATTAAGATATGATTAGTGAGCAATTGATAGCTTAAAGTAGGCATGGATAATAAAAAACCAGCAAATTCTCATTAAGCCAATGCCTCAATTTATAGAGTTTACATCCAAGCATCTAATCCCACTGATCTCTCCTTGATTCACTCCACCTCTTTTGCTTGATTCTCTCCACCTCTTCCCAGAATATCTCCACACCTCCTAAATCTTCTCATGCTACCCTTTATTCTCTCCCAATAGATAGTTCTCACCTTTTCTCGCATATTTACAGATTCTCTTTCCGCACACACCTTATTCACTTATATATTTCAATAAGAGAGAGTAGCACACTCAACAATACTCTATTGCATATGTTATGTATCATACAAATGAAAGGCTTCCAATATAGATAGCCATTGACTCAATCTCCTTTACACATCATCATGCCATGTGGTAACTCCTTTTCTACATTCTTTTATGTGGCTCTCACCATTCACACAATATCTTATATGGCATTCTTATCTTACCACAATATCTTGCACCTCTAGGGTACATTCACACACTCAACCAAATAATCCGTTCATTTTACATTGCACATTTCAACACCCCTCCTCAATGTAAACTTGGGTGTGTGCAATCTCTCCAACAAAATTACCATTCAATGTTTACTCTCAAGAATTTGGCATTGCCAATCTCAACACTCCTCCTCAATGCAAATTGGGGTGTTCAATAGGTATGTGTGCATGTGTGTAGCCAACTTAGACACCAAGTCCATGATGAGCCCCACTTTGCTCTGGCAGAACCACCGAGTGCTTTTTGGACATTCACATACTCGAGACAAGGACCATGGTCAAGAAGGTAGAGAAATGGTAGTGTGAGCACAAGTGGAAGTGTTCTTGACAAAGGTAACAAGAAGGTTGAAGGAATTGGCATAACAGGTTATGAGTCATCTAGCTAGGAAAACTTAGATGAAGAACTTGGCATCTCAATGTTACATACTCTAGGTGTAAGAAGGCAAGAGAGATATGTTCCTCCACATGCTAGAGTACATGGTGTATAAAGTGATCCACAGGTTTTGAGAAGGTCATAGAGGATAAGGTATCGAGTGGAGAGATTGATATATGATGGGTATACAATGCATTATGCATACACAACATCAATGGTGAAGCATGTGGAACCATCATGTTTTGGAGAAGCTATTGGGAAGCATGTATGGGAGAAAGCAATGAATGCCTTGGTACACACAATGATACATTGCACTTGGTTGCATTACCAAGTGGAAACACTGTCATTGGTTTCAAATGGGTGTATAAAGTGAAATGCAAGTCGAATGGATCAATAGAAATGCATATAGCAAGGCTAGTTGTAAAGAAATATGCACATACACATGGTTTGGATCATGATGAAACATTTATCCCTGTTGTTGCTAAGATGGGAACAATGAGATCTGTAGTAATAAAACCTGCACTAGTTGATCAATCATAAATCTAATGTCATTGACATGAGAAGCAACATTGGTTTTGTCATCCCTTTTCATCCTATACTTAAGAAGAACCTAGTATTACATGGTTTGCACAAAAATGGATTTGAGCCTAAGGCATGCTTTATTATAAGTCTTGGTGAGATCACCTGATGGATCCTACCCTATAAATGATGAGGGATAAAGCTTTGGATTCTAGATTGGTCCATTTGGTAATAAGATCTGGATATCTATTTGGCCTCTTTTCAGTCCCATTGACCACTCCGCACATGTCTTTCTCTATAAGACACATTTACATTTTGATGAACCAAGTATGGTACTTGGATCCATCAGATTTATTTGTCATATCAAACATTTTTCCCACCATATTGCCATGGTACTCAACCTCACACACACACACACACAGTGTTCCCAAATTACACAAATAGGGAAGTCTTTTATAGCTCTAGGACTTTACAAAGGAGCTTATCTTTCACATATAGACACTCTACTCAAGTACTCCACCAAATAAATGGTGTGACTCTAGGTAAATTGTTTTTTATTTTACCTTGATGATTTGCTTGGACTCAATTCTTAGCTTTATTTAACTTTTGTACTTGGGCTTTGGTTTTGGTTTTGATGAATCTACGCATTATCACACATCATGTGTATGCACACTCAAGATGGGATACACACTATGAACCTTGGCCCCCTTTTCAATGAGAAATCCAAAAAATGCAATGCGATCATTATATCTCTAGAGCATGTATATTATGCTTTTCACAAAGAATGCATGTGTAATTTCACTCTCCCACAAAGATAATGAAAAATATGCCAAGGGTTTGAGGAATCCTTTATCACAAGGTTTGAAGGGTTCTAACCACCACGGTTATAAAAATAGAAAATTTGATTTGAATTTAAAAGAAACTATTTCCCTCTTCTCTCAAGGAGAGAAAGGGTTTGAGGAATCCTTTATCACAAGGTTTGAAGGGTTATAATCACCATGGTTAAATAGAAAATTTGATTTGAATTTAAAAGAAACTATTTCCCTCTTCTCAAGGAGAGAAAGGAGGAAGTTTCCCTTGAATTCTGCACCAAGGTTCAACTACCCCCTTTGTGCACCGTCCTCAAAACTAGCACCTTTGTGCACCAAACTTGCATCCACTATTACACACACGACCATAGGTTTGACTCATGCAGAGCGGCAGGTGTGATCTCCACCTCGAAGACTTTGTTGGCTACCACATTGTCTGTGATGGCCTAATTGCCCATTGTTGTTATGGTCACTACCACCACTGAGCTAGGAAATAGAGGTCTCGATGAGCTCTCTATTGAGCTTATTCAGCTCAATTCCGAGCTGCAAAGGTGCTATGGAGGACTACGTGTTTGCTGCACAATTCTTTTCCTCCACACATGCAATCTTCATAGGCTGCCTTGAGCACACAAGGAGTTCAAATCTGTAGAGGTCGTTCTCTTTCTTTCTTCCTCTCTAAGAGGTTTCCTTGATGCTACCACTCTTGTTTCCCACTCATATGCTTGAAGGATGCTTAGATCAACCTGGAATTTATCCACCAAAAACAGAAACTATCTCTTGGCTTTGTTCACATAGAAACCAAAGAATACCTTTGTTGTTGACTTCAATGTTTTGTTGTCCTACAAGATGAAAGTATCCCACCCTCTTTTAACTTGATGATGTAATGCCTTCTCTCACATAGGAATATTTTGTCTTCTAATGCTTCAATGGTGTGTCCCACTAAGAGATGATCCCTCTCTCAATGTTTTCCCTCTCTCACTCCTATGTATGCCGCTTACGCAGGCACAAAGGGAAATGCATGTCACAAAGCAATGATCACTAAGAGATTAAGGTTGTTGGCATTCTTCATGCTTAAAAGTGCCACTTTAAGAAAAAAAATGCAAAAAATGCTTAAAAAGTGCCGCTTTAAGGTTGTTGGCCTTCTTGATGCTTAAAAATGCCACTTTAAGAATTGACCCTCAAATGTAAAAAATGCAAACAATTAATCTCTCACACCAAAAATGCCACTTAACAATAAGAGAGAATACTTGTGAGCAAATCACACATACACCCACAACTTGAAGGACTACACTCCCATGGAAAGGAGATCTGATACCATGTTAAAAGATATGGTGTGAGCTTAAGCTTAGCAATGATTAAGTGAGTCACATATTGGAGATTATTATCACATAAGCAAAACTCACACCAATGAAGCAACACATGCAACCACGTAGATTAAGATGAGATATGACCAATAAGCAATGTAATGTGCTCAAGAGTCACCACTTAGACATAACCAATAACACATGATGCTAATGAGGAGTGTATTTCCACAAAGGACCACATAGTATATTAAGCACTAAGAAAGTACACGAAGTATGGACTCTACTCTCTCCGAAAAAATGGACTGTCATTGTTCTATTTCAAGGACCAAGAACTTGAATGTGATGTGTGCACATCCACCATGCAAGCCATGTCTTAAGACATGGTATCTCATCTGAAATATCATGTCCCTTTCCCCAACCATTTCTGTAAATATTTCCTATAATGTTTAGCTAACATATTTGTTGGTGCATCTTTCCATTGTCTACATAACACCTTGTGCTCTTCATAATACGAAGATCATATACATTTATTTGTGTTGTTAATCATACTCTGCTCCCAATGAAAACCATAAGACCATTCCTTTTTAGGCATTGGCTTCCCTTTATTGAAGACCTTCCTGACTATAAACCAATTAGCATTAGCCTCATCCACATGAAATCGTGAAACTATGCCAGCCCATGACCATTTTGCATGGCAAAGAATTAAGCATCATCCAAAACTCCATCTGTGTGTATCTATCTTCAACTTTAAACTTACAGGTTGCTATGTTCAAAAGCTCTCTAATGAAAGGGTCATACACATGAGCACCCATAGTCGACCAACTAAGCACTCTATGCACGTGATCAAAGTGGACCCACATCGAACTCTCCTTTCGGCCTCATCTTGTTCACCAAATCTAAACCACTGCCAGGTCCCGAAATAGACATGGCGGGAAAAGTATGATATGAACAAATGGGTATTTCAATTTATTCTTTAGATCTCCTTTTGTAATGTATTGTGGACATCTCTTTTCCTCCTCCATACATCTTTGGATTCTTCTTCTATCAGACAAGTGCATGAACAACTTTAGAATATGATATGACATCTCCAAGTCTCCAAAGTCAGAGTCAGAGTTCTGTGATTCTTTAAGTAGCATGTCCTTCACCATCTCTCGGGCCACCAACACCTCAATTTGTTTGGTGTTGAAAGGGTGTAGCTCTAGCATGAGACATTATCTTATCCCCCACCATTATTTTGACCTCCCTAGATGTTCCCTCTCCAACAAGCCATGATCATGGCTCCCCAAAAAGCTCCCCAAAAGGATGGCACATCTAGTAGTGGAGTCATGGTCTCGTCGAATTTAATAATACATAGCTGTTGGGCATGGAGTAACACACTCTGGTGTTTGTTTGCAATGCATGCATAGGAGGGTTCCCATTTCAAAACCAATTACTCATGTAGGTGGTTGATTCCTTAGTTTTGCAATCCATTGTTTCTCATTAACCAAGGATACATGACCAAAGTAAGTGCATTCAAGATTATAAAATATTAAATGTTCACCACATCTGCTGTTATGGGATACCACACCTCCAAGATGGAACTCAATGCATTCACCTAAGGGAAGAGCAATAGATCATAACTATTGTGGGGCACTTTACCAATGCTTCAAACTTGAGTCCCTTGAGGCCTCCAAGCTCACTTGTCAAGCTCCCAAACCTCCAAGCTGTCACCGTAGAGTCGCTCACACCGTCACATAAGGCAATCACTCTCTCTCACTCTCCCACACAAGCATGAAAGAGGCACAAATGCTAGAATTCTCTCTCTCAATCTCTCTCAAGACACAAGGAAGAGCTCTCAATAGCACAAAGGGGGATTGTGTCTTTTCATTTTATGAGAAAATGCCTTATATACATTTGGCCCTTGTTCACACTTGGGCGTCCAAAATTTACTTAACTAAGACCTCGGGTGGCCAATATCTCATAATGTACAACTTTTATAGTACCTTTTCATGACACTTATTAATGTCCTCCATTGGAGGAGCATACTTGTTAATCCAAAATGGGATGAACATCCCCCCCTACCTGATGTAGGTTCTGTCCTCGGAACCTGTTAACCGAGGTTGAAAGACCTGGTCACCGAACTCATGACGGTAGAAGTTTCGGCATGATTGAAGCTTTTTGAGGGTTCTTCTTCTGAATGCTAAGTGTGAACGCTAGAACCCTATGTCCACCATGTCCTTGAATGTGACATGCATGTATGCAGGAAGACACCACAAATGATGGTAATACAGCATCATACCCGTGTCAGATGGGCCCTTATTCATATTGAATTACAGTTGTTCAGCTTCATATCCATCATATGGCTCTTTTTGGTTGATCAATTAGGACCACGAGCAATTTTAAAAATCTAACACTGGCTACTATTGCTAGCGCCATGCTTGTATCCAAGTGAGCATCTATTTTCTTTGCTCCCGTATGTCTGCAAAGGTTGCTGGCATGAAGATTGGGAAATTGTAATAGACATGCGAGTCGCACTGCTTGGCCTTTTGAAACTCCAGAGCCCATCTTCTCGTTAGTGACATGTATAATGGGTCAACTTGTTGAGTTGGTGGCGCACACATATAGACTTGGCTATATTCTAGAATTGTTAAGAATTCCTTTCTCCAGTCCGCGGCTGTATTTCAAAATCTTCTAATTTGGGATGTGCATCATCTGTGATGATAGTGGCATAGCCCCCTCGTGTGTGGACTGAGTGAGCTTTTCTCCACCTGTGAAAGCAATACCTAATCATGAAGGTAACAATTCGGATTTCCAGTAGGTCAGCCAATTGTGGATTGGTTAATTTTGTTTGTTGTGCCACATTAGACCACAATGTATCCTCTCCAGCCAAAGGAATCTGGGCAAGGTGCTCATAGAGGGTATGGTACATAATGATGTTTTGTTGGCATGACCTTGGAGTAGGCCTCGGGTAGAATTCTTCGAGTCGGCTCGAATGGTGTTATTTGCATTAACACCTTGAACATCAGCTTTGACTTCAACATGACTTCAACAGTGGATTGCTAGCTTGAATGAAGCCTTCATATGTTGCACCAGACAATGACTCCAAAACTATATCATCAGTAAAAGCTTCAATATTGTCTTGAGGGAGAGTATGGCATACCTCATGAGGTTGCCGTTGGGGAGACGGGTGAGGTGCCAATATCTCCTCAGGGGGGCGAGAGGGTTAGTGGGAAAATCTATATGTGGAGGAATGAGAGTAGAAAAGATGCAGTCGGCCAGAGACTTGTTTTTAGTAGGTGGGGCATTAGGATATGGATTAAGTAGTTTACTAGCAACATTAGAATATACTGGGTAAGTGGAGATGGAAGATGAAGATGGTGTCTCTTCCTGACCATGACGTGAGCTAGGGGGCTGGGTGGCTAGGTTTGTGAGATTTCATAAAATCTTAAAGGTCAGGGATATCTTCAGGATTTATGTTAGGATATTCAATATGGGTGGCATCAAAAGTGTAAAGTACATTGGTTAACATGGATTCTAAATGTGTGTACATATTATAGTATAGTTCTGGAATTTAGAAAGGGTGATATAAAGAAGACTCACATAAGTTTAAATGCTGGTCAGTATTGTAGACTTCTAGTCACCCATGGCTTATAATCCATTGATAACTTTGTGCTACTACCTTGTAGTTGGCCGGTGTCTTGGGAATATCATCTGGAACAAACAGGTCTAATTTTTTGACACTGTTGTCTGGAATTTCAGAATTTTGTAGTACCCAACACTAACTACGAAGGTTTAATACTATATCTCTGTGCAAAATTCCCATTATGATAGTGGTGTCAACATCATGCTTAATATTCTGCTTATTGAGGGTTAGTTCACCTAGGCATAGGTCCTCACACAGATTTATATCATATTGAAGCAAGGAGAGGGTTAGTGTAGACAAAAATAGAGTAAGAGTTTGAGGAGGGGCTTGAGGGGTTACTAGCCTAACCTATCTCTGAGGCTCGCTCAAGGAGTAGATGCATTTCATCCGTAGGCTCTTGTCTTTGACTGCGGTCCTGTATGACCAACTGGCGTTCCAATTCTTGTAGACGGGAGTCATTGGTGCCAAGGAGGTTTGTTATGGTTGTTTTGCAGACCATCCGTGCAGCATCCAACTCCTTGAAGCACCTCGTTGCATCCTCTTAGGCACGTCTGGCAATAGCCTCTCTTTCTTGAGCCTCTGTGATTCTCTGAAGTCTTTTGGCAGCCAATTTTTGGCTGTCTTGTAACTGTTGGGTGACTTGTGCCATTGCCTCTCAATGTGCTATCTCCATTCTTTGCATTTCAATATGGTTGGCACTAATGGCATCATGAAGGGCTCTCACCTTTTCTGCATGTGCCTTGTTTGTTTGTTTCCTTTCTTGTTGTAAGTGAGTAGCCCTGCTTTTTGCTTCCTTCAGACTTGAAGATAACTGCTGGATCTGGCTTTACAGCTCTTCTTCTTTGGCCATGGACATGTGCTGGAGCTCTTGTACTTGCTGGGCATGAATAGTTGTGAGCTCATGGTTGTGGTGGGTAACCTCACCTCCTTCTGGAGTTTCTCCTTAGCCTGTTCTAGCTTTGCTGCATGAAGGTCCGTATTCTCTTTAATTCTATGAACAATAGTTTGGCTTAGAACCAAATTATTGCTTTCCAGTGTTACTTGTATCTGGTCTCTTGCTCCTCAGTGGCCTTCAAACTCTTCATGATTACATCTCGATGCATGGCCTTTGCTACTGTCAAGTGTTCCTTTAAGGTTTTTACTTGTGTGTTTGACTCTTGAACTTGCTTCCAAAAGTGCAACGTTACGATCATGCAGCATGTGTGTAGTGAGGAGATGGCAGCGCCATACCCTTTGCTCCTGCTCCCATAGTGGTGCACTTGTGCTTGCGGCCCCTTCCAGTCTAGCATGCGGCATGCTTAGTAGTCCATCCAAACCTGCCATAGTTTCCTGCACATGAACTGTTCATAATCTATCTTCTGTAGGAAGGACAGCTGGGGTAGTCTTTCTTCATCCTCTAGATGCCTTCTTTTTCTTGAGCTAGATGTATCTTCACCCCTTGGTCTTTTACCTGTATCAAGTGGCGCTATTGGATCTTGCACTGGGATTGATGTTGCTGTCTCAAGTCCTTGTGATTCTTCAGCCGGCACTGGGATTGATGCTGTTGTCTCTGGCCTGTTGGTGTATCTGCCATGGTAGAATCCTTAAGTGGGGACAAGTTTGTGGATATAAGTTGTGCTGGGCTTTGAGAAGGAGTAATCTGCTGCGTTTGTTCTTGAGTGGCTTGACTGATAGTGGCTTCTTTCAGTGTTAGTACTTCCTGGTATGATCTAATCTCTTGTGCCAGCTCAGCCTCTATCCTTTGTCATTCCTTAGCCACGTCAGTAATATGTCCCTCATCTTCCTTTCTGTTTTCTTTTTCCTCCCTTTCTTTATCTCCTTCATTATGGCTTGTGTTTCTATGAGGACAGCTTGGCCCTCTTGCATCTCTATAGCTATCACTGCTGGTTTCTCTGGAAGTAGTGCTAACTACATCTGCTCTACTGGTTCGGGTTCTGGAAGGGTCCTCTTTGCCATATGGTTTAGGACTTGTGTCAGCAGGTAGGGGTTGCATATCTTGGATTGATGGGCCCTTGAGGTAGTTTTCCATCTCCCGGTGTATGTAGTATGCCCAGTCCTCCTCCTTCTCTTCATGGACCTTCACCTGCATGTAGTATGCCCAGTCCTCCTCCTTCTCTTCATGGACCTTTGCAATTCTGTTTAGTGGGACCTTCACCTGCATGATCAGTGACATTGCCCTACATGCCTTCACCATGGCCTCATCCTAGATATTCTCATATTCTACCCCATTGGAGTTATATGAGCTCTTCTTCAGCATAGCATCCAAGGGCATCTTGTCAAAGGCATGGGCGTGTACCTTGACTGGTGGTGGGAGCTGCAGATCTTCATGAATTAGATCTTCCGTGATTAGGACCTGCTCTATTGTGCCATCGGCCTTCGTTACTATGCCCCACTTGGTAGCTTTGTCATAGGTTTTATAGTACTCGACACAAAGCTCCTTGTGGTGTCGATGTTCTTGGGAAGAATCTGTGCCATTCTGCCTATGCCCACCTTCTCCAGCGTTTCTTTTACTTTTGCCTCTTCCAAGATTTGGAGGCACTCCAAGCTGTGATATTGTAAAGCCACCTTTTCATAGGCTGTATGGATCTCCTTTTGCTGATGATGGCCCCATGGAAGGCTTGGGCATATGGGCCCATGGAAGGCTTGGACATATGGGCCTAAGTAGTTCATCTCTGGTTCCCACGTCGGCTTCTTCTTCTAACTCATTGGGGAGCCTGTAGCGATGGCCTGTGTTACTGCGAGGGTCTCTACGGCTTTAGGGTTGGTCTGAGGTCAACATCTTAATGTGTGAATGTCGATTAGAGTTGAAGTAAGCGAGGATGCGATGTAAGATTGATTGTGGGAGCGCACGATGGAAGACGATTTGCATTGGAGCACATGATGCAAAATGATGAAAAAAGGAAAGGATTTTGAATTTATAGCGCAGCCATCAGGCTGGGCGGCTACCTTAATGAAGAATGGCATGTGGCATCTTGCGATTGGCCCGTGAGAAGTAACTGTTTCACAACGTGAAGCATTTTGGACGAGTTCACGGTGTGAACTATTTTGAATTAGTTCACGGCATGAATTGTTTAAGATTGGTTCACGACGTGAACTGTTTAAGATTGGTTCACGGTGTGAACCTTTTAAGATTGGTTCATGGCGTGAATTTTTTAGGATTGGTTCATGGCATAAACCTTTTAGGATTGGTTCATGGCGTGAACTTTTTCGGATCATGAGTGTGCAAGATTGATACCTTCTATTTCTCTTCATGTTGAGTCATTCAAATACGCATTAAATGAGTGAATGATACCCAGTTTTATCTTGTATCCATTGTATGACGAATGGATACCTTCATCTTTTATTGCCATGGGAACCAAGGTAACACCTTGCTGCTGCAGTCGCTTTAGCTCCGTGTGGGAGTGTTTGATTCTTACTTCCACCCAATTGAACAATGTTATTACTGGGTCTTGTGGTTGGGGGCTTTTATCCATGTCCCTTTGCTGAACTTCTTTGTTTCTTCCTTTAGGATCCTTGTCCAGCTCCTTGATTGAAGTGGTTACTGCTGCTGATATTGCTTTGGCAACACTCAACCCATCTTGTTGAGTTGTCTTCTTCGTCCATACCAGTGTTTGTGTAGTTTGAGCATTCGTTTTAGTTGGGAGTTGGTGTTTCATGCTTTTACTACCCTTTCCTTTGTATTCAGAGCAGTTTGTAACGGCGGCCAGCCATGACTTTTCTAGCCTCACGCTCAGCTTCTGCCAAAGCTTTGTTCTGTTTTCGACACCCGGCTTTCGTAAGCTTAGGTGTTTCTGGCTCTTGAAGGGTGACTTTCTTCTTATGTTTTGCCTCCAGTGCTATCTTTCTCAATTCCTCACCCCAATCCTTACAAAACTCATCATGTACCTTAGTGGCTTCGAGGTATCTCAGCCACTAGGCATCCGTGAGTTTTCTTTGTAATAGGGCATTTTGTCGGGCAATATATCATTTTTTTGGCCATCTTCTGAGGCGTTGAGTGTTGAGCGTTGGTATGACCTTGTGTTACAGTCCCTTCTCTATGCTAGAGGACTCCTCTTATGATTCTTCATCAATGGTTTGCCATCTTTTGAGGTGTTGAGCATTGGTATGACCTTGTGTTACAGTCCCTTCTATATGCTAGAGGACTCCTCTTCTGATTCTTCATCAATGGTTTGCCAATTAACCATATAGACAAAGGTCGTGGGGGAACAATTTCATATTCTACATATTGTGTCCCTCTGGGTTGCATCACATCCATGGTAGCTAGCACATGCATCTAGTTTTCACTGAATTCCGAAGGAGGAAGTGATGCATACATTTCCATTTCCTCTTCTTCCTTGGAATTTTCCACCGTGGGCTGGCATATTTGTACGGATGCTCCGTGGGACCGAATCATTACCAAACAGTTGTCCTTCCATGGGTGTGCTCTCCACGTTCTCAGATTTATCTTTAAAATTTGTGAATCCCTACGCACATACACGTGATCTAATGCCCAATCATGCACCAATTTGGACTCCCTCATGAAGGGTCTCCCTAATATTATGTCATATGAGTCGGGTTGGTGTAGGAAGTCCATTACCACCCACAAATGTATAATGGTAGCGAAACGTAAAGAGTTTGATTTTCACATTCTCCAAAGTCCAATGGGTCTTGAAGATGTTCCGTCTGCCATTTTAACAATTAGATCTGCTCTTTTTATATCGGGTTTTCCACAATTTTCCCAGTAACGTTTTGTGATGATGCTAACCCCCGCCCCACCATCCCCAGGATAGCCAATGCTGCCCGGTACCCGTTATGAGATGAATCGGGATTGTAGCATTTGTGTCGTCACTTTTCGTAATAATGTCCCAATTGATTCACTGGTATCTTGACGACTCGGGTTTCCCTTGTGTGTTTGAGGGTTTTTTTTGCCAGAGGTGGCAGAACCTCCCCTGTAGTGTCGGTTGGCCTTAGTCCACCTTCTACCCACCTTCTACTCATTCCTTTATGTCTGTCCATAAGGTTGGTGAAGTGCATAGCAGTTTCCCTAATGGCACTTGCACAGATGTGGATAATATAGTCGTGAGGCTTCCTGGTTCTCTAGTGATTGAGGGTTCCCTCCATGTGTGTGTCTCATATCCATCCCTAGGGAAGGAATGGATGGACTCACCCTATGCATTTTCCTCAAACATCCTAGACATTGTGTTTGCTTAAGATCCCTCTTCCGTTTCTTCTGGAATTGAAGTAGGTACATCCAATTCTCTTAAGATCCCTCTTCCGTTTCTTCTGGAATTGGAGTAGGTACATCCAATTCTCTTTCCCTTGTTGGCCCATTTCTTGGATACATTGTATCCTTGACCCGGTTAGCCCTTAGCTTTGGCTTCATGAAGCCGTTGACATTCTTCTACTAAGGCCCTGGGGTTTTCGAGCTTGCTTATCTCCTCTTCGGCATTTGGGTACTCATCGACTCCTTTAGGGGTTGATGGTCTCTCCCTTTTCTCCTCTAGGTCAGGCTCTTTGTGGGGTTGATCACTTAATCCCCTTCTTCTCTCGATTGGGTGGATCCGATGTCAATCGTATCTTCTTCGGATTCATCTTGGATTGAGACCCTAGTGGTGTAACCCTTACCCACTTTTTTCACTCTTCTCCTGCGGGGCGGCCTTACAAGTTCTTTTGAGTCATTCTAAAGTGTTTGGTGGAAGGCTTGCTCAAATATCCCTTTATATCCATGTACTCATGAGAAATCATCTTTAAATTGCCTTGTAATGCCTAGCTCTCACTAGTGAATCCCGTCATGTGTGTTGTGAATCCCATCATTGATGTGTATGCTACCAACTTGAGGAATTCTACAAATCAGTAATGAATATGGCATGTATGTAAGCATCCTCCACATTAAGGTAAAGTGGTCATAAGTCTCTTTGAGCCAGTCATTGTAAAGGGTAGACACTGCCAAAGTACCACCACATAGAAGTGGGCATTGGTAAGACCCCCTATTCACCATGGCCCAAGATGAAATTGTCAAGTTTAATGGTATGGGATTTCACACATGGCAGTCAAAGATCATGTATGCGCTCATGGAAAAAAATCTATGGAGAATAATTCAAGGGAGGGATACTCAAGCAAGCATAGGAAGCACATGGAATGAGAAAAATGAGAGAGCCTTGGGACTCATAGCACTTGCATGTTCTGGAAATGGTCGCATCTGCTCGGTTCTTCCCCTTGTCTCCCAATTGGGCATGGGCTCGTGTCAGGACATTGAGTGGTGTGATATTTCCAGGCTGCACACTAATAGTTCGGATAGTGGCCTGAGAAGTGGAAGTCGAACCACTTGCACGGAATGAACAATCCTTGATCAAATGATCAAGGATTGTTCATTTGATCAAATAAACAATACCATATTTAGTACAAGTGAGTACTGGTACTCACTTGTACTAAATATGGTATTGATCAAATGATCAATACCATATTTAGTACAAGTGAGTACTGGTATGTCATTGGGCAAAGCAGTCAATTGTCAGGGTTGGTGCGTATGAACCACATTTTTGTTCGGGCACTCAGCGATTCGACGCGGCCCACCACACCCAAAACATTGTAGCGGTCCTCTCCTCATGTTTGAGTTCATGTCCTTACCCTTCCACTATACCATGGTTTGAAACACAGGTACTAGCATTTTATTATGTAGGACATAGAATTTAGGTATGACCTCCACAGCTTCCTCATAGTACTCTCTGTGCTAAGTTCTACTTCACATACCATATCAATATCTTCTGATGGCTCTTCAATCAATACTTGGTTGATTTTAGCTTACGGTGGTTGTGGTGGTAGAACAGGTGGTGGTAGAGGTGAAGGGTCCTCCTATACCCAGAACATCACCCTAGGCAAATAGGAAGAGTTGGGTTGTCCTGCAGTTGTAGTGATTTGTCCAAGTGGTGCTGGTAAAGCCAATGGAGCTCTAGGTGTTGGCAGCTATGTGCAACTATTTGGAACCTTGGATATTTGCACATTGAAGTGTCATGATTCCCTAATTTTACATAGTGTGCACAATAGAGTAGTGGACTTACTCTTAACTGTGGACATTCGGTGGTAGTGTGATTCAATTTGCACATGGAGCACCACACCAACTCCCTACTACACGGGGCTAAAGATGGTTATGCCCATGCCTAAATGTTTCTCTTTCCTTTACCTTCAATTTCTCTAGTATTGCGTTACTGAGATCACCCACAGTCATGTTTCTGAATTGCTTGCTCAAGTTCCAATCTCTTAGTGACTCAAAACACACGAAGTCGTTGTTTTGCTCAAGTTCCAATCTCTTAGTGACTCGAAACACACGAAGTCATTGTTTTGCCAAAGATATTCTAACATCTTCCGGTTGCGGCAACTCCAGCATATTCTCTTCATATTCAATTTCCAGGTTACAACATGCATCTAGAGTGGCTTGTTGGGCTAGTACCAGATAATCATGCATCTTGTGGTCTGTAACTCCTCTCTAGAAGCAAGGCAATAACTGATTGTCAGTTAACCTCTCCCGTAGTTTGTACCTTAAATTTAAGTGCTTAAGTCGAGACACATAGTCTCTCATATCGACTCCATTTCCTTTTGTTTGATATTGTGCAGCTGTGCAACATGGCTCCATCTGTCACCACTTTTGGTAAAACTGGGCACAAACACATTCTTAAGTCGTGTGAAGTTAACCTTATCCTCGGGTTTGAGGGTTCAGAACCACTGATGCGCTTTCCCTTCTAGGGTCAGTGAGAAAGCATGAATCATTGTCACATCACTAACAAACCCATAGGTTTCACATGTGGATTTAAAAATCTCTACATGTTGAATAGGATCCCCGTCCCCAGAGAATTTTTGGACGAGCTTGGAAATGATGCGTGGCTTCATCTCTGGGAGTGTCGGGATTCTAGAGCAGTGCCTAGTTCCCTGACCATTCCTTGGCCCATTTCTACTGCCATATTCAACAGATTTGCCTTGTGGCTACATTAAGATCAATGGTTGGATCCACCCTTGGTCTTTGAGGAATTGCTCCCCCCTATCTAGACCTCGCCCTCTTCCTGTGTTGACTCTTCTAGGTATCTCCGGTCCATGGGATAGTCTTGCCATTGCACCTTGGAGTGGCTCATCATTAGTTGCCTCTGTACGCCTTTGCAGAATTAAAAGTTCCATGTCCTATAGGAACATAGGATGATTAATCATCTGCTCGATGTCCTTTTTGGTGTACAGATGGTCCTCCACTTCACTCACTGCTCTTGCTAGATTATTCTCTTCTTTTAGGGTTACAAACCCTTCCTCAGCTCTAGGCTATTCATTTATGGGTTTTAAGTTTGGAATTTCTCCCTCACTTCTTCCCATAACTAATTCCGGCTCCTTACCCCGTGATTAGAGTAAGTTTAAACCTCCCATCTCCTTTTCTCAGCCTTTTCTAGATCCTAACTCTACGTCCTCCAAGGTTGGGAAGAATACTTAACCCGTCCTGGCCGCACTTTCCATGTCCCATCTCATTTGGGGGGTGCCAGTGTTTGACAGCCTTAAATTTAACGTTTGGATGGGAACTTCTTGCCTTGGACCAAGTCTAGCACTGGTTGACAGACCCATGCTTGCAAATTGCGCTTCTTCGTTATATGACTGGTTTTGGAGACCAAAAAATCCCCGGGTGATATCAAAGATACCATTGGATCTGGTTAGGGAGGGTGGTTTCTCCTCTTCCCCAAACCCAGAGTACAAAGATACCATTGGATCTGGTTAGGGAGGGTGGTTTCTCCTCTTCCCCAAACCCAGAGTACCTCAGCTCTTCTTCCATGGATTCTTCACTACTAGTTTCAACGGTGGTCAGATTCCTTAAGACACTCAAGTGAGTGCTTACTGAGTGGCCTGAACCCACACATTTTTGATAGGAAGTTCTTGGGTGATTTGATGCACTATCATCAGGTGTAAGAGCGTCTCCGATGAGATTTCCAGACCTTAGTGCATGTATGTATGATTTGATAAGCTACTTTGCTGTCCCAATTAACTTTTGATCAAATTCTGTCGACCTGTTTCGAAGGTAGTGAGATTGCAGAGAATAGTTCACGGCGTGAAGTGTCAGAAAATAGTTCACGTTGTGAACAATTTTTTGCACTTTCACGTATTTAAAATTTTTTGCTCTTGGGATCAGAATTCCACATTACCTTGTTATGGGTGTCAATCTTTTCAAGACCTCCTCCTTAGCCTTAACCTGACTATACCAAGCTCGTGAGTTGGATTTGATTAAGGTGTGAGATTGTAGAAAAAGTTCATGCCATGAAGAGACAAGGTTTCATGTCGTGAAAAATAATGGGTTCACGTTGTGAACAAAAAATGGTTCACGCCGTGAAGGTTCAAAAGATGGTTTACATCGTGAATGATTTGGTTCACGCCATGAAGAGTTCTGAAATAGTTCACGTCGGAACGATTTTCTGCACGTTTACAATTCTTAATTTTTCGACGTTGATGTTGGGAGTGGTTCACGGCATGAAGATGCAAAAAACGGTTCACGTGTGAAAATTTTCCTGTAGTTTCACGTGGGAACTTCCCGCATCAAACTAATGTGATTCTGGGTGCAAAATACTTATCCCCAACAGTTTCCAAAATGATTGTGCCACGTCTAAGGAGTGGAATACAAGCTCAAGGCACAGTTAATGGTTTCTTATTTTTTTGATTTTTGTGAACTTTTAAAAAGAAGAAAAATAGAACACCAACCTGCTCGTTCATGTTGATGATTCCAGTGATGCAAATATCAAAATTAACTAGAAAAAACAGTGAAGCTCTATTCCAAGACCACTCCACCACACACATACACAACAAACACAACCAAATTCTCACGATTTTAACTTCCACACAAATCTTGTCCATTCATTTCCTACATAAGGCATCACCAGAATGCAAAGGCAATCATGAATCCTATGCAATGGGAGCTGAAACTCCAAGAGGAAGGAAGAAACAAAGGTGTTTCCCTGGCAACGGTGCCAAAAATGTTATGGGATACCACACCTCCAAGAGGGAACTCAATGTATTCACCTAAGGGAAGAGCAATAGATCACAACTATCATGGGGCACTTACCAATGCTTCTAACTTGAGTCCCTTGAGACCTCCAAGCTCACTTGTCAAGCTCCAAACCTCCAAGCTCCACCTCCACGCTGTCACCGTAGAGTCGCTCACATCGTTGCATAAGGCAATCACTCCTACACAAGCATGGAAGAGGCACAAATGCTAGAATTCTCTCGCTCAATCTCTCTCAAGACACAAGGAAGAGCTCTCAATAGCACAAAGGGGGATTGTGTCTTTTCATTATGAGAAAATGCCTTATATACATTTGGCCCTTATTCACACTTGGGAGCCCAAAAATTACTTATCTAAGGCCTTGGGTGGCCAATATCTCATAATGTACAACTTTTATAGTGCCTTTTCATGACACTTATTAATGTCCTCAATTGGACGAGCATACTTGTTAATCCAAAATGGGATTAACATCTACTGAGAGACGACCTACTATTCTTAGAAAGCAATATGAGGAGCAAGTTACATAATCTAACCATACATTTCCATTATTCTTGTGCTTCCCACCATTGTGGATTCTTCGAGTTTGAAAGCAACATAAACATCATATGTCGTAGGCAGCTCAACAACCTTTATTATGTGTTGAGCATTTAGTAAAGCTATGTGCAAACTACTGTTCTTCAAGAGGGAATTAATAATGTCAATGACACTGCACAACTTGATCTTGATATCTTCGATCTGGTCTCTCACAATAAACAGACATGCACTGCTTCCTTACTCAAAGCAAACCTTGTAGAATGTGTTCATGTGAGAATCTAGTATGAAACCATAGTCCCCACTAGAGAGAATCTGCACTTCAAGCTTCACTCCCTCGCACCTAATGTTAGTGGACAAAAGATAATTCTGTACCCTTCCAAGCCAAAGTGCTAAAGAATATCTTGCTTGGCAACCTCATAGTATCTTGAATCATGTGTGAATATCATTTTTGTCCCTTTCACTAGTCCAAAAATGGTGATACCCATAGTAATTTTGCTTGGCAATGGAGGAAAGAGTAGAAGAAAGAAAGATACCCACACTGAAATGGAAAAAACAAAATGCTTAAATAAGGTGGAGAATTAGAGAGTATTCCAATCTGTAACTTGAAACTCTAAAATTATTTAATTTTATTATTTTTAAAATAAATTAATAGCGCATTCAATGTAGACCAGTTTCATTGTTATGCCACACATGAAATTCGAATTAATGATTGGGAAGAGGAATAATGTCATCTAAGAATAACCATTAACGACCATATCTTTTACATCCTATGATAAATGACAATTTGAAAACCACCATAATGAATAATATCTCTTAATCCATGATGAGTTAGCAATATTATTTTCCTCATATTAAAGTTGTGGTTATTTTCATCTAGTTTATCAACAAAACACACCAAAAAATAATTTTAAAGGATAACTTTTAAATTATTTACAGTATCCAAGAACGTTCTTTAAATCATTTTTATAATATACTAAATTCTTAGGTACTTTGAATAATCACTATGATTAAGGGACATAAATAAATCAAATATTTTTAAACAATCGGGCTAATAAGTGTCTAGATCACTAGTAGCAAATCTAGAATATTTGAACATATTAGATTCTGAAGAACGACCCAAAAAGTTTTTTTTCTCTGAGCACATGTTCCAAATAGATTAGAAAAATACTTGCATAATTTATGTCCTAAGATGAAATGTTTGAAAACCTAGAATTCCCTCATATTCTAAAAGTATTGAAAATTTTCTCTCCACTTCTTCTTCTTCAGCCGGGGTTGTAGGTGTCTACATTGCCATAGGAAAGGATTTTTCATGCGTAATGAAGAATCCTATGTACACACAAACCCTTGAGTTCTTTAAGAAGTCCCATATCTCGGGTAGAGATTGCGTGCGTAAAGGATGCATTGTGGCTTGGGCCACAAATTTTATACTCTTAGATCTGCCATTTGGTGGTATGCATTATGGTTCCATGACTGCATTATGGTGGTATGCATTATGGTTCCATGACTGCCCCCCCTTGGGATCTTGTGCCTGAGGATCACGTACATAATGGCATTTCGGTGTGGGTGCATCCTCTATCTCTGAGATGTAGGATGGTTTCTCATTATGTCCTCTTTCATGGGAGGTTTGTGCATGTCTTCTAGTTTTTATGCTTTGCTTTTGTTTTGTGTTTGGTGTTTGTCTTTTTGTAGTGAAATACTTGTTTTGCTATTTAGGTGACTATATGGGATGGATCCAGCACTACTGTTGGGTGTTTGAGCTAGAAATTTGGAAGAGGACCATGGTGATTCATCACTTTGCATATGGATACCATGAGAGTGCCAGTGCTAGGACTGAGGTATTCAAGTGTTGGCTCAAAACTTGCCTTGTCTCTTTAGCATTGATCACTTTACTTACAATGGATTGAAGAAATTTATGCATGTGTTGTATATGTGTGCAATATGCAGAAACTATGTTATACATGGTTTGAAGAAAAGTTATGGCTCCACCCGTGTACTTGCTCAAAGTACACTTACCGTTGAGGCTATGTAGATGTGCCAATTGGCATCGATGGCATTTCATCACATTCCACCTGCTCCTTGTTACTCAGTGCCAAGACACCAGCCGAGGAGGAGTGACATGGTAGACTTGAGAGGATTCAGCCTCTACTTGCTTGCTATATGGAGTTCTTATGTAGTCATATAGGTCTTGTCCTTGAGATCGGTTGTGATATTGCACCCATTCTCAAGGCATGCCTTTGTTTGGGGCGTCCATGGGGATGCAGATGATCACAATATTATTACTACATATGTTCAGCCTCTTATCTTGGGTGCTTCAAACTTGAGGGGTGAGGAGGTTCATGCTCTTGTAAGGGAGATGCCCTGTGATGACTTGTGAGGACCTATCCCTGCATTAGTGTTCTCCCTTACATGATAGTGACTTTGTTTTACTACTTGTGGATTACACTATGATATTTTGATGAGACGACTCGACCAATTTCTTGGTTGCATGTTATGCATGGATATAACACTAGGGATTTGACATTATCAAATTATTTATGGCTTTTTTGCCATGGTTTAATGCTTTATGGCATCCATGTTTTCTTGCACTCTTGAAGAGAATCATGTGTGGAGGGAATTACATAATTGCTTGAACTTCTTTAATTTTTATATTCTGCTAGAGTATGCGGAGGTGGTTATAGAGTGTATGGTTGGGGACCCCTGATATAATTAGATCTCTTGTGAGAATCAAGGGAAATGTTGCTTAATTCTTGACGATGAGTGCGACTCGATATACTCTAGTTGTGATTGAAAATCCATTGATTTGAACTAGCTTTTATGTTTAGGACCACAATTATTTTGGTTGATGGTCACTTGGTAATGCTATGAACCTAAAGTCTTCTTATTATGAGAGTCGGTTCTCATGGTTTGTTGTTGTATCTTCTTTTGGAGGGGCCTTGCAAATATGAATGGGTCCATAGTTTGTATGTTTGATGACATATTAGGCATATTGTGGCATGAAGGAGTAATTAACAAAATTTTTTAAATGTATTAATGTTGGTATAAAAAGGTTGGCTAGAAATTAGATTTGAACTTTGTTAGAATGTCTTCGAGAGATGGCTAACAATAAATGGTGGTCTGTGGTCTCAATTGCCATCAAATCTATTTTTCGTGGCTTCGAAATTTACTGTCCTTAGGAATTGTTGGAAAGGTCCTTGCAAATGAGGACTTGGAAATTTGATGGTGGCAAGATTCTAACAAATGGAGGTATCAATTGCCATCAACTCTATATTTTAGGCTTCTACAATTGACAAGATTCGCT
Source organism: Cibotium barometz (assembly GCF_041138505.1). Lineage (NCBI taxonomy): Eukaryota > Viridiplantae > Streptophyta > Polypodiopsida > Cyatheales > Cibotiaceae > Cibotium > Cibotium barometz. The sequence goes on from NC_141046.1 coordinate 13,888,387, forward strand.
CGTTCTTTGTGTTACTTTCTCCCACTTGCTCATTGTTTGGTGTACCTCGTCACCCTATTATTATGGCCATGATGAAAGCACTAACAAGATTATCTATGCTATCCTAACCAAAACAGTCGAAGCCTCATAAAATGACTAGGAATATATTTCATCACTAAGGGCCTATTTTATAGAAGCATGGATAGGTGGTCTCAAAAGTATTTTTTTAGGTGCCTAAATGTATTGAAAGTAAGGTGGGAGTTAAATTTCAAAAACAAAATTAGAATGTCCCACTCTCTTGTAAGGTGGGTGTTAAATTTTAGAAACAAAATTAGAACATCCCACTCTTTTTTTAGGTGCCTAAATGTATTGAAAGTAAGGTGGGAGTTAAATTTCAAAAACAAAATTAGAATGTCCCACTCTCTTGTAAGGTGGGTGTTAAATTTTAGAAACAAAATTAGAACATCCCACTCTCTTGTAATTGTTACATGGACCCACCTACTCTTGTGTGGGCTTTGATGCTATTGGAGGAACTCTCTCTCTCTCTCTCTCTCTCTCCCCCCCCTCCATGATTACCAAAAATTGGTATCAAAGCCTTGCCACTAGCCAATTGATATCTTGCATTAGTTATAATTACCCCATTTCTCTCCATCTACCCCAGTGGAGTCTAAGTTTCTCACTCCACTTGGCCATGTCATCACTTGGAGGGCCTTCCTAGCTGTAGGTTGGTTGGAGGCATCGATAAAACTCTCAATGCATCGCCAAGATGGTAGAATTGTTATCAATAGCCACTTTTTCTATTTTGGGGCAAGATGAATAGAGTATCATACTTTTATTGGAGCTAGCCTTAGGAGCTTCTCTATACGTTGAACACGTCTCTAGCATCAGAAGTAAGAGAAAATGGCTCTAGCATATAGATCTGTGAACTGTGCAATCCACAAAGAGTTTATTTGGTAATGTGGTTATTTATTCATGCTTAAACCATCTACTAAATGAGATGGTTAAGGGGTTGAACCTCAAACTAACCCATTTCTCCTCATATCCCTAAGAGCATTTGATGCTCCAAGATGTTATGTTTTCAACACGAGAAAATGAGTCAAGCTAACTAGTCAACCTGATCCCTAATCATATTTCTTTTAAACCCTTGGTGGTCCACTCATGCCATTGATGACTTGCTATATAAACCGTGGTCCACTCATGCCATTGATGACTTGATATATAAGCTCCTATCACATCATCATAAAATCCCTTTATTTAAGTGCTTCAAATACTCACTCCAACTCACCTTATTTTCTACTCATACACTTGGGGTGTAAAAATTAATCACTGCTTAATCTTTTCATCTTGCACTAATCAAACCAAGTTTTTTTAAATCAATAGACACTACCCTTGAGCTATAATCAAAGTGGTAAGACCTTGCTCAATGGATCCCTAAGGGTCACACTGATAAGTTTGACGTGAAAGGTTTTCACACTTGGCAAACCAAGGTGAAGTTTGTATTGATGAAAAAGGGACTTTGGAACATTGCAAATTGGAAGGACAATAAACCAACCACTAGAGGGGGATAATGAAACACTATGGATCACAAATAATGAAAAATATTTTACAATTATAGTCTTAGGTTTAAGTGACACAAACATACACACTCACTAAGGCTAAGAGTGCACATGAGGCATGGGACACCCTTGACACAATTTTTGGGGAAAAAAGGAAACATTCAAAGAGGATTAAAAATCCAATTTATGAGATTAAAATGAAGTTATCTAACAACCTCCTAGAGCACATAAATTACATGAAGAGTCTTATGGCTCAAGTTGTACTATAGGTGAAACAATAGATAAATAAGATGCCATAGCAGTACTTCTTAAAAGTATGCCTAGTGAGGACTAATCACATCTTATGTCCACTTTGAAAAACTTGCCATAACCTAAGCTAAATGGTGTGGAGACAAAACTACTTGAAGAGTACAAGAGATTGCAAGAGAAGCAAATCTTAATTCATAATCATGACAAGGCATTCTATATAAAGAAAAAGTTCATCAATAATAACAAAGGCTCCTCCATTAAGAACTCCAAGAAGAGCCACATCAACATAAAAAAATAAGACTTGTGGGTTTTGTGGAAAGATCACATCAAAGAGAATTGCATCCTAAAGAACAAGGTTTGAGCTCTCCTTTGTAGGGAAGAAAAGCTGAAGAAGACTAGGAGAAGGAGGCCTCACATGAGGCAAACTATGTTGCTAATAAATGGGCTTTCTAAAGAAGCCTAGGACCATGACCCTCATCTTTGAATACCCCATAGCACGGTCTCTTACATATGCCTTTATTTATATTAAGAGGCAATAGACTATCTTCAAATCTATAGCGTAGTGCCTCAAATAACTGACCACTAGGTAGCGGGATATTTGTTGAGGGGTATTTGTTAGTAGACATAATGTCTTTGTAGTAGACATAATGTTCGCCAAATGTCTTGGTTACTTGTTTTTTGAAGGGTCATGTGGTCTAAGGTTAAAATCAGTTATAGCATTGGCATTTATCCTATTTACTTGTAACAATTTGGGAATCTACTAGGAATTTGGAGTTGTCGCATGGACCTAGGGGTATTGAATGCATGGACTATGTTAAATTTTGGGCCTAGAATTAGGAGAGAGAACGTAGGAGTTGATTGAGAATATTCTTGACATCATTCATTATATATTTGATGCTTGTACTTGGCCTATTTAAGAGGCACACATCTCATAAAGAAATAGACTTAATCTCTTCTCCATTTTGTTGTCATCATTATGCTAATCTCTTATGCTTAACCCAATCATTTGTGCTTAAGTCCTAGTCTCTCTTGAATCATGTATATCCATGGCATTCCTTGATGCATATGAGTATCCATGATTTACCAACATGTATCAAGACCTCATAGTTAGTCTAAGAGAGTTTAGAGATCTAAACCACTAGCTTGCTTTCAACAAGGAAAAGTCCGAATGTACAAAGGGTAATTGTTCCATCAAATTTAGTCATCATCATTGCGGATGAGTGTATATTGTATAAGAATTAAGTATTCTTTAAATAGGTTGTCTTGTTCCATCAAATCTTAGTTGTCCCATCAAATTTGGTCATCATTCTTGAGATAACTGTATACCTTATAAGCATTGAGTATTCTTTAACAAGATCTCACGTTCCATCGAATTTGGTCATCATCCTTGAGATAAGTGTATACCTTATAAGTATTGAGCATTCTTTAATACAATATTAACAATTAATATCCAATCTATGTTTCCTCTTTGCATACTCTATGTTATGTTGAGTGTGTGTGTGTGTGTGTGTGTGTGTGTGTGTGTGCGCGCGCGTGTGTGTGTCCTTTTCTCTATTGGATTTTAACTTGACTCGCAATCCTACATTAGACACTCTAATTCTGAATTACCTAAAGCATTTTTAGCTCAGACTAGTCTAGCCACCACTGTCTAACTATTTTGTTGTGTTAGTTTAGTCCACCAACACTTTTAGTGATCTTGATAATACACCACAATTATTACTTAAACAAAAGTTAGATGTGGTTTCTTTTGGTATCTAAGCACTCATCCTCAAGAAATGTGGTGAATGAGAGGGAAGTGCTTAGGGAGCTTAGGGAGCGTGAATAGTTAGAGGAGCAAGTACAAGGTTACATGGCCAATAATTTTAACAACTAATTCCCTATTTTCAAGGGAAGAAAATGTTAGATATTTATGGTAGTACTACAGCGAGGCCATATATTTATGCCATGGGCACCTTTTGTCCCACTCAATTTTTTCCCATGGCCATCTAGGTGTGAACAGATATCTTAGGGTTAGCTAGTATATAAGCAACCTCATCCACTATTTAGGGTTTCTCCTCATTTGTACTTTCTCCTTTTTATACTTATTACAGAGCTCTTCATCTCTCTCCCCTTTAAGCTAGCCATTCTATCTCACACTCTATACCCTTGTGTTTTCATTGAGCATTGTGTGCATGTGAGTTCATCTCTCTCCTTTTTAAGCTAACCATTCTCTCTCCACTCTATACCCTTGTGTTCTCATTGAGCATTGTGTGCATGTGAGTTCATCTCTCTCCCCTTTAAGTTAACCATTCTCTCTCATACTCTACACCCTTGTGTTCTCGTTGAGCATTGTGCACATGTGAGCTTATCTTTCTCCCCTTTAAGCTATCCATTCTCTCTCATACTCTACACCCTTGTGTTCTCGTTGAGCATTGTGCACATGTGAGCTTATCTTTCTCCCCTTTAAGCTATCCATTCTCTCTCATACTCTACACCCTTGTGTTCTCGTTGAGCATTGTGCACATGTGAGCTTATCTTTCTCCCCTTTAAGCTATCCATTCTCTCTCACACTCTACACCTTTGTGTTCTCATTGAGCATTGTTTGCATGTGAGTTCATCTTTCTCCCCTTAGCTAGCCATTCTTTATTACACTCTACACCCTTGTGTTCTCATTGGAGCATTGTGTGTGTGTGAGGTTAGCTCCATTGTAAGCTAATAGTGGTATCAGAGTAGGCATCAAGCTTTGGTATTTTTTAAAGATTTTGATGAAGCTATATGCTCTTATCGGTGGTTCACTGCTTCCAACAGTGAAGGAGGTGGTTTTTGGTATTTCTTCCAATGTTAAAGCAAGAGGATAGATAGCTCGTTTAACTCTCTATAGTTGTCTCTTCAGTAGTCAGCTTATTAATTAGCTTAAATAACATTTCCAATAATCATGCATCTATAGTCATCTCTATTGGTTTATCATTTGTCTCCAATAGTGAGCTTCCTCTCTAGTCTAGTCTGCAGTCATTCAACCTACTATGGCTCATGGTATCCAACATCCACCATCACCATCTCCATGGGAGATTGAATCCTCAAGTTGTAACATGGTATCAGGGCTAGTCTCTTGCTCCGTATAGCTTAGCATTCATATCCTTCAACTCACATTTTCAACCCACATTGCATTAATCTCAGCTCACTAGTAGCCATTATGGGGTCTACAGTAGTACAAATCTCAGTGCGTTTGATCCACTGTAGTAGCTACGAAGAGGAAAAAACTAGTCTGGTCTATGTTCAAACTTACATCGATTTCAGTAGGTTATTGAGCTACTAGTGTGAGGGCTTTATCCAAAAGTATTCATCAAGGGAACCAACCCTATGCAACCATATCAAAAACATATTTTATTTTCTCAATCAAGGTCTCCAATTTTTTCCTCTATAAATCACAAGATTAAGTACTTAATCATTGTTATTAACATTTTATTGGCATAAGTTGGGCCAAATTAATGTTAAAATTGGATAATTGGTGTATCAATCTACTATGGTTGGGAATCTCTCTCTTGCATCAAAATCCATCTCACTCATTTGCATGGCTCAATTTGACTACCTTTTCATCGCATTTATTAGCACATAGTTTGCATCTTAATCACTTGTATTAGTTTGAAATCAGTCCTCATCACATTTAGTGCATTTTTAGCACATAGTTTGCATCTTAATCACTTGTATTAGCTTGAAATCAGTCATTGCATTTAGTGTATTTTTAGCACATAGTCTGAAAAGGTGCTCAATTAAAGTACCTTTTCACTGCATTTTAGTGCATTTTTAGCACATGGTTAGTATCTTAATCACTTGTATTAGCTTAAAATCAGTCATTGCACAAAACATTATAGCTTATTACCAATATTGTATGAGATTAGACACTTAGTCTACTAGTGAAGCAAAACACACAAGCTCATTAGTAATACCTTCTCAAATGACACATTAAAATCATTGCAAAGATGTACTAAAAATTCTCCTAACATGCCTAAAACACACAACCATGAGGTGACCAGATTGTAAAGCATGGCACCCATACATGAAGATGCAAAGGCACTTAGAGAAAAAGAAACAAAGCATCAAGAAAAAGCATCGAGCACAAGTGACATCAAGAGGAAGGTCTATAACAAAGGCACAATGAAGAAAACAATTATAAAAGTCAAGTGCATAAGCACTCTGCAAAAAGTGAAAAATTTCAAAGGAATAATCAATCAATATATTAACTTCCAAGATGCTATTATTTTATAAAACTTGGTTACACAAATAACGAATGTCATACAACAAACACAAACCAAAGGTTGTGTGTGATTTCTACAAAAAAGTTGGTCACCTAGAAGAAGATCGCTACCATATAAAGAATCGAGCAAACTACATCGAGGTCAAAGATGCTACAAATGAAGGCAAAGGTTGTGTGTGATTTCTACAAAAAAGTTGGTCACCTAGAAGAAGATCGCTACCATATAAAGAATCGAGCAAACTACATCGAGGTCAAAGATGCTACAAATGAAGGCAAAGAAAGACTCTTCTACTAGAGAAAGAACCGTAGTGTTTCTCACCCCTCATATCTCTACAAAAAGTGTTGTAATTAGCCTCTAAGACCATATGGTACACTCGAGCTAAAATTTATAGCCAAAGTAGCTATAGTGCCAAAGTAGCCTAGCAAAAGAGGAGAGAGAGAGAGGAAGAGTGAAAGTTTAAACATTATACCCAATCTAGCATTAGGGGTGTTGAAATAAGTGATGCGTCAGTGTGCCAAGTCACCTAGCTAAAGAATTCCCATAAGCTCAAAGAAAGCCTTGTTATACCTATCTCATATAAAAGGAGTCACTTTCAAACAATGAAATGAAGCAGGCTCTCAAGCCTCTTTATGAGAACAAGCCTTAATATTGTAACCTAATTGTGATTGATTCTTCTACTTAATTACTTTAGTAGTTAATTATCATGTTTATGCTTGGGTATTATCCACCTTAGCTCAGCGTAGCACTAATTATCATGTTTATGCTTGGGTATTATCCACCTTAGCTCAGCGTAGCACTAATCATATTATAATTAATATAGGATTAATTCAACATCACCATCTCCATTTCCATCTCCATCTCCATGGGAGCTTGAATCCTCAAGTTGTAACACAGTATCAAAGCTAGTCACTTGCTCCCTATAGCTTAGCATTCATCTCCTTCAGCTCACATTGCATTAAGGTCAGCTCATTAGTCATTATCTCTCACTTAATCCCAACCTTATCTTCCACCCATGAGAGAGGCTAAGATTATAGTCTTGTTCTCCCTATCCTTGTTGCAACCATTATCCAAAAAAATATAGGGGGATATTCTTCACCTTTACCGCCACAATAAGTTGAAATTAGGGTTATGGGCATGGACACATGAGCAAGGGGAGAGCTATGGTGGATGAAATGTGAAGGAAGCCATGGATTTGTGCATGGGGAAGAAGAGTTAGTGTGCTTAATCAACTTAGGAAAGCGTAAACAAGAGACCACGACTTGGATGAACCAAAATGAGTTATCTCTCTTCATTAGCATGTGGCTCTTAATATAGCCAAAGGTTAAAAATCATGTGGATTCAAATGGTGCCACCTCACCATCTCTATCCTCCACACACATTGATAATATCTCATCTCCACCATCTAGGAGTGGATTCACATGCTCTCTTCACACCCCCCTTAGTAGAACTTGAGCATCTTTTTGGCACCACATTTCCAACACCCCCCCTTGGTGCCATCTTGGACACTTGGGTGAGAGATACACAACATAGGCATCTAGGCCTAACCAGGCATCTTGGCCTCACACACAACTAGGCATCTTGACCTTACACATAAGCTAGGCATCTTTGCCTTACAACAATCTACCATGACCACATCATCGATGCCAGCAGGGTAGAGACAATACAAATGGTACAAGGGGCTCTCCATTTGTCCCAACTTCCCACATGTGGTACATTCAAGCTTTGGTTTGTTCTTGAACTTGCATGTGTTAATTGTGTGACCCAACTTGCCACAATGATTGCATCTAGGCTTAAATTCCCTTTTACTAGCATAGAGTGCCAAGTCCCTTGATGAGGGCACTCTATTTTCATACTTTCTTTTCGTCTTTTTCTCATGTTCAAGCAATGAAGCTTGTACATCATTTTAGGTTAAGTTAGAGTTGTTAGACAAGATTTCAACTATGTTAGCATACTCTTCTTTCCTTTCACAACTAGTAAGTAAAATAGCTTTAGCTTCATCATCATCAAGTACTTTACCAATGGTAGCAAGTTGTTTGATACTTTTATACTTGTTGATGTGGCTTGTTAGATCAAGACTATTACCTAGGTTGAGTTGATAAAATTGCATGAGCAAGTAAACTTTGGAGTGCTTTGCTTATGTATCAAATAGTGTGTTTAGCTCTTCCCATGCCTCCTTGGCCTTCTCAATCCCAGTGATATGATGAATTTTCTCATCATCTACCTTATGTCTGGATTATCCCTTAAGTATTGTGATTAGAATTTTTAATCGAGCTTCTCAAGATTTTGGCTATGGCAGCTGGGGTATCCTCTGCTTTTTCAATTGGTGTGACCAGCTCCTTGTGTCATTTGAGAAACCCTCTTGTGATTCTCTAGAGAACTTTAGGACGACCCTCTCTGTAGGAGGAATTAGGGCATCTCCTCATCTACAGCCCGTAGGAGGTGAAATGGCACAGTGGAGTAAGCATGATACAGCTCTGTCAATTTTGCTAGTTATGCTCCACAATGTCGACCGGCTTGTTAGGGCAAATGTGTGCCTATCAATTGGGAAGATTTTGCATCAAAAACATTTGAAAAAAGTGGACTGTAGCTCCGGCTATGACAAAAGACCAGTAGGTGGTCAAGCTTCCATGGAAGCTTGAAATGGATAAGATTAGGATTATGAGATGATTAGTGGAGGATTATGATAAGGGGCTCAAGGAATGAATGGGGGGATGATGAAGGATGTTTCTAGTATCAGAATGGCTTTGATACCAAGTTGAAATTAGGGTTCTAGGCATGGATACATGAGCAAGGGGAGAGCTATGGTGGATGAAATGTGAAGGAAGCCATGGATTTGTGCATGGGGAAGAAGAGTTAGTGTGCTTAATCAACTTAGGGAAGCATAAACAAGAGACCATGACTTGGATAAACCAAAAATGAGTTATCTCTCTTCATTAGCATGTGGCTCTTAATATAGCCAAAGGTTACAAATCATGTGGATTCAAATGGTGCCACCTCACCATCTCTATCCTCCACACACATTGATAATATCTCATCTCCACACACATTGATAATATCTCATCTAGGAGTGGATTCACATTCTCTCTTCACACCCCCCCTTAGTACAAGAACTTGAGCATCTTGGCACCACATTTCCAACACAATAGCCCATTGACAATGCCCTCCCTAGAATGGTCTTTTCAACCATTATCCAACTATGCTTGCAATCATGCTAATCCCTCTTAGGATCTTTGTAGACATCATACAAGGGGTCTATAGCACAAATCTCAGCAGGTTTGATCCACTGTAGTAGCTACAAAGAGGGAAAAACTAGTCGGGTCTATGTTCAAATCTGTGCCAATTTCTATAAGTTATCGAGCTGGTGTGAGGGCTTTATCTAAAGGTGTTCATCAAGGGCATCAACCCTATGCAAAAACCCTTATATCAAAAACACCTTTGATTTACTCAATTAAGGCCTCCAATTTCTATTACAAGATTAGGGCCTTACTCATTATTATTATTAAGGCTTAACTAGCATAAATTAGGCCAAATGAATGTTAAAATTGGATAGTTGGAGTATCAATCTACGATGGGAAGCTCTCTCTTACATCAAAATCCATCTCACACATTTGAATGGCTCAATTTGAGTACATTTTCACTGCATGCATTTTTAGCACATAGTTTACATCTTAATCACTTGTATTAGCTTAAAATCACTCATTTTTCATTGCATGAAAAATCAAATCTCATTGCCAATCTTGTATGAGATTGGACACTACCAGTGAATAAAAACATAAGCTCATTGTTGGTAAGACCTTCTCAAACGGCAAGTATTTTGCATCTCATGACAGTATATGGGGGGAAGGGGTGCATCCTTGAGTAAACATGCATGGGTACACACATCTGCATACACATCAAAATAATTGTAAAGATGCACTAAAATTTTTACTAAGCATGCCTAAAAGACACAAGCATGAGGTGATTGACCAGATTGCAAAGCATGGCACCCATACATGAAGATGTAAAGGCGCAAAGAAGAAGCAAAGCACCAAGAAAAAGCATCAAGCACAAGTGGAATCAAGAGGAAGGTCTACACTAACTACAGACTCTCTCTCTCTCTCTCTCTCTCTCTCTCTCTCTCTCTCTCTCTCTCTCTCTCTCTCTCTCTTTTGAGTCCTCTTCGTGGGGGGGTGAGGACTCATGCGTGGTCAGCATCCCAAAAGAGGGTTTTGTAGTGATGAGCCCATTTGGCTAGATTTATAAGCTTACCCTTGAGGTTGTCTTTGAATGGTTGTATAAGCTCTGACATTTGTGGTACTTCCTCTTGGTTTGGCGATGAGGTTGAGGGGTGGGTTGGAACTTTGTGGACGAGGCTCTTGTCATTAAAAGGATTGGGAAAATGGAGCTTTTGAGTGCCCATGTTTTATCTGTGGGCAAGTCCATAGGATTTAGTTGACGAAGAGGGGACTTGCTTCCTCGTTGGTTGCCAAACCATCTATGTCAATTGGATAGTTACTGGCTTGGTTTGTGTGGTTTGGGCCAAATTTTCAAGGTTATTATGTGGGACCCAAATGATGGAGTTGCCATCATTAAAGCTTTGGGCTTCTAAGAGATGTTTGAGTGCCCATCGTTGCCGAGTGATGAGGGCCCGTGGGTTGACAAGTTGTCTTAGTGTTTTGTCGAAGTGGATTTGAGCGACGAGTAGGTTGTCGCGACATTGAGGACAAGCTTTAGATTTGGGCTTTAGGAGCTGCATTTGTGTGTTTCCTTCATGGAAGCCTTGAGCTTTGAGCATGTTAGAAGCAGGTGATCGGGGACTACTAGCCAATGGTGAAGGTTTGGCTTTTAGCGTTGGTTTTCTTTTCGTGCTCGTGTTTCTGAGATGGCCATTTTGGGATCCAAAGTTTTGATGTAGCCATCATAGAATCCTTGAGCTACAAGAAGATTCTTGGGCACCCATCATTGATTGTCATGATAGTGGAAAGAAATCGGGGTGCTTGCGGTGTGGATGGTTGAGGATGTGGAGTTAAGGGTGTTTGTCAACGACGACGAGGCTTGATTGGTAGTATTGGATGGTGTCGACAATTCCCTTTTGACTAGCTTTGGTGAGGCATGGGGTGTGACAACATGGGAGACTGCCGGTTATGAGGATATGACTTGAATGTGGAGGGCAGTCGAGGGTGAGGCTGTGTGTATGATTTCCTCTTGTGGACACAAGAGGACTATGGCTTTTTTGCCATTGACTTCCATGGTGACCGTTTCTTCTCACCAATTGATTTGGCAACAATGAGTGGAATCAATCCACTCTTTTCCAATTATAATCTGCCCTTAGAGTGCTCCTGTAAATATGACATGAAATCTGCACTCCAACTAGTTATTTCCTATGGATATACCCAACACTCATTAGACACATTTCATGTGAGATTTGAATGTAAGTGCTTTCAGGTGTAAGTGTGGGTTTTCCAAGAGTTTTCCATGCCTCCAAGAATATGATATTGGTGTGGACCATAGGATATATGTAGGCTTACCACCGTTGTAGACCATTCTCAATTTGGGAGTCTAATCCATATTCTTGGTGGGTTTAGTTCTTGTGGTAGTTCGGGGGCGGTGAAAGACTTACCAGTTTTTGTGGGGGTGAAAGAGTACCCTTTGTGGATGCAGTTGGTGCTAGCATAGGATCGAAGACAAGGGACTCTCCTTCCGAGAGGATCATCATTACTTTTCCCATGGGAAGCTTGAGGGTAGCTATGTTGTTAGCTGAGGTTATTGTACGTGGGACGTTCTAGACCCACCACCTCCCTCCAAGGATGACTGCTTCTTTGGTCTCAACTATGGGAACCACATAAAACTTACAAGCCAATGGATTAGAGACACTATGCACCATTTATGTGAAAGACCCAAGACTTCGTATCCATTTTCTGCTTAGGTAGTTGAATTTTGGCATGAGCACTGTGAAAAGATGGTTTGCCTAAGGAGACCCATGTTTCCCATGGCAAAAGATTGTGGCTAGCTGTTGGAGACAGCAAGGCATGCTTTCATTACATATTTCTGCCAAAGTGGAAATCTAACACCATACATGAAGTGTTATGGTTATGTGTTGGGGAACTATGCTTACACTTGGGGTGTTAAGCGAGGCAAAGGCCTTGTAGGGTTCATGAAGGGCATGGTTACATGTTGGGGAATTGTGCTTACACTCGGGGTGTTAAGCGAGGCAAAGGCCTTGTAGGTTTCATGAAGGTACTGGGAGGTTGGGACCACAAATTGCATTCTTAGTTTGCGATTTGGGAATGTATCAAGTGTAGCTAGGATTTTCATCTAGTCATGGTGGTCAGGTTTGTTTTGTCATTAACAGAAAGCGACTGTGTATGGCTCCCGCACATCATCAAGGATTTGATGACAAGCTTTGTAAACAAAGAGATCGTTAGTCTTGGCTGTGGTCACAAAGTCTTCGGCGAAGGGACCTCTCATCATGGGATGTGTCTTCCATGTACATAAGTTCACTTTGACCATGCAATCCCATTTATGGAGGTAGACATGATCTATGTCCTAGTCATGGACTAGTCAAGTCAGTCTCATGAAGGGTCTTCCCCAGGATGCTGTCATAGCCACCGTGAGTAAAGTTCATGACTATAAATGTGTGTTTGAAGCTCATGTCAATGACTTTAATCTTGAGGTCCTTCACTAGTCCAAGGGGTTTTGCGGATGTCCCAACCGCAAGCCCATCACTTCTACATGTTGGATGACTTTTATCAAAAGAAGGAGCGAACTCATAACAAATTAGACAAGGTTTCATAGTGAGTGAACACCTCACCCTTCTCCTTCATGAAGTATACCCACACTTTCCTTGTGTGGTCATTAATAAATGTCACATAATACCTGCAGCCTCCCATAGACATGGTCTTCGTAGGACCCCATACATCTGAATGCACAACATCTAGTGTATTTCTGCTCACATTTCTGTTATGTGGAAATACATGCTTTGTTTGCTTTCCAAATTGGCATGCTTTACATATTCTCTGCATACCTTCAACTTTAAATTTTGGCAGCCCTGTCTCACAATTCCTTTAGTCTGCATAGACTTCATTCTCTGCACATTCACATGTCCAATTCTTTTATGCCAAATGTCTGTGTCTGCAACAATTCCTGAACCATTTGCAAACATTGGAGCACTCACTTCAGGCATGTTTACATTCAACGTAAACATTTTGCCCACTCTGTTGCCTTTTGCAACCAACCTGCACTTGTCTTTAAAGTCTTCAACATAACAACCATCAGGGTTAAATCGAACTTGCAAACCCTGCTCAATCATCTGGCCAACTGAAACCAGATTCCTTGTTATGTTTGGAACATGAAGTACATCTGCAAGGTACTTCACTTTGCCATCATGCAGCATAACAAACAACCTTTCATTATCCTCATTGTTTCTGCTTGAGGATGCATAGTTGTTTTGCTGCAATTTCCCATTTTGCATGTCAGCTTGCTTCTTATAACAATCTGCCTACACATGTCCAGGCTTACCACAATAAAAGCATCCACGTGTATTATTATATTGCCTTTGCCAATTTCCACGACCTCTTTGACTCCCCCTGCCTCTGAATTGGCCTCTTCCACCTGCGTGTTGTTGTTGTTGTGTGAATTCTAGGACTGTTGTTGTTGCTGGTGCTGCTGGCCATAATTCTGATTACCTGTTTAGCCACCTCCTTGGCCACGTCCATGGCCTCCTCTACCTCGTCCTCTTCCTGAACTTGTGTAGAAGGCCTGTTGCTCTAAAATGTTTTTGTTTTGTGAAGACTGTTGGTCTTCACCCAAGCTCTTCTCTTCTATAATCAACATAGACACCAAATTTGTAAAATTGGAAATGTTTTCCCGAGTCTAAAGAATATACATCTTGAACGCCTTGCATTGTGGCCCGAGACCACGTAGACAGACTTCCACCTTATCATCATCATCTACTGAAACACCAATAGATGCAAGGGATTCCACAATACCCTTTATCTTCAATGCATAGTAGTCATTCAGAGACATACTCTTTTTCTCCACAGTATGAAGTTCATTCTTTAACTGTATCTTTCGTGCCTTGGTATTTGTTTCATAAAGTTTTACCAAGGTGTCCCGCGCCTGGGGACTTGGCATCCTGAATGTGCCCAATCTTGGTGTCCGATAGAGAGCCAATACATAACTTTTCTGGCTCCTTGAATCCAATCCTTGAACTCTTTCATATCGGTAGTAGTAATCTCCAGTATCTCGAGTGCCTCTTCATGCTCACCTTCTATGTAGTCCCAATAACCCTTTCCCATCAGGAAATTCGTCAACCTGAACCTCCAAGCAAGGAAGTTGTTCTTATCAAGCTTCTCACCACCATCTCCGCCCACCACCGCCCAACCCAGCCCAGCCCAGCCCCTCTCTTTCTCTCTCTCTCTCTCTCTCTCTCCTTGTCCCACCACCGCCCAACCCATACTACCCTCTCTGTGCTTCTCCCCCCCTCTTCCCTCCCTTTCACTCTCCAACCCTCTCTATCTCTCCTTCTCTCACACTCCCTCTCTCTCCTCTCCCTTTCTCTCTCCCACCCTCCCTCTCTCTCCTTCTCTCTCCCACCCTCTCTGTGCTTCTCCCCCCCTCTTCCCTCCCTTTCACTCTCCAACCCTCTCTATCTCTCCTTCTCTCACACTCCCTCTCTCTCCTCTCCCTTTCTCTCTCCCACCCTCCCTCTCTCTCCTTCTCTCTCCCTCCCTCCTCTCCTTCTCCCATCCTCTTTCCTCTCTCCTCTCCCTCCCTCCCTTTCTCTTTCCCACCCCTCCTCTCTCTCCTTATCCTACCCTCCCTCTCCCACCTCTCTCTCCCTTCCTTTCTCTCTTCCACCCTCCCTCTCTCTCCTTCTCCCGCCCTCCCTCTCTCTCCTCTCTCTCCCTTCCTTTCTCTCTCCCTCTCTCTCCTCTCTCTCCCTCCCTTTCACTCTCCCACCCTTCCCACCCTTTCGCTCTCCCACCCTTCCCTCCCTCCTCTCCTTCTCCCACCCTCTTCCCTCTCTCCTCTCCCTCCCTCCCTTTCTCTCTCCCACCCTCCCTCTCTCTCCTTCTCCCACACCCCCTCTCTCTCATCTCTCCTACCCTCCCTCTATCTCCTCTCTCTCCATTTCTTTCTCTCTCCCACCCTCCCTCTCTCTCCTCTCTCTCTCTCCCACCCTCCCTCTCTCTCCTCTCTCTCTCTCTCCCTCCCTTTCACTCTCCCACCCTTCCCTCCCTCCTCTCCTTCTCCCACCCTCTTCCCTCTCTTCTCTCCCTCCCTCCCTTTCTCTCTCCCACCCTCCCTCTCTCTCCTCCCTCTTCCTTCCTTTCTCTCTCCCACCCTCCCTCTCTCTCCTTCTCCCACCCTCCCTCTCTCTCCCTCCATTTCGCTCTCCCACCCTCCCTTCTCTCCTTCTCCCACCCTCTTCCCTCTCTCTCTCCTTCTCTCACCACCGCCTAGCCCACACTACCCTCTCTCTCCTTCTCCCACCCTCCCCCTCTCTCTTCCCTCCCCCTCTCTCTTCCCTCCCTTTCACACTCCCACCCTCCCTCTCTCTCCTTGTCCCACCCTCCCTATACATAATCTCTTCATCCAGATGTTATTACATGTGGATGTTATTGCATCTGGATGTTATTATATGTGCATGTGATTGCATGGTACTCCATGCCCTTTGCACGTGATTTTATAGCATTTAAAGCCTTTGCATGTGATTTTATAGCATTTAAAGCCTTTGCATGTGACGGAATATCATTGCATGTACAATTAACAAGGTGAATAATTTCAAGATTTTTACATACAAGCTATTTACTATGCCTTACGTAAGTAGCAATGAAGAATGTAAATTTATTAAGGTCAATAATTTTTCAATTATGATTGAGATCATGGCCTAATTATTCGAGAGGAAGAGGGAGTGAGAGAGATAAGAACATGACGCTGCTATTCAAAACATACAATAAACCAAGAATTTGATATAATTAATCATAACAACAACAAACCCATAATTAATACAAAACACACGGCGATCTATAGTTGAAACCACTTTATTACAGAAAAAGGTTATTACATGGGCTACTGCAATCTAACATTGTTTAAAATTGAAAACATACTATAACTACATGGGCTACTGCAATCTAACATTGTTTAAAATTGAAAACATACTATAACTACCTACGAATCCTACACACCTACACTTTTTTCGGCTACTTTATTCTTTAACTCCTCCCGTAAGGTCTCCTCCGTCTCTTCAGCAATATATCCGAAACTTCGCCAAACAAGTACCAATGACGCTTCCAATATTCATGTTCCATACGAACAAATCTCCATAATCAATAGACTCATCCACTAGCATCTTTGTCCAAAGATTGTGGGCCTCTACCGTGATTATGAGATATTCTGTTGCATCTCTGCCCATTTTGTTGTATAAATCTTTGCAAACCCTTTCCGGGGTTTCCTTCAGAGTATAGCTAGGGCCATTAGAAGAAGCCATTAGAGATGAACAAAGGTAGGTGATGGTCGTGGTGGTGAGGGTTGTAAGGAAGACAACGATAGAGAGGGAGAGAAATAAAATGAGAGGGTGAGGGAGGCAACAAGAGGGAGAGGGAGACAACAAGATTTGGAATTGAGGAGAGTAAGAGGCAGGGGTCAAATTTATAGATATACAAAGCAAAAAGCAAAAAGCTACTTTGCATGGTTACCCACTAAATTTAGAAAAGTAGATGCATGGCTTTTCCCTAAATTTAGAAAAGTAGATGCATGTCTATCCACTTTTTTTTTTTAAAAGTAGATGAAGGGAATGAACATATTCAAGACATTGACATATAACCATATTAATTGTCCTGCTGTGCTGAAACATTAAAAAAATAAAAAGTAAATAGTCCTTGCTAGAGAACTGAGACATCGGACATTTTATTATTGCAACATGAAGGATCCTTTCAAAACTACAGTACAATGTCATCAACAGTACTAGGTCCTTTTCACATTGTTCTCTTGCTGTTTTGAACATTCTCATTAGGTCCTCCTTTTTTAGAGTGGGTTGATGTATAAACATATTATGATTTGCATCTAACCCAGAGATATGCAAATATACAAAGTAAAGGTGCTTGCATGCACAATATGGTCAACACCTACCCTGATTTGAAAATCGAGACGTGCATGATGGATTCTTTCCCATAGTCACCCGGTATTCTTTATTGCAAACTAGTGATTCCTCAGTCTCAATTACAAACACTTCCATCTGCTCGACCTTAATGACCAAATGCTCAAAGACCGAAGCTGTACTTGAAATTGCCGAATCTATTCTCTTGGTGGCTGCCATATTTGATATCCTTGTTGATTGTTGGCCTACATCATTTGCTTCTTGACATTATCCCTTTTGCAACATAAACCCACCAGCCTCCAATTCTTGAATCTCGTCCATAGTTAGGTTTGTACCTCGTCTCACTGGCCAAACAACCGAGGGTCTAGCAGGTGACACGAACCGACGTCTTTGTCCCCGGACCATTCTCTCATACCATAGAAAGAAGGAGTTGGAACACCTTGCCCATAGTTCTTGATGCTCTTTTTGCACTTTCCATCTTGGCCACTTGACCATCCTTTGCAAGTTACCTTACTGTGTAGAGATGTTCGACGTATAGCCCACTTTGAATCATGTACGTCACTCTCCACAATTTCCTGCACCTCTGCTTCAGTTGTCTCTCCCTCTACATTTTTTTGACCACCTAGAGTTAAAGGAATAGTGGGTGGAAAGCTTAATCTCCTACCTTTATTTCTTGTGAGGCTGATTTTCTATGACATACTCTGGATGATGTGATGAGTTATCTTCCTCAAGATTTATAACTATGGGTTTTTGACACCGGGGCTAACAGTAACGTTATCACCAAAAAAGTTTGGTTGCACGTGCATTGGTGTGTCACTCACTACTTCCTCCACCAATCTACTAATGCTTAACGGACTTGGAGCTTTTGATGTTTTGGCCTTCTCCATCAACTTTGTTATTGTAGGGCCTGCTCCATGATATTTGCCTTGCATAAATGCATGCTTCTTTGTGGATTGCAAGAGAGCATTATAGTGAGGTCTGAAACAGATGCATCATATAAAGAGATGGTTCTCCTAAAACCCTCTCTTGCTAACCAACTTGCACGCTTTGTTTCTGCTAGATTGGTGGTCGTAATGTGCGGCATACAAGCATCGTGACATCCTACAACAGGAAATTAAGTTAATTGCATCCTCCAACCACATTCTAGAACCAGATAGTTAAGTTGACAATTTAGATTCAAAATACAAGCTATTCTTTTCGAGAACTAAGAAAACAATACTTACCCCTACAAGATGTTTCCTCCAATGGGAATATCTAGTATGCCACCAACTAAGCCAACAATCCATGGGGCTGGTAAGTTTGCATCAGCGACTTTACCGTTCATCCACCACGATCTAATGTGTTTGTATTTTAAAAGTGCCTCTTCCTCACTCAATGCACGCCACTGACGACATAGTCACTTGTGCTCTTCCTAAAAATTCCTAACTACATAATGCACTATATGGATGTTCAAGCTTTGTTCCCAATGAAAAAGACATGAATGCACATGACATTCCAATATATTCTTTGGTCCATTATTATAAACAGTCCTAGTTGCCCTCCAGTCGACTCCAGCCTCATCAGCCCATGAAGCCAAAAAAATCTAGTTTGGAGAAGCCTTTTTGGACCACAACATTGTTAATCATCTCCTAGAAAAGCACTTGTGCCACTGTGTCCTCTTCTTTCACTTCATAAGTTGCAATTGTTATGAGCTCTTGCAAGCTTCATGCCATCATATACGACAATTTGAAAAGTACTAAAAATAATATCATTTTTTTTCAAGAACTTAACAAGACCAAACTCTACCTTGGATCATATATATGTGCATTCATTATTGTCCATTCTTACACATGCCTGACGTGATCAAAACAAACCCAAGCCTTACTCAAATCCTCGTCTCCTGTTTGGCACATATAGTTCACCAGATCTAAACTCGATGCAGGTCCTATGTGGTTGACATTTTAAACATATAACACCGGTCTCCAAAGCTTGCTCATGAAAATGACTACCATGGAAGAACTCAAAAGAACATTGTCTCTTCAATTCTAGGATACTTGACTCTACTCCTTGCACTGAACTGTTGATCCTAGAAGCACACACCATCCTACTGAATCTACAAGAGAATTGGACAACTTAACAAACTATGTAAATGTTCATTCACAAGAATTACCAAATAATTAAAATCAATATGGAAATAACATACAAACATGTGCGAAGGAAATCTAAGCTATGAGTGGGGGCAATATGCTACTAATATGTGTACTCTTTATAATTAAGAAAGAGAGACTTGAAAAAGTGATAGAGATAGGAACCATGGAAATTCATACTCCGGTGTGTACCATCCCTGCGTCAATGAGGTTTAGACCAAAACTGACTATTTGAGTGTGTCAGTAGACTAAGAATGCCTATTGTAGTGTCAATAATAGCTACAATAGGAAGACCAACATATCTGACACTAGGAGTGAGTGCTGCTCCAAGAACCACACATATGGCAACATTTTATGGAATGTTAGGTGGTGGTTATATGTATCAAAACCATACAGAAGATATGTTGAGACTTTAGCTAAGAAAATATAAGAGGAAACCCAAATCAAGCCTTCACAAGTGGCTAAGCTGATGCACAAATTTCATGGGGACACTAACCCTAGACAATATTTGGAAACTTTCTCCTAGGTTTGCAATACCTACGGTGATATGGACTTCTTGACAAAAGTTGAATCATTTAGCCTCACAATGGAAGGTAGTGGTTTAGATCTCTAAGGAGAAGGTCAACTTTGAAAATTTTAAAGGAGCATTCAGGGCTAGATTTACTCAAATAGGAAAAAAATGGAGTGCAACAACTAAAGTGAGTAATATTACAAAGAATAAGACTGAAATAGAAGACTAAAATAGTACGAGAGTTTGTAGCTCATATGAAACATCTAAAGCAAAGATGTGAGCCGAAAGAAATAATCAGTGATTTGACTAATTGTTGTAAAAAATTTAGATGGGATTATAGCTGGTGTGTATGATCATGTGATTGCAAGTGGTTTGTTAACTTGGGAAGCAATTTGTTATACTAGATAATAACATGTGATTGCAAGTGGTTTGTTAACTTGGGAAGCAATTTGTTATACTAGATAATAACATGAAGAATAAAGTGGGGAATTATTTTGAAGAAAATACTACCTCAATTATATTAAAAGCTACTCATGCGACCAATCTAAAATCAATAAAGAGACCCATTTCTCAAATGTCTGCAGATAAGCTAAGTGCAACTCTGTTGGAGCTCTATTAGAGAAGATGGGACATAAGCTAAAGGTAGGTGTGATTACAAGGAAGAGCTCATTTGTATCCTCGTAGAGATCTAGTGTGGTGTATGATCTATCACCAAAGTCACATGAGTTGTGATGGGGTAATCATGATACAAATTAATGTGCTTAACATCTACATAGGGAAAGTGATATACCTTTGCAATGCCCTTAGCAGGATTAAGTAATGCAAGTAAGAATGACCACTCATAATTGAGAAGAAGAAGAGTGAAAAAGAGTCCTTGTTCAAAGTAGCTTGGATAAAGAGACTAAGACCACTTCCTCCACTATTCTGATCCTATAATGGAACACCTTTAGCATGCTAAAATCAAATCTAAAGCTACTACTACTCAAAAAGAGGCTCAATGAATTCTAAAGCTACTACTACTCAAAAAGAGGCTCAATGAATTCTAAAGCTACTATTACTTAAAAGCAGGCTCAATCAAATAATGATAACAAAAAGTGAGAATATCATGGCCATACATAAGAGATGATTCAATAGTTGGAAGAATCTAAAAAGATGGTATGTGAGTGCGAAAAGGAAATTTAGGCTAGTCTTAAGGCTAGTAAGAACGTGGAGACTGTTCATCCTAAAGCTCTACTAGTCAAACAAGGCGAGACTTAAAAGAAAATTGAGGCTAGGCTTAAAGCTCTGCTAATCAAACAATCTATCAAACCTTTAAGACTAGTCAAACAAGGCGAGACTTAAAAGATATTTAAGGCTAGGCTTAAAGCTCTAATAATCAAACAACCTATCAAACCTTAGGATATATCGAGAGACATCATATAACTTTCTAAAGAGAGATTAGGTGGGGTTTTGGAATTGGATCTTTATGACAAGCATGTTTGATGAAAAGTGGTAATAGCCTCCAAAAAAGAGATGATTGAACCTCAACCACCTCTAAGTTAAGCTTTCAAAGGATATGAATTTCGAGGGAGTATCCTAGGGATATTATGGGTTTGTATCCTAGGGATATTATGGGTTTGTCAATTCTTGCCTTTTGAAATCTGCACATTAGATCCCTTTTGCAAACAAATCCAAGTCTTTAGAAGGATATTAGGGATATTGTAAGGTTATCAGCATTCTCATCTTCTGAAATCCGCACATTATATCCCTTTTGGAAGGGTCTCAGAGACTAGATGGAAGGTAGATTGAGAGCAAGAAGCGAAGTTGCCTCAACACGAGCCAAGTATTATTGAGAAATTAGAAGGCCAATAGTTGTTAATATAGTGAGATCAACTAGTAGTGGGATGGCAGCTCCACACTTACGCCACTAGCATGGTTGATGATATTATGGATGATATACACCCCATTCTCATCTCTTGAAATCCACACATCGGATCCCTTTTGCAAAGAAATCCAAGTCTTTAGACTCATCTTACAGACTAGATGAAAGGTAAATTGAGAGAAAGAAGTGTTGCCTCAACACATAAGCTAAGTATCATTGAGAAATTAGAAGGTCAATAGTTGTTTAGATATTAAGCCCAACTAGTGTGAATATGGATGACACACCAAGATGACAACTTAGGATGACATCTCCACACTTATGTTGAGATATTAAGCTTAACTAGTACGAATATGGATGACACACTAGGATAACAACTTAGGATGACATATCCACACTTATGCCACTGGCATGGTCGGTGAGATTATGGGTGATATGCCACCACCTAGTGGTTTACAGGTTGTGAGACAACCACTTTGGTTCACTAGAGTTATGACATAGTTATAGCGCTGACTTAGTAGTTGGGTTCATACTATGAACCAACCTTGCATATTTTAGTAGTAGAGTACTTTCCTTTATAGTATGTACTCTTATCCTTGTACTATGCTTGAAGATAAGAGAAGGGAATAGAAGAAAATTTAGCCATCCACCATCTCCCTTAGGTGCCTATCTACTCATGTGTGTGTATTTGCATGTTTTAGTAGTAGAGTACTTTCCTTTATAGTATATACTCTTATCCTTATATTATGGTTGTAGAGAAGAGAAGGGAATAGAAAAAAATTTAGCCATCCACCATCTCTCTTATGTGCCTATCTACTTATGTGTGTGTGTTTATTTGTCAGGAGCTTAAGCTCACCCTCTCCCCCTACATTCTTCTCATGATATCAGAGCGTTGGTTTGTGAAGAGAGCTCAAGAGAGACAAGCAAAGGAAGTGGCACATAGGTAAGGGTAGCTCCATCTCTTTCCCTTTGACTTAGAAGAAAATCTCTATAAAGTTATATCTTGAGCCATCCTTTAAGGTGAAGGAGAAGGACATTATATTGTGCCTTGCTTTGGGTTCTATAAGTTTTTTGTTGGCACTATGTGGTAGTTTCGATTTTGACTGTATGCCAAATTTTTCGTTTAATGCATAGTTATAGCAAAAAAATTTGGTTCAATACAGGGGATGGTTGCTGAGCGAGCTGGAGATTTTCTTGGCTGCCCTCTCTCTCTACTTGAACAATCTCTCTCTAACTATTGACACCACACCACCGCTGCCCAGCCCTAGCCCACACCACCCTCTCTCTCCTTCTCCCACCCTCTTCCCTCCTCCTCTCTCTCTTCCCTCCCTTTTCCTCTCACACTCTCTACTTGAACAATCTCTCTCTAACTATTGACACCACACCACCGCCGCCCAGCCCTAGCCCACACCACCCTCTCTCTCCTTCTCCCACCCTCTTCCCTCCTCCTCTCTCTCTTCCCTCCCTTTTCCTCTCACACTCTCTAGGAGAGAGAGTGTGGTGTGGGCTATATCCATCTCTATATCCTCCTCTCTCCTTCTCCCACCTCCCTCTCTCTCTCTCTCCCTTTCACTCTCCCACCCTCCCTCTTCTCCACCCTCTTCCCTCTCTTTCTCTCCTTGTCCCACCACCGCCCAGCCCACACCACCCTCTCTCTCCTCCTCCCACCCTCTTCTCTCCCCCTCTCTTTTCCCTCCCTTTCACCCCTCTCTCTCCCTCCCTTTCACTCTCCCACCCTCCCTCTATATCCTTCTCTTACCTCCTATCCTCCTTCCCTCTCTCGCTCTCTATATCCTCCTCTCCCTCTCTATCCTTCTCTTACCACTTATGCCCCTTCCCTCTCTCGTTGTCTATATCCTCCTCTCTCTCTCTCTCTATCCATCTCTTTGCTCACTCTCTCTATCCTTCTCTTTACTCTCTCTCTCTCTACTCCCCCCTCTCTCTCTATCCTTCTCTTGGCTCTCTCTCTCTCTCTCTCTCTCTCCATCGATTGGTCTCTTCTGATCAAAAAAGTTGATGTTAAGCAGTCTCGTCTCGTCTCGTCTCGTCTCTCTCTCTCTCTCTCTCTCTCTCTATCCTTCTCTTTGCTAACTCTTTAGTCTATCTCTTTTCTCACTCTCTCTATCCTTCTCTTTGCTAACTCTTTAGTCTATCTCTTTTCTCACTCTCACCTCCCTCTCCCTCTCCCTCTCCCTCTCCCTCTCCCTCTACCTTTCTCTTTGCTCTCTCTCTCTCTCTCTCTCTCTCTCTCTCTCTCTCTCTCTCTCTCTTTCAATACTTTTTTTTGCTCACTCTATCTTTCCTCTCTACCCTTCTCTCTCACTCTTTAAGTCCCTTTCTCTGCTTAAGCTCTTTATCCTCCCTCTCTCTCTTCCCTTCTCTTTGCTAACTCTCTATATCCTTCTCTCTTTCGTATCTCCTTTTCTCTCTTTTGTATCTCCTTTTCTCTCTCTATCCTTCTCTTACCTCCTCTTCTCTTGGCTCTCCTATATTTGATATCAACTAAGAGGAAAGCCAACCATCTAAAGAATAATATAGTATTGTTGTTGCATATAGAAGTATACATCAATGAAGCAACTATGCATAACCAAGGAGCTCTCACCATCCCAACTTAGCAAAAAGGGAAAAAATGAATAAAAATTAGAGCAATATAGCTAGAAGGCAAGGAAATGTTAAGAAAGGCATTAGTGCTTATTTTAGGCAATGTATTGGTTTCTAGTTCAAGATCTAAAATTCGGCTTTCTACACCCCTTTTTGAATTACAAGGTAAGAAAATCACCCCTTCTTAACTAAACTTGATGCTTTCACATTTTCAATTTAAAGAAACTCCCTTGTGTAAGTAAAATTTTCAATTTAAAGAAACTCCCTTGTGTAAACTTGATGTTTTCACATTTTCAATTTAAAGAAACTCCCTTGTGTAAGTAAAATTTTCTCTACTTCCATGAAAGTAATAATCCTTTCTATTGAACTCACTCTGCAATCTTACATATTCTTAGGTGAGACACCCCCCTCCCCTCCTTCCTCTCTCCTTTTCATGGCCATGTGCTTTTGTGCGAGGCTTCCAATTGATATCTATGCGGAGGAATGAACTGACTCCACAAGTACATAGTAGGGTCTCATAGATTTTCCATTTTGAAGAGACATCCTAGGCTTTCTATCGGCCCCATAGGTTAGGTTTTGGCCTCCAATGGATGTCAAGAGTTAGTTTAATAAATCAATTTACTATCTCTTCTCTCTCCACTCTAACCTAAAATTAATCCACTCTCTTCTCTCTCCACTCTAACCTATAATCTAATCTACCAAGGAATTAATAATACAAAAGGAAGTCGATGTGAAGAAGATCATGGGCCTTAGGATTTTAACTCTTCATACATGATGGACTAATTACACAATGCAACCTTTATGAAACTTCCTAAAATTATATTAAAGAGGTTAGAACATCTGAGGCATGCAATCGTGAAATGGGACATTATGAGATTGACATCATGTTTTTTTTTTAACATTATGTGTTTAAATAATGCTTATTAAAGTTATCATGGATCAAGAAGTTTTGTGCACTATTATAGCTTACAATGAGTTCAATATAGCTTTCAGCCCCCCATTAACAAAATCTCACATTTTTTCACTCAAAACATCCATCCATATGGCTTCTTCTTTTACTATATTTTATATCCTAATATCTCATTATCTTCTTCTTCCATTCCAATATTTAATCTCCATAAAAACTCTCTCATTGGCCTACTTACAAAGCTTTACCTACTTAATAGTTTTTTTTCTTTTTGATTACTCTCATTATTAACACTAGATAATAAAATACAGTAATTATAATAGGTTGATCTATTTCAAAAAACACTAGATAATAAAATACAATAATTATAATAGGTTGATCTATTTCAAAAAACAGTAGATACAATAATTATAGTAGGTTGATCTATTTCAAAAAACTAAGGGCTCAATGAATCATGTGAAGGAGGATTTAAAGTTAGGCTTTATCTAATCAAATTCAAGGTCACATTCTAGAGTCCACCATATAATATTCATTGAGGAGCTCTTCTAAAGATGACCAATTTTCGAAAAGGGAAGACTTTAGGTATACTAAGAAAGATGCTTTAGTATATATTGGCGGCTTTTTGAAAAGAGAAAAACTTTAATCCTTCTTCATAAGAATAACCTGGGAGATGCGTGTTCATAATGTGAATTTGATTAGGATGTTTTATATACCATGACTTTGGAATGACTCCAATAAAATGGGTCAAGTGAAAAATCCTAAATGTCTAGTTTGATATGCAAAAGAGGATTGACCTAAGCCATGATCCATTGTGCGTTTATTATGGCACACTTAGATTTATAAACTGTCTTTGAATTGAATTTAGTAGACTCATTGCATGTCTTGTAATGTGTAAATATGAATTCACTAAACATTTGCATTGGAATTTATTGTGAAAAAAGGGAAGTAAGAAAACATTCATGCACTTCCATCAATCAACCTTGAAAATAATTATGATTGAATTTAAAAGTTATATGTTTTGAAAAATGGAAAATCCTCTTTAATATACTATGCCATCATAAAAACCCTATTCTTGAAGTTAAGTGGAACAATGAGTATTTGTGAAATCTTCATAAAACCAATATTAGCACACACATGCACATGTGCGCTCATATATATGACAACTTTCTCATCAAAATCCTCAATAAAATCTATCTTAAGTGCATTATCTTATTGCTAGGCTAAAATGATTACATGCTTTTATTGATGCAAACTTGTGAGAGATAATGCATTTTATAAATACAACATTTTAAGCATGTGTGTATGCACATGTGCACACATATATGCACATGTACACTCATGTATAAGACAACATGCTCATCCAAATCCTTACTTAAGTCCAAATTAAGTGTGTTAGCCATCTTCTTATTAGGCTAAAAATAGTTACATAATGTGAACTTGTGAATTATAACTTGTATGAATACGAACTGATCTAGTTATGAGCATGCATATAATTTTGTAAAGCCTACCTTAAAAGGTAGGCTCGGTAGGTAGGACACGACAAGGTTGGGGAAGTGGATATCATCAAGATTTTAGTTACTTAAGAAGACTATCCTAGCTTTTGAATAGATACCATCATATCCACCTACGAATGATAATGTTTGGTGTAGGCATGACGTCAATATAATACCATGGCCTATTAAAGAGTTCACTCCATGCAAGACATACATGAAGTGCCATAATATTAACACACATTTTTATTGTTAAAAATAATTATGTTTTTTATATTGTAAGCTAAGTTTTATTTTTGAGCTGCTACCTTTCCCAAATGTTTGCCAATTTGACTATTCTCCATACAAGATAAGTGCCCTTGGGTGATGGTTTAGGTAACAATATTTGACATAGAGATATGGTCTTGACTAAAGTTGTACTTCACTATGCGTGGGATATCGAGTTGAGGTGCCATCCATAAATAGCACACAAAAAGTGAGAGTGGTGGGTGGTGTGTCTAAGCTTGTAAAAAATGAAGAGGAACTTGAATTTAAACCATTGAAATGCATGGGGTTGTGTGTTGGAGTGAGTGAAAAGCCATGAAATCTAAAGCATTGAAAAGCACACATGCCCATGCATGTCCACCATTTTGTTAGAGAATCTAAGGATGGGTAGGGAACAAAAAAGTTGCTCTCCATTGCCTGACAAAAAAGCTATGTTTAAGAGTGTCTCCACATGGGCGAGGTGGATGTCTAGTTTGAACATGTCTTTACATGGCCAATATTGTGCTCCTTTGATGATCTCCAATCACCCTTGCCTAGTGTTTGAAAATTTATTTTTATGGAGTCATTTTTTTTCCACCATGGATTGAAGAGGAAATTGATATTTTGAACAAACATTTTTTTCACCCTTTAATTCACTCTATTCACTCTATGCCATTAATTAATTAATGGGATAAGGTTAACCTTTGCGTACCCTTGCCCAACTCGCCTTGACCA
The DNA here is from genome assembly GCF_041138505.1 of Cibotium barometz. NCBI lineage: Eukaryota > Viridiplantae > Streptophyta > Polypodiopsida > Cyatheales > Cibotiaceae > Cibotium > Cibotium barometz. Next base: position 13,915,957 of record NC_141046.1, read on the forward strand.
CCCTCACCCCAGCTTCCCTCGCGTTGCCCAACAGCGAGCCCTCACCTCCAGCACCCTCTCCTCGTCCCTCTCCCTCCATCTCATTCCACGCTAGCCTCCCCTCCATCTCCGGCTCAGGCACCTTTTATACCACTCAAAGTCGGCATCAGAAGGCACTAGATTTTTGCCTAAGGTTATCGCAGCTTTAATTCTTTTGTTTGAAGGTTTATGTTTGCCCATTAATTAATTAATAGCAAACCAAAATTTTGGTGCCATATTCTAATTATAATTACAACTAGATGTAGAAATGTTTGACGAGGAATGAGGCTTTTGAACAAGTTCTAGGCTAAGGTGAAACCTAAGCCTTGCTCGTAATACAAGCCGATTTGAAACATAAAAGCCAAAAGGTGGTCGTTGATTTCTCTCGGGCGGGCGCCCGGGCAATCTTGCTTGATTGTTCCATCAAAATTGGAAATTCGATTGCCTGGGCCAGCCGGCGTATTTCCGCCACGTGCCACCAAAAGGTACAGGGCGTGTGGACCGTTCTATGAAGTACGACTGTACGAGGCCGGCCTCTGACGTGGTAGTCCACGTGGAAACTAGGGGTTTGGCGTTTCTAAGCGGAAGGTTTTATCGGTGGAGGGGGGCTAAATTAAGGGAGGGATCATTTAAGGGGAGGTTTTAGCTTGCGGGGGGCCAGCTGCCCGCCGTCCCAGGACTCGGGATTCGGGAACTAAATTTTAGCGGGGACCCGGCCCCGGGTTTTGCTAGGTTTAGCAGAACTGTCCCCGTTGATTTTTTATTAATATTTTTTGACATTTAAACCAGTATTTTTCTTTGGCTATGGCGTTGTCCGCTTCCTCAGGGCAGCTTATGTGCTTTCTCTTTTCTTTTTTGTTTCTCTCTTTTCGTGCTTCTAACCCGATTTTTGCTTTCCTTTCCCCGGAATTAGATCGCCGAAGCGTCCCTTCCGCCGTCGCTCAGCAACAACAGCAGTGGTAGATGCACAAAAGAGAAATCAGAAAATCTCCCTCTTGATCGTTCCAAAGCTTTAGTAAGCAACCTCACCAGCATATGCCTACCTTTTCACGGATTCGCAATTTGTCGCTAAGAATTCGTTGTAATTTAGCCGATAATCTTAGTATTTCAGCATGTAATCTACCACAGATCGGGGACTAGATTTTGCTAGTAGATTTCAGGTGAAAAACTGTACAGATCAGGACAAGATTAAGAGATAATGAAAGAGGATTAGGAAATATTCAATGGAATCAGGAGGAAAGCAAGAAGATTAGGTAGCAGGCTTCTTTCGAGGCTCAAACAAATCACTACTAAAATTTTCTTCATCGCCTTCTTTTAGCCTTTCATTCAATTCTGTGCATAGCTCAGAAGTGGAGATTGCCTTTATCTTTTTGACAATATTTGGGTTTCTTCCTCTCAGATTTGTCGAGCTTTACACCTGAGATGCAAAACTCAGAAATGGTGCATGAGAACAGTGATAAAGATCATAACTTTCTCTTCTTTGTGTGCAGGCAATTGAGAGGTATTTTGGCAGCAGTCGTAAGGATAATAGGAGGAGCATCTAGACGAGTGTGTGCTGTAGTATGGATTGAAGACCAGTTTTTGTACAGTTATGTAAACAGACAAGTGGATGTGCTATCAGATTTGTTGATGTTAGGTATGTGAGTTTTCGATCCTGTCTACCGCCGGACTTACACCAGTCTTACAGCAAGGTAGAAATTAAAGCCTTTCAAAGGCAAAGGCAAGAGCCTAAGGGGCTTACATAGACCAGAACGAGCAATCCAGTCTATCACCATCAGTCTTACAACAAGGTAGACTGTTAACAGACAAAGGCAGGAGCCTAAGAAGCTTACAACAATCTCTCAAACACAAAGGCAGGAGCCTAAGAGGCTTACAACAATCTCTAAAAGATAAAGTTGGGAGCCCTCGTAGACCAGCAGGAGTTCACCAAGCCAACCATTACATGAAAATTTCTGATATGCCATAGCTTTGATTCAGCATTCAGTCTGAGAAAGCAGCATTCTATGAGACAGTGTTGAAGGCGACATGATGAAATTGAATGGATGGCTGGATCAAGATGGTGGGGTCGAAGTCAAGAAGCAGCCAAAGCGCTGTGCTTGTTTCACCTTGTCAGAAATGAGGATGTGGCTTGGTGGTGTCATCATTTTGTTTGTGTTCATGGTTCTTCTGCTAAGGTTCAAGTTATTGGGAGGACCCCTAGTGCAGTCCTACCTGGGTATGTTCGAAAATCAGCAGCCATCTTTAACACCTTTGACAAACATTAGTTCACAAGACGCACTTCATGTGGCTGTAGAAAACAATACAGCCATAGTCGAGCCACCCGAAATGATTGAGGTGGCCAGAGATCCACCAGTCATCCGTTTAGCTCTCTCTCAAGTTAAGTCATCAGTAGCAGAGTCCTCCATACTGTCTGTCTGGAAGTACTTAACCCCAGTGCTCTCCCGCCCAGATTGCTTTCCTGAAGCAAAGCAAGGGATGAAAGAGGCTGAAAATCACTGGAGAGAGCTCATAGATGAGCGTAAATCAGAGAGTTTACACAGAGGAAATCAATTTGTGAATAAAATGATGGAAAAACAATGCCCATATTCTGTCAGTTGTGCCAATCAGACACTTGGTGATGGCCTAGTTGGCAAGCTAGAAATACCATGTGGGCTAGTTGTTGATTCTTCCATCACCATTGTTGGCATGCCGTGGGGTGCTGAAAGAAATTTTGCCATTGAGCTTCTGGGGCCCCAGCTGACTGGAGAAAGGGACCCTCCCATTGTTTTACATTTCAATGTCCGACTTCAAGGTGACAAGATTACAGATGATGCTGTTATAGTTCAGAATACATGGAGTAGGGATCATGATTGGGGAGATGAGGAGCGGTGTCCAAACTTCTCTGTGACTTCAAAAAAAGGTACACTGCTTCAAGATTTCACGTAAGTGCGGCATGTCTGCCACGTGTTGTT